>NC_054083.1:5522433-5861600 GCF_017562075.2 Anopheles merus
TAAATCTTTTGTTATAAAATGTTCATGGTGAGCAGAAACATCGTTTTTGATGTTTTTCAATCATTGCAAGAGTTATATTTCCATATTTCCATTCCAAATAACCCGAAATGATAAAATGCATAATGAAGTAATCGCGAGCCCCTGTTGTCATAGCTTTACAGCTTTTACACTTCCGCTTGTCAAAAATGGACGAAACATAAATCAGTCTGAGTTCTTAGTGAGCTTTAAATACATTCTACCATACTTTTTTTTTTTGTTCAGACACATCGGTTCATAAAATCCGTATTACTATTCTACTTTACGTTTGTCTTCATTTGGAACTTCAGCTTACGAAACAGACATAATCGCCTCGTAGCCTTCTATTAGTGTTTTATTTCATTACTTGCTCTTCAACGTTTCCTCCCTAAATTTGTCTTTATAGCTTGTTCTTGAAATGTTTTTTTTTTAACCAGCTAGTAGGAAGTTAAGATTTAGGAAACGGCAATGCTACAACCGATAGACAACTGACCCTTTTTTGTTTTGCTAATGCGGTACACAAGTCAATTTTTTAACTTTATCTCATGTCCTATAACTTACTCCGAGTCCTACACCTTGATATTTATCAATTACGCAAAACTTGCATGAGTAACTTGCGGATACTCACCTGGTCCACACCATTTAGTGCCAGGGTATATAAATCCCAGCCCTCCTTGCAGCTCTCCGGAAATGTTACTAGCTTCGCCACATACCTCTTCCAGGGCTATTACTGATTCTCGCGGCACTTGCCGTACCTTCTTCGTGTCCGATGCTAAAAGCATGCGCTGAATGTCTCCACTAAAAAATAAAACAAAAACAAACTTGTTCAAATAACTTAAAATGAGCCGACTCTACAGAATCTGAGCTGGAGAGCAACACAGCACGGCCTTGAACTTCCATGCGAGTACATTCGATCGGACCGGGTCATGGACCGGTTTTTGTTGATGATTTAAGTTTCGCTTTCAACATTCTCTGCTCAGGAGCAATTCATCAGGATCTGTTTGCTCTGTGCGGCAACGGTCAGTAACCTGCGGCTAGGGAAACTACACCCCATTCATGCTTACCGGTCAGAGTGGATCTTGCAGTACGGAGGTCGACTGCTTAGTTCGACCATTCGCGTCATCCGGAAGTCGGCCACTAGAACAGAACTGCACGCAACTTGCGTTCGGTGTATCGTGTTGGTCAGCAGCAAGAACCACCACCATAAGACCACAATCCGCTCCATTGTGAGTTGATGCATCCGTACAGCTACACTTACTATTTTCACATCGAACGAAATCGAGATTTAATCGTAAATCCTATCGGTCGATAAACGATACACAACATTGTATGATCAAGTCATTTTAGACAACGTTTACAATACGTCGCTTTATTTTACATGTAGAAACGGTTTTAGTAATACTATGTAATTACGTAATAATATACCTTTTTATTATACTAAAAAAACTGATGCTTCAAAGTTTTGTCCTACTTATGCGGTACAATATAACTATCATCAGTTGCGAAACTGAAAGATATTCTGGTTTTGTAATGTTCAATGATCAACAACAGAATACAACAAAATGAAATTTTCGGCATTTTAACAAAAGACCTAGCTCTTTCTTTTTATTTAAAGATTGGCACAATAAACTTTTTTTGCACAACAAATACAACGAATACACACACTGATTTGATCGCCTGTGCTGTAGATTCATTGCATCACTCTCCCGACATTCAAAAGACCAATGAATTTTGATGAGCCACCAATTTCACATACTTTTGGTTTGCCGAGAACCTGCTTTTCCGGTTTTTTTTGTTTTTATTTTTTATTTTCATTTGGCCTCAACCACATCGTTTGTATTTTGTATTGCTTTTTTTTCAGTTAGATGACACTGACCTAGAGCCGCTTGGTTCAGTGTGGAGAAGAAACTTACGATGATGCACACAAAACAACCAAAAAGTCCATTGATCTTCGATCGTCGTCAACAGTTTGAGTGGGATCGCCGGTTGCTAACACATTTTATGCTAATCATAACGACCTTCACATTCGCCGCCTAACGCACACACATAAGCCTTGCTTATCACGCTTGCTTTATGAACTCGAATAGTTCTGGTGCTAAACAAATAATACATTTCACGTTTGCTTACGAATTGTGAAACTTCGTTCGAGACATTCTACCGGCAAAAGAAATCATTGAATCTGCCCTCAGTACTCGGCACACACTAATAAACATGAAAATGAGTGAAAATGCGTTCTGCCCCGTTGCCGATGTATGCTAATTTGACCTACCTTATTCTCTAACAAACAACATTACATCACATCAAACAATTTCAGAATAAGAATAGAAAATGTTGAAAAACGTTTCTAAACGCTAGAGGAAAATTCGGACGCTGTTTTTAACAATCCGCAAAAGATAAAATAAATCATTAACTTTCAGCAAGACGTAAAAAATAAATCGTCATGAGCGTACGATGCTCTAATACTTTGGATAAGATCGTATCAAATGCATAAAAACGACTATTGCATTCTTCACCAATCAAAGGCAAATTATTCACTTAGGCCATGTGCGCGATGGGGCACAGGATGTCACTGTGAATCACTGTTTGTACGGTTGTTTCACCCCAATGTGTAGTATACTCTCTACTATGTTAGACAAAAATCATAGAGCTTTGTCGTAAACAGCAACAGAAATACACACCCATCACCGGCATTTGGCACGGGTGTCTCTTTTTTTGTTTAAATTATTGCACTTTCACGTACGATTTTCAATTGTTCCTGTGTTTTGATTGCGCCTAAACACCTACGAGCCTTTAGATTGTTATCACGTATGGTAACTAATAATCACTGCTGATAAATTAATACCTTTTGGAACGGCTTCAAAATGAAATCACTAAATGCAGCACCAAGCCAGTATCAAATAAAATCTCATCAATGTAGCTCAAATGCACCCCACAAATTCAAAACTGCGTCAAAAATTGTACTGCGATCATCCGCGACTCGGCCCGTATCGTTTCAAAGTCAAATGTCAACTGATGCGCGAGGCAGGCGAGCCCCACGCGGACGGACACACTGCTGAGCTACCAATGATGTAGTTGTGTACGTTTCACGAATCGTACGACGTACGCTGCAGTCCTAGGCACGAAGCTGATGCTGTGTCATTGAGAATGTTTGTGGTTGCCAATCAAAGATCACAGACAGGAGATTGTCGCTCGTGTTTGAATAGGAATTTATTTCTTTGGCCGCCCGCTCACCCTTCGACTGCTTCGCAAGATTTTATGCTGTTGCATATATTACAACAACGTACAGCATATATGATCTGAGACTATAAGTTTAGTCAAAACTATTGTTGTGCACGGAAAAAAATTTAATACATTACTGTACTCACTGTTAATTAAATTTTAATCAACCTTAACATTCAGTCTATGTGCATAACGTAATCGAGCATATGGAGTCTAAGGTACATCTAAGGCGAACTTCTATAATTACATCGGATTGCGTATAAGGAACTCTATAAAGTTTGTAAAGCTACATTGTGAGTGTGGAGCTACATTGAGCATTTGCAGTCATATTGAGGAACTATACATTGCACATAATCACATTGCACATTATCAGGTGAAGCGAGACCTGTCGGACATCAGGTGTCTACATGGATGGGAGGCCGAGCATCCTGGAGAATGATTGTTGACCGGCCCATGTCACACCGCGTGCTCGATCGTGAGCAAGCTAACAAGGGAGAGAGATATTGCACATAAAGCTATGGGAGCTTCGGATAAAAGAGGCATGCGGCGCAAAATGGATACCCTATATTTAAACACAGGTAACGTAAACTCAGAGACTCAAAATGCATTCATTATACTGTGTTAATAATTCTATGTAAGTTTCATTACTAGCCATTTATAAAACAAATATTTTTTTTTATTATTCAAGAGTGACGGTCCGAAAAGGCCGTATTGCTATAAAACAAATATAATCCCTGTAAAAATGATAACCGATGGAATGAGTATGATCAGCGTTACTTGTCAGGTAGATACAATAATCCATGTCGTACATATATAGTACTTACAAACGCCTCCGAGACATGACCACAGTCAAAATCTGACGAAACCCTTCTTGGCCGCGTTCGAGAGGAAGATGCTCAGAAGGATCTTTGACTACGTATGTGTGAAAAGACGATGCAGTAACCTGATACAACGACGTGCAGCCTTTCATTGTCGTTCAGCCTATCAAGCGATAGCCCGTTCAAGTTCCGGTTGCATAAACCGGACAACTCAGCCAGTCCGTCTGTCTGTCAAGAGATTTAAAGTGACTTTGGTCCTTATGGACTCTTTCGTCACGTGCACTAAAATCTTTTTTGAAGAAACAGCGAGACCGTGTGCGGTTTCGAATATACCTGCACGGGGAAATAATGCAAAGCGGTTGCAGCACGGAATAAGTTAATAAGTAAGTTAGTAAGTAGCTCGTCCTGGTCCCATATGCTTTGCTATGCAGTGTTATAAAGTGGAGTGCCATACATCGGGGTACCTTTTATCCGGCTGTCCATGTATCCGTGCTCAAAGTGGGTTTATTACAAGGATGTTATAAGAGACCAGGTGTTGGAATACAGAGCAATTTGACAAACCGCCTCATGATGTGCGGGTTCTCGATCCAGCATTAGTCGCTATGTCAAATCCCATACATCTTCATAATCCGTATATAATCATGTAGTATGTTTTTGACATAGTTAACGAAACAAACGGTAAATTTGAACTATGTTGACGAAGGAACTCGGGCCAGGCCACGCGAAGGAAAGGCCTTCAGTGTCCTAAGTTCCAACCGAAAACAAATTTATATAAAGATGGGTTTCTGCCCGAAAGGAGTTACCAAAATAAATTGTACATTAAACCTTCGGCTAGTGTTCGCGGTTCGTGGGAACCTATGCTTCGAAAGTGGCACAATTCATTCAATAACTTTTCGGATGGGAGCAGAGGGACCCGGATGAGACCTAAAGAAAAACCTAGGAAAGGCCAAGACGTTCAAAGAAAATCGAGACGTTTTCCGTTCAGTTTCTAAATTAGATCTGACGTTTATTTGACAAAATTGGTTCTTATATACTAACATTTTTGAAGGTGTTGAACGTGTCCGTACACTTTGTTTAATTGTATTGGTGCCAGTGTGTGAAAGTACCGTGACCCTTTTCGGCAATGCATGCAACGGTTTGTTTATAATCTTTATGTTTCCATATGCTGCTATGTTTACGCTTCAGTTTCACGCATTCTAGATTAATCCTAGGAATACTTGAAATTTTATGACGCCCTTGAAATTTTATAACGTCCTCGTTTTGGGTTGATAACTGAAAGAATTCGTTACATGCACATATGCATGTTTTCGTTCTTCATGCATTTTTCTCCTAATTTCTTTGCACCCAACGGATGTGCTCGTTCCAAAATATTTATTACCCTACGTTCGAATGGCTTATGCTTATCGATGAACTCAAGAAACGGGCCGTTCCCAAATTGTATGTTTATTTAGGCCAGCGATCTCGTTCTCATACGATAAGTTACAATAGTGTCAAATTTCTCCCAAATTTAGCCGTTGCAAATGAAACATTTCGTTGCAATTTAAAATTCATCAACTCAGCCGTTGCAATTTAATAATCGCCTCAAACCTACCCGTTGCTGCCACAACATTCTCCCCCTTGTAATTCATCACTATGAATTACACCTAACTCTTGAGCGATGTATGTATACTTGTTCCGGCTCTTTTACTTCCATTCAATATATTGTGGTCCTTAATTAAATTGATAATATTCAATCAATGCAATACAACGGTTAGATGACGATCAGCTGATGCTTATATATGATGCTTGCCTTTGATTCAACGTCTGTCTCGATTCGCCTCGTATGATGTCTGCGCGGTTCCAGAATCTTCCCCAGATGACCAAATAGTTTTCCTCTCTCGTAAGGAAGTTGAAGTTTGTTGAAGTCACCGTGTACTTTGGTGAAAGTGGCGCATGTTGCAAGGATGCTCGAAATCCAAAGTATTAAGTGCACGTAGTAACCAATTAAGTGTTTGCAAAGATTGTTCTGTACCTCAGTTACTGCGGAAGTTTCATTTATACCTAGCTTTCATATTTTCAATGTATGCTCTTTTTCTTGGCTTTCTTTAGGCAAATTTTTTTTCATTCTCTCGTTTATGTTAACTACTTTCGCAACTGATTGCATTTCAATCAAAAATATTTTAAACTCCTTCCAATAATAGGACCATTTCTTTAAGTTGTATCTCGTGTTCGCTTTGACGCGTTCTTGTGTTGATATTTTCATTTTCAGATAAGTGCTACCAGCATTGTTATTGACTTTTTCATAAAAAACCTAATTTGATTTTTAATCCACGCAAGATTTGTTTGTTCAAATTATTCAAACTTGTGTTCATTGTCATGTCTAGTGTATTTACGTCTTTTCTGGAATGTTGAGCTTTATCGTTATCTTTGTCTAGCTCCTGATTATTTATTTCGATTTCTGATACTTCTTTTCTTTCATTAAATTTTTCCATTTCTATTTTCGTTATTTCCTGCACATTGAAATTTGTCAATTCATTTTGTTCAATACCCAACAAAATATTCTCATGATCTTGATCTATAACTGTTCTATCAATCGAAGTTTCTGATACTGATTGTACTTCATTACTAATATCAAATGATATTCCTTCATCTAAGATTTCAATCTTTACCTCTATTGCCTTTTTGTGACCAAAAATGTTTATGGGTTCTACCAAATTTTCAATTTCTTGCACACCTCTATTTACTTTAATAGTTCTCTCATTATTTTCCTTGTTCTTGTCGCCTTGGGTTTGCATTTGATTTTCTTTTCTGTCCGCACACTCTAATGCTGTTTCTGTTGACATTGTAACTGATTAATCTTTCCTCTTCTCTTTGACCTTCTTTTTCGGTGGTTTCAATCGTTTACGTTTGTGAGGCAACCTATTTATTGTTTCGTTCTCTTCTTCCTTTGCTTCGTTTGAACAAATGTTATTTTGGGAAGTGATTGCTCCTAGAAAATCTAAGATTTCCGAATGATAGCTTGTTCTTGATGAACTAGTTTCTGCTAATGCATTATCATTAATAAACCTGGATAAGCTATTTGACTGTTCTGACCTATCTTTTATCGGCTCTGGATTCAACGATCCTTTATGACAAAATGTCGTATGATCAAAGAATGTGTCATTACCTTTGCTTGGTATATGTAAAGTTTCTGAATAATCCAAATGATTATTTTGTTTCGGTAGTTGCCGTATTGTGCTTGCGATTGGTATGAGCCAATCCGATAAATGCGTAAGAGTGACAATCTCGTCTTTCTGAATGTTACTTTTGTATACAATCCAATTAGTTTGGAGGTGAAATGGCATTTTGCCTACCAAATCATCAATAAGTCGGTGATCGTACAAATATTCCTTCTTTTTCATAACCTGTATGTTTGTTACAAGATTTTCAAGCGCTTCGCTTAGTTCGGGGATTTTGTTATTTTCCACCCGAATTTTTGTAACATCGTTCAGTAACTCCTGATAAACGATTTCAGGTCTTCCGTATACTTCCTCCAATCTTTTGATAATCATAATTACGTTTACGGGATCCAGAAAAAGTGATCTTACGCTTCTTTCTGCGTCTCCCTTAAGATAAGTTTGAAGGCGATTCAAGTTTTCTAAATTACTGAACCCAGCTTCCTCCGAGGTTTCATCAAATGCCTTTTTGAATTTAGGCCAATCTTTTGCTCTTCCATCGAAGTATCGAAGTTCTCTTAATGTTGTACGTTTGTAGAACATATTATCGTTCATGCGATTTTGCTTCAGTGCTTCAATTAAAGCCGATACCACAGAATTGTGGTCTTCGGGAAGCGGCATTTCTTGCGAAAAAGTATCCTTACATTTAATACAAATGTATTCTTCCCCGTTGGTTGGTTTCGTGTTAAGCTTAGTACAAGCCAAGTGAAACCATCGGTCACACTCTTCACACTGGACCATTTTTGATTCGGAATCATCTGCCTTTGTACACAGTCTGCAGAGTCCGGCTTCGTTATTAACGAAGTACTTCTTACCCTTTAAACCCATTTTGGTGTTGATTGATCTTCCTTCTCTGGTTTTAGCAACCGAAATTTGTTATGCAACTACTGTTGCACAAGGTAGCGCGTAGGTCAGTTTTTTAATAACTGAAGGATTTATCCCAACAGGTAGAGTTCGCTTGTTCCTTTTGCCATAACCCTTGAAATTGAACGCCTTTTCTGTGGATAGGATCGTTCTTGTAAAAAGTTACTCTCTTTACAAACTGGAAGAATTCGTTACATGCACATATGCATGTTTTCGTTCTTCATGCATTTTTCTCCTAATTTCTTTGCACCCAACGGATGTGCTCGTTCCAAAATATTTATTACCCTACGTTCGAATGGCTTATGCTTATCGATGAACTCAAGAAACGGGCCGTTCCCAAATTGTATGTTTATTTAGGCCAGCGATCTCGTTCTCATACGATAAGTTACAATAGTGTCAAATTTCTCCCAAATTTAGCCGTTGCAAATGAAACATTTCGTTGCAATTTAAAATTCATCAACTCAGCCGTTGCAATTTAATAATCGCCTCAAACCTACCCGTTGCTGCCGCAACAGACTATAAAAATAATTTCATAATAATTATTTAATTTGATTCCAATGAAAAGTGAACGAATTTTTTTAAATTACGTTCTAAAACTTTGGAAAAGTGACTACCATAGATTAAGCTTAAACGACTGGAAAATAAAATATCCAAAGAAAAAAAAACAAAAACTCCTTAGCTTCACTGGTTTGCTATTGCTGTATTGCTGTCCTTTTCTTGCAATGTGTCATCTTATCACCTATATACAGTGAACCCTCTCTTATTTGAAATCTCTCATACCCCTCGCCTGAGCGCGCTGTCGAAGGTTTGGATGTGTTGGTGCGTCAGACGGCCAATCGCTGTCAGCCGCCATCCGTGCTTTTTCCCTCCATAGCGCTATTTCTTTCTCGCGTATGGTTAATGCTCATGAGTTGCTGTGGCGCTTAAAAAAGCCGTTTACAAACATTGCGGTGAAGAAGTTTAATTTTCACAAATCAAACCAAAAAAGCGCAATGAGTTCAAACGCTGCAATGTAAAAATGACTACGGAATCGCTAGCTCACGCTGGTGGGTTTGCTTTGCAAAGCGCAGAACCCTAATGCGCATTAACACATTCAACCCGGCGCTGATTTTCATCAACATTCTGTTCTGCCGGCTTCAAGAACGCAAGCTGATTGTGAAACCAGTATGCAGGCAGTCTCACTGGCAGTCCCTGGGGCCTGCCATCGAACTGAACGTGTTAAGCATTAAGCATAACTTTGTTACACTAAGCTTTTACTTTCGTATGGTGTAGATTATACAGATCTGCTGAGCCGTCTGCGCATGGGTATGATTGTGCGTGTGTGTGCAAAACTGTCGCCGAATGTATACTCTTCCGGAATGTTATGATCCATCGGAAAGGAAGGTGTTCATGAATGGGGATGGGGTACTGGCACACAGCTGTTGGGAGATTTAACAGTATATCTAAATTGCCAGCGGAGGGAGGGAGGGGGGAGGGGGCTTAGGCCATAGGACCTTTACGATCATCGGTCACAGGCCCTAAAATTATTACCGGCATGAGGGGGGTGGAGGGGGCAAATGGTTCTCCCGCCACGGGGCCCCAACGACCATCTTTTCGGGGGCCCTTGTCGCTAATACTCTGTCCTCTTGTAAACATACTGCATACTACAGACTAAAGATCTTCGGCGACCGCCTAGTCCGTCTACCGTTAGATCCGCCGCTGGTTCATGACGGTGTTTCTTTTTCTATTGTAGAGTGCATCCTTCCCCCTGCCTGCAGCCTGTGCATCGGGCAGGAGACAGTGTGGCAGTATGCAAGTTGCCCGGTGGATAGGAGCGATCCCGCGGCACCTCATTCCTCACATCTGTATGCCTATCGTGGGTTATAACCGCGTATGAACCGTCCGCCGTAGTAAAAGCTGACTATCTGGCTACGTGGTACTCAAGCCCTGAAAAGGCCAATTTGATCGCGTAGGCTATTACGCCAATAATAATAATAATAATAATAATAATAATAATAATAATAATAAAAAGAACTTAGCATAGCAGTGCACACCTGGGTAAGAGTTTGTCTTGACTTTGTTGCTGCCGGGCTACCGCTGTGACGCGACAAATGCACGGAATGCACTCGATCAAAACATGAACCTACCGATCCGAACCCATTCCAAGCCATTGCCGGTCAATCGGCGTCATGATATCGACTCCAAACCAACAAGCCACCAGATTCTGGACGGACAGGTGCTGCACCATACGCGCACCGTAATAAACCAATCCAGAATCCTCTTTTGTATGGGTTCAATTCAAGTTTTGATTCCACTTGCTTCCGCTAGCTGAATTGGAAAGAAATGTGCTACATATAACATGCACGTTTGCTTCGATTTCATACCCCCAACAGCAGAACCGATCGCAAAGATGGTGGTGACAATCCAATGGTTGTGTTGTGTCTCAGGTAGCGATATCGAAAATGCATGAACTTTGATTCTGGTGCGTACATTTTCATCCACTGCGGCTACACACAGTTGTGGGGTTTCTGCACGCACGCACGCATACACACACACCCACACACACACACACACACACACACACACACACACACACACACACACACACACACACACACACACACACACACACACACACACACACACACACACACACACACACACACACACACACCACACACACACACACACACACACACACACACACACACACACACACACACCACACACACACACACACACACACACACACACACACACACACACACACACACACACACACACACACACACACCACACACACACACACACACACACACACACACACCACACACACACACACACACACACACACACACACACACACACACACACACACACACACACACCACACACACACACACACACACACCACACACCACACACACACACACACACACACACACACACACCACACACAACACACACACACACACACACACACACACACCACACACCACACACACACACACACACACACACACACACACACACACACACACACACACACACACACACACACACACACACACACACACACACACACACACACACACACACACGCACACATGCATATGTAGCGCCCGATAGTTAGGCAATTAGTATAATACTAGGAATAATCAATTATAGTAAGCAATTATGGTAGCGATCGTTTATGGTATGGAAGGATAGGATAGGAAGGATAGGAATAATTATAGCAAGTAAATTACATAAAAATGCATTAGCTAGATAAGGACAGAATATAGGGCATATGATAGAACAGGATAGGGAGATAAGCTAATAGCCACATAAGATATGTTTAAGATAAATACTTTTAGCCAATAGAAAAACGTAGGGTAAATTTTGGCGCGAAAAGGAGTAGTATAAATAAGAGTTAGGAATAGGAATTAGGTCATTAAGGAAACTGTATACTAAGAGGAAACGCTGCCCAAAAATACAAAGACTAAAAAGTATTTCTAAATCGGTGTAGTCATTTCGAGTTGGATGTAAAGAAACCTTTTGTCCACCACATGGCGACCGTGACAGTGTGCAGAAAGTGATAATTTAGTAATGCACGATTTTAATAACGAGAAACGATTTTAATAACGCGAGGTTACTGAACCTACGTAAGTGCGTAAGAATGTGTCGCGTAAGTGCGTAAGTGTGCAATATCGGGAACTGCATAGAATCTACGACATATATAGTGACGTTACGCTAGACTATATATATTGGAAACTGTCTTAAAATGAATGGCATGTGAAGTACAGTTTCCATAAAATCCGATAAGCTATACCGTAAATTAATAATAGTTAACGGTATCGTGCGTAGCCGGATTAGTGCAGTGACCTATCGAAAAACTATCGACGTGTGAACACGAAAAAAAAAAAAAGAGAGAAAGAAGTACGAGTGAGAGAATTGGGAGTAAAAGTGGATCGAGAGAGAGAGACATATCATCAAATAGTCTCAGTTCAACGTGTGAGAAGCGGAAGAGACGGTAAGGTGAGCGAAAGAGCGAATCGACCGATAACGGCTGTACAAGCGAGAAGGAAAGGCTGAACCGTGCTGTGTGATGAAGTTGAACTACTCAGCACTAAACTTAAAAACGTTTATTTACAACAGGAAATACCCGAGCAGGTAGCAAAAGAAATGGCGTTAAAACAAGGTGTTAACACTCTTATTGAAAAAGTAAAAAATCAGGAAACAAGAATCCTTTTAAAAGCGGGTAAATTTTCTTGTATTTCTGATGCTTTTGAAAAGGTGTTAGAAAATGAAAAAAATAATAATGATATGCAAATATTATCCTTCGGAAGAAATTACTATTACACACCACACATAAATAGTAACCGAAGATTTTTCCGCAGCAAATTTCCCCATAACACAAACAGTAGATATATGCAAAATACACATAATAGAGGGTTTGGCAATCGTTTAACGTACAATAACAATCAACCCGATAACAATCGATTTCAAAATAAAAAATATTTTCATAACAGTCAAAGGCGAATGCCAGCGTCAAACACAAATTTTAATAGGCTATACACAGCGCAAGCTGAAGAACAGGAGCATTTTTTAGGGGATCCAGATACACTGGAAGAAACTCTCCAGAGTACGGAAAACTATCAACATTCGCAATAAATTTCCATGCTAGTAATTTCATAAAAGTTCAAATAGACATGGCTACTAATAAAACAAGTATACTGATTTTAGATACTGGAGCAGATGTGTCATTATTCAAAGTGGATAAAATAAAGTTAAAACAACAAGTTTATAAACAAAATAAAATAAATCTAACAGGTATTACTAATAATTCTATAAATACATTAGCAGCCACGTTTACTAATATATCATTTGGCAACGTGTCTGTTAATCATAAATTTCATATCATACCTAAAGATATAGATATAAAGGCAGACGGTATTTTGGGAAGAGATTTTCTCACAAAACATAAATGCGTAATCGATTATGATCACTGGCTTTTAAACTTCAACTATGAGGGCATAACAATATGTCATCCAATCGAAGATAGTATCGATGATGGTTTTATACTGCCGTTACGTAGTGAAGTAGTACGAAGAGTAAAATTAAATAAGTTAACCGAAGATTCAATCGTTCTTGCAAATGAAATTAAACCAGGAATTTTTTGCGGCAACTCCTTGGTATCAATCGATAAACAGTATGTAAAGTTCATAAATACTACTGATAATAATGTGTTCATCGCCAATAATTCATTCAAACCTCTGGTTGATCCAGTTAAGAACTATACAACTAAAAATAAAATATCCAAAAATAGTTTAAAACGCCAGTCTAAAATAAACGAAATTCTCAAACAAATAGAGTATAAAAATATTCCAAATTATATAATTTCAGATTTAGAAAAAATTCTCATTGAATATAGTGATGTATTTTGCACTGATGATGAGCAAATAACTACTAACAATTTTTACGAGCAATCAATAGAGTTGAAAGATAATGTACCATGTTATATTCCAAATTATAAACAAATTTATTCTCAAAGTAATGAAATAAAAAATCAGGTAGATAAGCTGCTCAAAAATGATATAATAGAACATTCGGTCTCACCATATAATTCGCCTATCCTCTTGGTTCCAAAAAAATCCGAAGATACCAGCAAAAAATGGAGGTTAGTTGTTGATTTCAGACAACTAAATAAAAAAATTATGCCTGATAAATTCCCTTTGCCTAGAATCGATACTATTTTGGACCAATTAGGTAGAGCAAAATATTTCAGCACCTTAGACCTGATGTCCGGGTTTCATCAAATCCCTTTGCACAAAGAATCAAGAAAATATACAGCTTTTTCAACATCATCAGGGCACTATCAATTTAAAAGATTACCTTTTGGGTTGAATATAAGCCCTAATAGCTTTCAGCGTATGATAACCATAGCAATGGCAGGATTGACCCCAGAGAGTGCTTTCGTCTATATTGATGATATCATAATAACAGGTTGTACAATAAAACATCACCTTGAAAATTTAAGAAAAGTTTTTGATAGACTACGTTGTTACAATTTGAAGCTGAATCCATCAAAATGCAAATTCTTCCAGAGTAGTGTAACTTACTTAGGGCACAAGATCACGGATAAAGGTATATATCCTGATGAATCTAAGTTTGATACCATTAAAAATTATCCTTTACCCAAAAATGCCGATGATGTTAGAAGATTTGTTGCCTTTTGCAACTACTATCGTAAGTTTATTCGTAGTTTTGCAGAAATAGCAAAACCACTAAATAATTTATTAAAGAAAGGGTCAATGTTCTGCTGGTCGAAAGAATGTCAGTACGCGTTCGATACTCTTAGAAGGAATTTAGCATCACCAAATATATTACAGTATCCAGATTTTGAGAAAGAGTTTATTATCACAACAGATGCATCGGATGTTGCATGTGGCGCAATTCTATCCCAGATAAAAGATAATTATGATTTACCAATTGCATTTGCAAGTAAAAGTTTTACAAAAGGGGAAAAATCCAAACCAACGATAGAAAAAGAACTGACAGCTATTCATTGGGCAGTAAACCATTTTAAACCATACATTTTTGGGAGAAAGTTTAAAATCCGAACAGATCACAGACCTTTGGTTTACCTATTTAATATGAAAAATCCCACGTCAAAATTAACACGTATGAGGCTGGATCTTGAGGAATTTGACTTCGAAGTAGAATTTGTTCAAGGTAAATCAAACACAGGGGCGGACGCACTATCAAGAATCGTCATTGATTCACAACAACTTAAAGACATGCAAGGAAAAAACATGGAGGTGCTAAAAAATAAATCTCTGTTGATGGTAAACACTAGAGCAATGACTAAACAAAACACATTAAAGATCCCACAGAAAGCTATTGAAGAAGAAGAAGAAAATAGGTCCGTAACAGAACCTACTTTTTGGCAAACTGAAAATCCTTCAGAAGTAAATAAACTCTTAAAGATTCAGTCGGTAAAGCAATTTAACACAATTAAATTTGTAGTATTCAATAATAATCTTAATAAGGAATTGGGAAGCACATCTATAAAATGCAACGTAAATGGAAGTCAGGCACTCGAGTCTGCTCTTCTACAGGTATGCAAAATTGTGAAAGAATATAAACGAAACAGGGTAGCGATTTCTGTACAAGATTCATTATTTAAGCAATACTCGATACAAACCGTAAAGGAAATCGCGGATAAAGCCATTTCCGGTTTCGAAATCATTGCATACACTCCGCCGAAATGGGTTACAGAGCAGGAAGAAATACATAATATTTTGAAAAATTATCACATGTTACCTTCGGGAGGACATGTTGGTCAATATCGATTGTATTTAAAAATACGAGAAAAATTTAAATGGAGAAATATGAAAGAAGAAATTAAGGATTTTGTACAGGGATGCGAAAAATGTAAACAAAATAAAATAATGAGACACACAAAAGAAGAGAGCGTAATTACGACTACGCCCATGAAACCATTTGAAGTGGTATGCATAGACACAGTGGGCCCTTTACCAAAAACACAAAAAAACTATAGGTACATTGTAACGATGCAGTGCGAGTTAACAAAGTACATTGTTCTCGCTCCAACACAGAATAAAGAAGCGAACTCAATTGCAAGGGCTATGGTAGACAATTTTATTCTGAAATACGGAAAATTTCTTGAGATGAAGTCCGACCAAGGCCTTGAATATAATAACGAAATTTTAAAGAAAATAGCAGAGATACTCGAGGTCAAGCAGACTTTTGCAACCGCATATCATCCACAAACAATAGGTTCTTTGGAAAGAAATCATAGAACATTAAATGAATATCTAAGAGCATTTACGAATGAGCATGGTGATGACTGGGATGATTGGGTAAAGTTTTATGAATTCAGTTACAACACAACACCTCACACAGATACAAATTATACTCCGTATGAATTGGTATTTGGAAAAAAAAGCTAACCTTCCACAGGATTTACGGAGTAGTAATATTGAACCAGTGTACAATTATGATGCATATTATAACGAAATGAAATACAAATTGAAAAAGTCAAATGAAATAGCACGTAAAAATTTAATTGAGCAAAAAATAAAAAGGCAGGATAGTGCAAATGTCAATGTGAAACCGTTAGATGTAAAGCAAGGAGACGCGGTTTATTTAAAAAACGAGAATAGGAAAAAGTTAGACCCAGTATACATAGGCCCATATACAGTAGTAAGCTTTGATACATCTAATTGTACAATTATGAACAAGGCTACAAATAAATTGAGCACGGTACATAAAAATAGATTGATTAAGGGATGAAAAGCATACGCTTTTCATTTTTGAAGGGGTGAGGTGTAGCGCCCGATAGTTAGGCAATTAGTATAATACTAGGAATAATCAATTATAGTAAGCAATTATGGTAGCGATCGTTTATGGTATGGAAGGATAGGATAGGAAGGATAGGAATAATTATAGCAAGTAAATTACATAAAAATGCATTAGCTAGATAAGGACAGAATATAGGGCATATGATAGAACAGGATAGGGAGATAAGCTAATAGCCACATAAGATATGTTTAAGATAAATACTTTTAGCCAATAGAAAAACGTAGGGTAAATTTTGGCGCGAAAAGGAGTAGTATAAATAAGAGTTAGGAATAGGAATTAGGTCATTAAGGAAACTGTATACTAAGAGGAAACGCTGCCCAAAAATACAAAGACTAAAAAGTATTTCTAAATCGGTGTAGTCATTTCGAGTTGGATGTAAAGAAACCTTTTGTCCACCACATGGCGACCGTGACAGTGTGCAGAAAGTGATAATTTAGTAATGCACGATTTTAATAACGAGAAACGATTTTAATAACGCGAGGTTACTGAACCTACGTAAGTGCGTAAGAATGTGTCGCGTAAGTGCGTAAGTGTGCAATATCGGGAACTGCATAGAATCTACGACATATATAGTGACGTTACGCTAGACTATATATATTGGAAACTGTCTTAAAATGAATGGCATGTGAAGTACAGTTTCCATAAAATCCGATAAGCTATACCGTAAATTAATAATAGTTAACGGTATCGTGCGTAGCCGGATTAGTGCAGTGACCTATCGAAAAACTATCGACGTGTGAACACGAAAAAAAAAAAGAGAGAAAGAAGTACGAGTGAGAGAATTGGGAGTAAAAGTGGATCGAGAGAGAGAGACATATCATCAAATAGTCTCAGTTCAACGTGTGAGAAGCGGAAGAGACGGTAAGGTGAGCGAAAGAGCGAATCGACCGATAACGGCTGTACAAGCGAGAAGGAAAGGCTGAACCGTGCTGTGTGATGAAGTTGAACTACTCAGCACTAAACTTAAAAACGTTTATTTACAACAGGAAATACCCGAGCAGGTAGCAAAAGAAATGGCGTTAAAACAAGGTGTTAACACTCTTATTGAAAAAGTAAAAAATCAGGAAACAAGAATCCTTTTAAAAGCGGGTAAATTTTCTTGTATTTCTGATGCTTTTGAAAAGGTGTTAGAAAATGAAAAAAATAATAATGATATGCAAATATTATCCTTCGGAAGAAATTACTATTACACACCACACATAAATAGTAACCGAAGATTTTTCCGCAGCAAATTTCCCCATAACACAAACAGTAGATATATGCAAAATACACATAATAGAGGGTTTGGCAATCGTTTAACGTACAATAACAATCAACCCGATAACAATCGATTTCAAAATAAAAAAATTTTCATAACAGTCAAAGGCGAATGCCAGCGTCAAACACAAATTTTAATAGGCTATACACAGCGCAAGCTGAAGAACAGGAGCATTTTTTAGGGGATCCAGATACACTGGAAGAAACTCTCCAGAGTACGGAAAACTATCAACATTCGCAATAAATTTCCATGCTAGTAATTTCATAAAAGTTCAAATAGACATGGCTACTAATAAAACAAGTATACTGATTTTAGATACTGGAGCAGATGTGTCATTATTCAAAGTGGATAAAATAAAGTTAAAACAACAAGTTTATAAACAAAATAAAATAAATCTAACAGGTATTACTAATAATTCTATAAATACATTAGCAGCCACGTTTACTAATATATCATTTGGCAACGTGTCTGTTAATCATAAATTTCATATCATACCTAAAGATATAGATATAAAGGCAGACGGTATTTTGGGAAGAGATTTTCTCACAAAACATAAATGCGTAATCGATTATGATCACTGGCTTTTAAACTTCAACTATGAGGGCATAACAATATGTCATCCAATCGAAGATAGTATCGATGATGGTTTTATACTGCCGTTACGTAGTGAAGTAGTACGAAGAGTAAAATTAAATAAGTTAACCGAAGATTCAATCGTTCTTGCAAATGAAATTAAACCAGGAATTTTTTGCGGCAACTCCTTGGTATCAATCGATAAACAGTATGTAAAGTTCATAAATACTACTGATAATAATGTGTTCATCGCCAATAATTCATTCAAACCTCTGGTTGATCCAGTTAAGAACTATACAACTAAAAATAAAATATCCAAAAATAGTTTAAAACGCCAGTCTAAAATAAACGAAATTCTCAAACAAATAGAGTATAAAAATATTCCAAATTATATAATTTCAGATTTAGAAAAAATTCTCATTGAATATAGTGATGTATTTTGCACTGATGATGAGCAAATAACTACTAACAATTTTTACGAGCAATCAATAGAGTTGAAAGATAATGTACCATGTTATATTCCAAATTATAAACAAATTTATTCTCAAAGTAATGAAATAAAAAATCAGGTAGATAAGCTGCTCAAAAATGATATAATAGAACATTCGGTCTCACCATATAATTCGCCTATCCTCTTGGTTCCAAAAAAATCCGAAGATACCAGCAAAAAATGGAGGTTAGTTGTTGATTTCAGACAACTAAATAAAAAAATTATGCCTGATAAATTCCCTTTGCCTAGAATCGATACTATTTTGGACCAATTAGGTAGAGCAAAATATTTCAGCACCTTAGACCTGATGTCCGGGTTTCATCAAATCCCTTTGCACAAAGAATCAAGAAAATATACAGCTTTTTCAACATCATCAGGGCACTATCAATTTAAAAGATTACCTTTTGGGTTGAATATAAGCCCTAATAGCTTTCAGCGTATGATAACCATAGCAATGGCAGGATTGACCCCAGAGAGTGCTTTCGTCTATATTGATGATATCATAATAACAGGTTGTACAATAAAACATCACCTTGAAAATTTAAGAAAAGTTTTTGATAGACTACGTTGTTACAATTTGAAGCTGAATCCATCAAAATGCAAATTCTTCCAGAGTAGTGTAACTTACTTAGGGCACAAGATCACGGATAAAGGTATATATCCTGATGAATCTAAGTTTGATACCATTAAAAATTATCCTTTACCCAAAAATGCCGATGATGTTAGAAGATTTGTTGCCTTTTGCAACTACTATCGTAAGTTTATTCGTAGTTTTGCAGAAATAGCAAAACCACTAAATAATTTATTAAAGAAAGGGTCAATGTTCTGCTGGTCGAAAGAATGTCAGTACGCGTTCGATACTCTTAGAAGGAATTTAGCATCACCAAATATATTACAGTATCCAGATTTTGAGAAAGAGTTTATTATCACAACAGATGCATCGGATGTTGCATGTGGCGCAATTCTATCCCAGATAAAAGATAATTATGATTTACCAATTGCATTTGCAAGTAAAAGTTTTACAAAAGGGGAAAAATCCAAACCAACGATAGAAAAAGAACTGACAGCTATTCATTGGGCAGTAAACCATTTTAAACCATACATTTTTGGGAGAAAGTTTAAAATCCGAACAGATCACAGACCTTTGGTTTACCTATTTAATATGAAAAATCCCACGTCAAAATTAACACGTATGAGGCTGGATCTTGAGGAATTTGACTTCGAAGTAGAATTTGTTCAAGGTAAATCAAACACAGGGGCGGACGCACTATCAAGAATCGTCATTGATTCACAACAACTTAAAGACATGCAAGGAAAAAACATGGAGGTGCTAAAAAATAAATCTCTGTTGATGGTAAACACTAGAGCAATGACTAAACAAAACACATTAAAGATCCCACAGAAAGCTATTGAAGAAGAAGAAGAAAATAGGTCCGTAACAGAACCTACTTTTTGGCAAACTGAAAATCCTTCAGAAGTAAATAAACTCTTAAAGATTCAGTCGGTAAAGCAATTTAACACAATTAAATTTGTAGTATTCAATAATAATCTTAATAAGGAATTGGGAAGCACATCTATAAAATGCAACGTAAATGGAAGTCAGGCACTCGAGTCTGCTCTTCTACAGGTATGCAAAATTGTGAAAGAATATAAACGAAACAGGGTAGCGATTTCTGTACAAGATTCATTATTTAAGCAATACTCGATACAAACCGTAAAGGAAATCGCGGATAAAGCCATTTCCGGTTTCGAAATCATTGCATACACTCCGCCGAAATGGGTTACAGAGCAGGAAGAAATACATAATATTTTGAAAATTATCACATGTTACCTTCGGGAGGACATGTTGGTCAATATCGATTGTATTTAAAAATACGAGAAAAATTTAAATGGAGAAATATGAAAGAAGAAATTAAGGATTTTGTACTGGGATGCGAAAAATGTAAACAAAATAAAATAATGAGACACACAAAAGAAGAGAGCGTAATTACGACTACGCCCATGAAACCATTTGAAGTGGTATGCATAGACACAGTGGGCCCTTTACCAAAAACACAAAAAAACTATAGGTACATTGTAACGATGCAGTGCGAGTTAACAAAGTACATTGTTCTCGCTCCAACACAGAATAAAGAAGCGAACTCAATTGCAAGGGCTATGGTAGACAATTTTATTCTGAAATACGGAAAATTTCTTGAGATGAAGTCCGACCAAGGCCTTGAATATAATAACGAAATTTTAAAGAAAATAGCAGAGATACTCGAGGTCAAGCAGACTTTTGCAACCGCATATCATCCACAAACAATAGGTTCTTTGGAAAGAAATCATAGAACATTAAATGAATATCTAAGAGCATTTACGAATGAGCATGGTGATGACTGGGATGATTGGGTAAAGTTTTATGAATTCAGTTACAACACAACACCTCACACAGATACAAATTATACTCCGTATGAATTGGTATTTGGAAAAAAAAGCTAACCTTCCACAGGATTTACGGAGTAGTAATATTGAACCAGTGTACAATTATGATGCATATTATAACGAAATGAAATACAAATTGAAAAAGTCAAATGAAATAGCACGTAAAAATTTAATTGAGCAAAAAATAAAAAGGCAGGATAGTGCAAATGTCAATGTGAAACCGTTAGATGTAAAGCAAGGAGACGCGGTTTATTTAAAAAACGAGAATAGGAAAAAGTTAGACCCAGTATACATAGGCCCATATACAGTAGTAAGCTTTGATACATCTAATTGTACAATTATGAACAAGGCTACAAATAAATTGAGCACGGTACATAAAAATAGATTGATTAAGGGATGAAAAGCATACGCTTTTCATTTTTGAAGGGGTGAGGTGTAGCGCCCGATAGTTAGGCAATTAGTATAATACTAGGAATAATCAATTATAGTAAGCAATTATGGTAGCGATCGTTTATGGTATGGAAGGATAGGATAGGAAGGATAGGAATAATTATAGCAAGTAAATTACATAAAAATGCATTAGCTAGATAAGGACAGAATATAGGGCATATGATAGAACAGGATAGGGAGATAAGCTAATAGCCACATAAGATATGTTTAAGATAAATACTTTTAGCCAATAGAAAAACGTAGGGTAAATTTTGGCGCGAAAAGGAGTAGTATAAATAAGAGTTAGGAATAGGAATTAGGTCATTAAGGAAACTGTATACTAAGAGGAAACGCTGCCCAAAAATACAAAGACTAAAAAGTATTTCTAAATCGGTGTAGTCATTTCGAGTTGGATGTAAAGAAACCTTTTGTCCACCACACATACATGAACGCAAGCACGCCAGCACGTACGCACTCACGCACGCATACTCACGCACGCACGCACACACGCACGCACACACGCGCGCAAGCGAGCACGCACGCACGAAAGCGCGCACGCCAGCACGCACCCACGAAATCGCGCACGCACCCCCGAAGTCGCGCATGCGAACACGTACCCTCCACCAAACCCTCCCCCCCCCCTCCCGCACGAGCGAGTACGGCTACCTTATCGGAAGAAAGGCTGGTTCAGCTATCATGTAGCGCAGGTATGTCAAACTGGCGGCCCGCGAGAATATTTTTAGAATTGCTAAAATCACTACAAATCAAAAAACTGTTAATACTATTTGTCGAAGTGTATTAAATTTTCCAGAGAAGAACAATTATTTTGATGGTATATTTTCCGAATCTAACATGAAAGTACCCATACCATCTCATAAACTTATTCTACACAATCGTACACAACAATCGAGACCCTTAAGAAACATTGAATTGAATGCAAACTCAGTCGTATTATGTTTCGATTAAATTCTGAATATTAGCATAATTTTGTGCACACTCGATTGCACATTCTATATGGAAAAAATAGATTTGCGCCAAACTTCTACAAATGAAAAAGGAATGAAAATAACTTGATACACACACTTGGAAACTTCGCAACAACAAGTGATGGATTGTTAGAATCGCATTCACGGCTCAAAACCATTTTCGATCTTAGCTATAGCGAATCCGAATTCGGCCAAATAAAATCAACAGTTCCGTACGGTGCCGTCCGAAGCCTAAAGAGCCGTTTAAACTTTAAAACCATTCGGAACCGTTGGAGTCATCGATTGTCGCACGGAGCATCTAATATGCAGCGAGAAATGGATCCGATCCATACCTCAATTCGCGAATCAACTCTCTTCAAGTGTCAAAACAAGATTTGCCGATCTTTATGGGACCACACACCACGAATCTTCGTCAGATAAAATTTTCGTAATTTAACAAAATTATTCGTAAAATATAGGTTCTTGTAATAAGAAATGAATATACCACCATATACCCTTTGGAGCTTGGTATTAGGAAAAAATAATGTTTAAACACGATTTATTACAATTTTCCTTTTGATCTGTCAAAAAATTGCAGGCAAATATTTTTGTTATTCATCAATCGATAGATAGCTCGGATGGCTTGAAAAAGATTCGCAACAGGCTGGTAGACTTCCCCTACCTCAGTGAAAAAGTGTGGTTGAGCGATATTTTCTAACAGAACTGCCGTGTTAGAACGCGACGATTAAAAAACATCCTTTTTTAACAAAAAAGATGAAAACAATGCATGTGACTTTAAAAGTACATTAAACATTTTTTTTTTCAAATAAAAAAGTACATAATGGAAAAAAACATAGCAAATTTGTAAATGAGAAACTATTCCAGATTTGAAGCGAGGAGTACAAAAAGTCAATTGGTTTAACAATAATGATTTTAAACAGTATTTTATATAAATATTGAGGTATATTTTTTATTCTCAACTTTGCGGCCCACGAAACACTGAAAGTCTGTAATTGCGGCCTTCTGATAAAATGAGTTTGACACAGCTGATGTAGCGCATCCTCATCCAAAGCGCCGGGCGGGGTGGGGGATCGGGAGATCGAGACATGATAGAGTGAACGGTCACTTTCCCCGCGCTGTGTGTGTGCGTGTGTGTGTCGATTTCAAACACCCGAAAACTCATCAGCAGCGGCACCAAATAAAATAAACCATCAATACACCGATAACACTTTAAATCCCAATCCAGCTTCTCTCAAGGTCACAAATTAATAAATGCTAACACCCACCAATAACAATACACAACCGCAATGCACATATAAGTATCAACGCATACACCACAACACCCAATCAATCAGCTGGCGGCGGAAGCCACGGGCTGAAGCGCAAGTAAGGCAAGGCAGGGTGAGGGAGGGAGAAGAAGCGGACGAGAAAATGGGCGCCAATATTTTTTAATTTTTTGACCGTTTTTTTTTGCTCCGCCGCCACAAATAGTTCGTCCATTTCGCCAATAGATGGCACTAAACTTGCTCGACCCAGCGCAGGAATCGCTGAAGTCCAGCGCGGGAGACCAGCCAAAATCTGCGCTGGCCAGCGCAGATTTTGGTTTATTTTCTGCGCTGGAAACTGCTCGAATTTGCGCAGCGGGTTGCATCAAAGTCGCAAGCGAAGAACGCGCACAGCTCAAATCAATACCTCATCATTGTAGGCGCAAAGTATTGGACAGAGCGAGAAACCGTTAATTTTTGCTGGTGTGAATGGCCTGTGTACGCGACACCCAAACCCAAAACCACGCAGAGCAACTTGCTGCTAAAATGGAATGCACAGAACGCTGCGCTTAACTACCACCGAAAACCCGTTACACAACACAAGCATACAACACACCTAAACAAAAGTTTAAAGACCTCGAAACACAATATCATTACACCGGCTCGTAGCCGGTAAAATTAGTAGGAAAAATTGACTAACATCAAGCAAGCAACGGTGCTCCAGTGTGTAGAGGTTTCATTAGAGAAACTATTGCATCGATATCGATGTTTGCGCTTTTCAATTTGGCTTGGATGAAACGTGCCTGTGCTTGGCTGGAGGCCCCTATACTTGTTTTGCAGATGTGTGCCGAAAACAGACTGCTGTTTTCACGCGAAAAATGGTATTCACATCTCAAGTCTGAGATCGTGGAGCGTGACTGCTTTTAACACAAAACCTTAAATTTTCACGCGGGGCCCTACTCAACTTTTGTGGTCAACTGACAAATAGGGGAAATCGGGAAGGGGTGGTATTCATGTGTCCAAAAAGGAACTGGGCCATTTTAATATTAAACTGATATTTTATCACTATTTACATACAGCTTTTTGCGTGAAGACAATATAAAACACCGTTACAGCTATGCTGAAACTAAAACTCAAAGGTGGTTTACGGGGCCCCAACTATTACGTGGACTCTTCGATGAAGGGGCCCCTTCGGTAAGGGCCTCCATCGGTAAGGAGGCCCCGTCAATAAGGGGCCCCGTCAATGAAGGGCCCCGTCCATTTGGTGGCTTGGTGTGGATGGTCGATGCACGAGCTCACCAAAAAACGCGGAGACACTTGCTGCTAAAATCCAATGCACAAAACACAGAACAGAACGCTGCGTTTAACCACAAAGAAAACTCGTAACAACAGCTACAAGCACACATCATACACAGACAAAAGTTTAAAGGCCCCTACACAAAATTTCAATACACCGGCCCATAGCCGGAGAACTTAGCAGGAAAAATTGACACCAAGCTCGCGTCGCTTTAAAAAGCCTAGGAAGGTCGTTTGGTCAACGGTGCTTCAGTGGGTTGAGGTTTCTTTCGAGAAATGGTTAAATCGATGTCATTGTGTGCGCTCTTGGCTGGGATGAACCGTCCTGTTCTTTTATACGAGGCCCCTGCTACCGCTTTGCGATTGTGTGCCGAAAGCAGACAGCTGTTTCACACGAAAAATGGTATTCACATTCCTGGCCTGGGATAGTGGAGTGTGTGGTGTGTGGGTGTGTCTTTAAATGCAAAAACAAAAAAATTCATTCTTGCCCCTAATCGATCACTTCAAGTTTGTGGACCGAAGAGAAGGGGAAATGCGAAAGGTTAAAAATAGAAGGGGGGGGGGGGGGATGGGTTATTGAAATGTGCAAGGGACCTATGGGCCATGTTAATTTATATATGGTTTTTTTTATCGACAAATGCAACTTTTTCGAATACAACAAGACCAAAAACCGTTACAGCTGCATCTACATACTGCCATACACAGCCGTAATACGAAGAACAATCTCCATTGCCTCGGCCATTTGGGGGCCCCGTTGATGATCCCGTCGATTGAGGGGCCCCTTCCATTTGGTGTTGTCAACCCAATATACCCCCATTTTCCCCCCGGGACATAACCCCCAGATCAGATCACAATCAGATTTACTATTACTATCAGACCTATCAGAAGCATATTTATTTTATTTATCAGAATCATTTTACTATCAGAAGCAGAAAACATTTGCCTTTTTAACATGTGCAATATTTTTACCTTAGTTGGAAGCGCAGAACGCTGAAATACATGCCCACAGCTCAAAACAATATCATTTCATCATCGTAGGCCCAAAGCGTTGGATCAAATGCATTGATGAGTTGGGTAAAGCGAAAATCCGTTACATGAGATGCCTCACGCAAACTACATGCACATACGACATTAAAAGGCTCCGAAACCGATCTCAACACAACGGTTCGTAGCCGTAGAAATTAGCAAGAAAAATTGGGTGACACCAAGCACGCTCTTTTTATCTGTTGAGGTTTCATTCAAGAATCGATACCGATGTCGATGTGTGCGCTCTTTAATTTGGCCTGTGTCTATGTTATCACGCAAAAACTAAGAACTCGTGCCCCGGCTATCTTTTGGGGACTGGACGAAGTGATGGTGGAAAAGCAAGCTGTTGAAGGTTTTGGGTCAAATTTGGAAGGGTCGACGGAAAGGAAATATCGATATGAATGATCGCGTAAAATTTGAACCAATTAAGCTGTCGACAGCGGTCGGCAAAGTATATGCCGCACGTCTCCATCCTGTTCCGTACACAGGCGGCAGCGGCCGTTTGGATTTGAAACGAAATATTTCGACATTTTGGACAAATCAAATGATTTCCGAGTTGAAATATTTCGTAAGTTTTAATTGAACAATAATTGGAACGACTCACCTGGATTCAAGTTTGCTTTCTTGAATACCTGTTTTGTTGTAATGACTTTCGGTGATTCAGCGGACGCGTTCCCTTGTAAAGATGTTGTTACAGGAGCTTCCTACTCCAGGCGAAATTGCAACGAGCTCGTAGTTATTTCGGATGAATCTGCGATGATCTTCGTTGCTTGATGAATCAGCGATGAATTTGCGTTCTCGGTTGGCCGAGTCCGGCGGATTGCACTTTCGTAAGACCTTTGTCCTCCCGCTATCTCTTGATGCGGTGTTCGATGCTCGATTTGTATCGTAAATCGGCTTAGATCAGCTAATATCTGCACTAGCTGTTTTCTTCGGAGTCGTTTTTAACTATTTTCGAGGTAATAGTTATTTGACGATTTACCCTTCATGGGACTAGTCTCCGATTTGCGTGTGTCGTCAGATGGCTTTCTTTCACTCACGCTACGACTGTGGAGCTTCGTAGCGTTTTTTCCATTACGCGTCGCAACACTTGCACTTGAAACGCTTCCGGAAACTATTGTTCATAAAGGCACTGCCGGTTAACTGCCTTTGCACTTTAACACTGCACTTGCACTTTAACTGAACTGCTGTTCTTTTGGCGACAGCACACCGTTTGCGAGAATTCGCTCTAAGAGTTGTATTTGCGCGTTAATACAACTCCTCTCTGGAGCCACCATGTAAAACTTCGAGGCGTTTACAAAACCTTTTTTGGCTCGATCAGACGATTGATCGAGTCCGTTGCCAACGCGCTGGCAGTACCACCTTTTAAAGACGAAGAAAAAAAGAACTTCCGACACTGACACACCGATCCTTTCTCTTTTAGATCCTAATAGCAAGTGTTTATTCATTTCTATAATCAGAGTTTTTATACTATAGGATTTACATTCTAACGTGGGAAGAATATTTTCCTTCCTTTTCACGCATATGTTCGTGTCGCTAGCCTTTTCCCTTTTCGCCACGCCTACGCATTATTCTGAGAGGTTTTCTGGTTCTGTTTTATGTCAAACGTCATCCTGAAGCAAATGTGATCCTTTTTTTATTGCTTTCTCTGGTGAGAACAAATTGTTGCATTGATTGCAGGCGTTGTGTTTTTTTCCTTTTTGGCGTAACTGTACCTAACACTTGAATTGAGTGGTGCATGTCCCGGATATATTGCATCATTGACAAATACTTGAACTTATTGCTTTTCGAATTCATTATCTGGTTAATGTTATTGACGCATCTACGTTTGAGTGATTTTTAGGTTTAATAATTTTATGATCGTGTAAGTCAAGAAGAACCAGATGGCCTTACTGGATGCGTGACATATTCCTAGACTTATGCTGTTTATCGCGCCGATGCACGTCGCCAGGGCACTTGAAAAGGGTAATAAGCGTTTTGAGCGTTTTGCTCATTTTAAATTTGAAAATACGATCGGTTATGTTTGAAAATGTGATCGTCTGGCGATCGCTCGTAAAGAGAAATTGAATTAAATGAAATTCAGGAAATAAAGGTGTCGCGTTTGCAACAATGCCCATACGACATTAAAAGGCTCCGAAACCGATCTCAACACAACAGTTCGTAGCCGGAGAAATTAGCAAGAAAAATTGGCTGACACCAAGCCCGCTCTTTTTATCTGCTTAGGTTTCATTCAAGAATCGATTCCGATGTCGATGTGTCGCTCTTTAATTTGGCCTGTGTCTGTGCTATCACGCAAAAACTAAGAACTCGTGCCCCGGCTAACTTTTAAGACCCCAGTCAAAATTGTGGACTAGACGAAGTGATGGTGGAAAAGCAAGCTGTTGATGGGTTTGTGTCAGATTTGGAAGGGTCGACGGAAAGGAAATATCGATATGAATGATCGCGTAAAAATTTAACTAATAAAGCGGTCGGTAGCCATCGGCAAAGTCCGACCCGCCTCAATATGCAGTCAGGCCCACGAAAATATTTGCGCGATTTCGAAAGATAGGAAGATTCTATTCATTAAAAAATAACTCAACATATTTTAGTATGACATTTCATATCGTTGAACTCTTCCAAATTTGATCGCCATAACATGGATTGGCGACCAATGAATATGGTCAAATTTAAGGATAAATTTTAAAAGAAACGAATATTTCCAAAAAAATGATTTTTGATTTTACGAGAACAATGGTTACACTCTATTGCATTTTAAGAGTAGAGCGATTTTCTAGGAGCTTTTTTTAAGAAATGCGCTATTAATTTTTCCGACCTGGCATTACTTGTCCGTAAAGCCTCATAATAGTACTGAACGATTGTACGTTTGTCTCGATAATTTTTTGGCTGTTAAGGTTTTTGTACCATCTTCAGAATATCCTGAAAACAATTAGCAAAATCCTGTTTGCTACAGTAAAATAATTTGTACATCGTTTAGACCGATTTAAAATGAATTATTAAGAACACATTGAATTCCAAAAATTGCCTTAAGTGGCCGTAATTCGAAGCAAGGCGGTACTTCAGTATTCATTGTAAAGGTAAACACCAACGTGAGAGCAAAATATTGTTTTCATATTATGCTCCCATTTTCACGAGAAAAAAAGTTTAGAATTTTGCTCGGAATTCGGAGGAAGATTGTTTATGAAGTTCGGCCGTAATATGAAACACAAGCTGGAAACTGTAAAATAGGAAAGAAAATATCGTTTAGAACCATCGTTCTTGCCAACAAAAGACAAACGTAACTAGCTGAGTGAAAACAATCGCCCGTATCGGGGTGGTCGTTCGTCGAAGAACGTTCGTCGCTCATGAGTGGACAGGGTTGTACCACTAGAATGGGCAGAACAAAACCTAGACGGTTTTCTAATGTTTGATCATAGAGGGCTATGAAATGAGTGAAAATGAGCGTCGCGGCGAACGTTCCCGGGAACGACCGACCACCCCGATACGGCCGAATAACTTTCTAACATACAACCCGGAACCAAATGTGAGAAACCCTTAACTTCTTTTGAGTATAAATAAAACCAACTCCGATCATGGCAGGTCAGATTCGTTCGGACTGTCAGGATAGGACTATGCCCATCCAACATCTATCGACTTCTCATTTAAAGAGTTTAGTTATGTCCCCCTACCCAAGGTAAGGCCTCTAAACTCCAACGTTCCCAGTAAGGGAAACCTCCTAAAGGTTTCTATGATCGCCTGAATGATCAAGTGTCGAAAGTCCGCTTCGAAACAGTATCCACCTCAGTTCTGCTTAATTCGGCAAACTATGACCTTCCTTAAACGATGTTTGAAGGCCAGTCTGGCCAACGCGAGTTCAAAGTTACTACATTGCGATCGACCCAAAATCGAACATACCGTGACTATCTCAAAACATACTACATGGCGACCGTAACAGCCACCAAACATACCACACCAACACTAGTCCGGAGTCGTACGGAGTCGTTCGTAGTCGTCCGGAGTCAATCAAAGTCAACCGGAATTTGTGTTGCGTTTTTTGTCTTTCGCTTTGCGCGTGCACTTCGTGTACAGGGCTTTGTTTCGTAGGCCGGCTCCAGACTAGTTTCAATCCATCATTAGTTTGCGCATCGTAAAAAAATATATACAAAAATGCGAAAACAAGACGTTATACATACTTTTACAAGAATCATCGGACAAAAATAATAACAAATAATTCAGTCATTCGAGAGTTTAATTTACATTTTCACTTTATTTTCTTTACTTCTTTGCTTGTTTACTTTTAGTTACGTGTTATCTCACTATCTACTCGTTCTTATATTCATATCATATCGATTCTTTTGTTTTTTTTTCTCTCTCTTTAATTCAGTTCGTTATATATTCTGCATCTACAAGTTACGACTGCTCTACACCTTTTTCGTATTCTTGCAGTATTTTCATAGTACCTATTATATTTCCTTTTACATGCTTGCCATTCTTTTTTTTTCGTTCACTCAGATTTTCTCGATTCCTTACATTTATGTTTGTAATATACTTCTCAGCGACCTTTCCGTTATTTAATGGATATTCTAAATGTTTTCATAATCGCTAAATTACTTTTAAAAAAAATAAAATGAACAAATCGTATCATATAATGCATAAACTAAGGAAATTTAAAAAATCGATTAAAGAATAAATCGCACCACTTCACTGATTTTGGGTGTAAAGTATCTTGCTGGTCACTTATTTTTCATTTTATTTTTACTGTACATAATGTGTCCTATCTCAGAATGAGTAATATCCTTTGTAAGAGCAATTAGTTGCTACGTTTTTTTTATATTCCAGGATCCCTTCTTCCTCTTCTATTCATATAATTTCCCCGCGATTATTCATCAATTTTCCTCGATGTCTTTTACATTCGTCACAAGCTGATCCAATCAAATGATCATTGCAAAAAATAAAGAACATTTGCTCTGTTATTTTGGTTTCATTGTATATTTGCCATACACGATTGCAAATACAGTTTCACATCATTCACCTATGTAATACAACCGCATACACACAAAACAGACAGTAATCGATAGGCAGTTTAGCATCGGCAAAGCATATACAATAGATGTTGATCAAGGAACACAATTCAAACGAATGATAAAACCATCATATTTGCAAACGACGCACAGCTCAGCTTTTTCATAATTTCGTTTTTCTACACCCTTTGGATGCTGCAAAGTGACAAGAGTCCAACGAATGATAATGATCGTAATACGAATCTGATCTCGATCTTATCGATTAAAAGTAATCGGATTGGACTTATCGCAACGAAAACGACTCATCCATGCTCGGTCGATGTGTTGCTTACTAACGAACAGCATAACATTTTCGTAAATTGCAACTTTGGATTCGAAAGGGCAATTTAATTCTTTTTTTTTATGATGAGAGGATTTTTTATGTATCTGTTTGACTGTGTGTGTTTATGTGTTTTTTTGTATTATGTGTGTACATTGAATATTAAAAAAATGAGTGTATGGGTGTGAATAAAGTAAAATATCGGTGTAAACCATGTCAGGCCCACATCAAAACGCTCTTTCTATTTAGCACCTCAGAAGCATAATGTATAACGGTGTATATATAGAAGCATAATGTATAACGGTGGTAGATGTGTAACAAAACGTACGAAATTGTGTAACTGAAGCAAAATGATAAGATATGTTTGTTGAGACATTCAATTTCTCGACTTACAATTGCCTTTGAATTTGATGATCTTTCATAAAACTGTATTAGTTATATAAACTGATTTCTGGATAAAAAATACATAACTTTGAAATATCAGTTACTGAACATTTTAATTCTACGCTTAGTTGGAAGGAATCAAATCTAAAGAAAATTTCGAATCGTGAGAGTTACCTTTAAGTAGCTGTGGCAAATAATGTGTAGTAGCTCTCCTTTTGTCAATGTCTATCTCTCTACCTGACTGTGAAGTATTACTAATTCTACCTGTATTCCTGCCTCTACGTTCAAATTTTCCATAATGTACTGTTTAAGAGCATCGGTTTGAAATTATTTTTTCTCTGTTTTTGTTGATTGTATAATGGCGCTTTGAGTATGGCGAATAAGGATGCTTGTGTTGAGTGTTTATTTGATAATTTTGCCATATTGAGGAAGATCTTGCACTTCCGTATCGTCTCTCCAAATTCATCATATGCTTGCATGACATTGATCGAAACTTGCCATTACATCCAGATTATTCCTGTCCACATTTCATTCTAATGTCTATTTCTGCATATTACTCATCATACTCAAACGTTTGCTTAGTACCACTTTCATGTTCTTGTTGGAACCAGCTCACTATCATGATCTTGTTGGAACAAGCCAGCCTAGACAAATGGCGAAACCACGACATATTGCGTGTTACTTTATACGTTTTCTGCGGCACTATGAAGCTGCATTATTATTATTATTATTAACTTTTTTGAAATACCGTATTCCTAGTCGGAAAACTCTTTAGAAGCCTATAATGAGTGAAGCATATGATTATTGTTCATGATAGATTTGGCATCTTTGCAGTATGATTTGCAAAAACTGATAACTATTAGTTCCTTTTGTTTTATGTTAAAATATGAAGCTGACACGCAAAATGCAATCTTTAACATGAGTGCACGATGTTTTGGCCAGAATTCATGGCAAGGAAGATAAAAAATACGTTGAAAAAAAAATGAGCGTGCAATGAAAAATAAACATAACATTAACGCAATTCGTGTGTTTAGCTTTAGAGCTAAGGGGTTTCGCCTTAATCTTCATCACTCAGCGCTTCATATTGAGCAGATAGCAGTGGTTTCGGTTCGATAGCAGAGGTAATATGACGATCATCAGTCAATACACCACCAGATCCGTTGCCTCCTCCGTTGTTTGCTCCAATAGAATTGTTTCCGCCAAGACCGCCAGTTACTCCAGCACCACTTCCAGTGATAATCATTCCTGAATGCATAGATTTCAAACCAGCAACATTATTACCTCCACCACTTCCAGCCCCCATCAAGTTCACTATAGACGTCGTGGAAGATGTAGATGGCGAAGAAGGATGCCCAGTAGAAGTAGTTGGCGGCCCCCCACTGGCCACAGTAAGGGCACTAAACGGATAGGCGTAAGTTGGTGGTGTAGTGAACGACGTTAGCGGCTGCGTCGTTAGCGGATGGTATGTGCTATGAACGACGACTGGACTTGATGTAGTAGAACCCGATACTGCTAATACGGAAGAATGCGTAGAATGCTGTGGATACGGATGATTTTGTTTGTGATCTTCATTCAAAGAATGCGGTTGTCCATCGCTTGCTCCAGAGGCCGGTGTACCACTTCGGTCAACCAAAGTAATTTCCTTCACATGATGGTGAGACGAGGGTGGCTGATGATGATGAGGTGAGAGATTTTGGAAACTGCGTGGAGAGGATTCTTGCTGGCGTTCAATATTCCGACTACCCCCACCGACTCCATCAACAACTACCACCATCGAAGGATCTGTAGAAGCACGCTTTTCATCTTCAGTTCGCATTGCTTCGACAATACGATTTTTTACGTAAAAGTCAAGAACGAAATTATCCCTGCCTCCTGCTCCGGCATGAGGCACTCCGGTGCCACCAGCGACGCGTCCCAAATGAGGCCCCGGGTGAAAGAATTGTGGCCCGTCGGGCGAGGCGGATTCATGAAACTTACTTCTTGGGCCAGGTGATTGCGCAAGTCGAATAATATGCCGATCTTCAGGAGTAGCTCGACCGGGACCCTTTTGAGTTTCGTGTGCACGTTGCATTTGTTCTTCCTTACTGGATGTTGTTAGAGACGTTGGACGTCGATGTTTCCATTGATCAGCTGCCAGAATTGCTTCCGCTCCGGGATTTCCGGTCGTTGATGCACCATACGGTATCATTGGTGGTCGTAGCGGAAGGTATGGATTGGGGTTGGGCGAATAGTCCTTAGCTATGATCGATTCTGTTAACTCGCCAAGAGTGATATTTTTTACACCACCAAGACTGTTACCGCTTATTCCACCACTGTCGCGTCTGTGATGGGATGGTACGTTATCTGAATCCAAGTCAACATTTATTACATTGGGAGAATGAGATTTGCTTCCGTTGTTTTCGTGTATCACCTGCTGCATTGCAATAGAACGCTGGTCGCGCGACGCAAACTGAAAAAATAAAACATCATAAAAGCAATTCATCATTGTAGCTACGGAACTATTCGTGTTGTTTCTTATAATATTGATATCAATAAGACAAAAAAATCGCTATTTGTAACTCTATGTAAGATCTCTATGTCTATGTGACTCTAAGGAAGATACATTGTGTTGCCTTCGACACTTACATATGGTGCCCTATGAGGATCTCGAACCGACGGCATAGGAGGTGGATCGACTGCTGTTTGGCTTATCTGATGTGTTATGATAGCATCAATCAAATTTGCTGCTGTAAGTGACCCATCTGAGGTATTTCGACCGCTCATTAATTCAATCGCTCTGAAAAGTAATTAAAAAAATAATTTAAAGTAAAGGTTCATTTTGCGATTGAAATTGTTGGTTTGTTTTGTTTTTTTTTTTTTTTAATTATATCTTTACTTTTTTTGTCCAAATATAATTTATTGTATAGCAATACGGCCTGGCCGTCCCTACTGAACAATAAATAATAATTTATTGTACACTGTTTATGTTAACTGTAATATTTTATTGCAGAAACCATTGAATATAGTAGGAAAACAAAAATAGAATGTAATTGAAATTTCAAATAGAATATGGTATATTATGATGTTTTACACTTTAATCCGTATGTTGTGAGATTGTTACTAAAATTAAAATTACCTTTCTCGCCTATCTGGCAAGTATCCGTCATATTGTTGCTTTCTTCGGCGTTCTTCTGCCTCATGATGCCGATCGAGACGTTCGCGATCACGATGCAAATGCTCCCGTGCCTGTTGTTCACGTTCTAACTCGCGACGCTCTCGATGTTCGCGATCACGCTCCCGTTCACGTTCACGTTCTCGTTCCCGCTCTCGTTCCCTTTCTTGTTCTCGTTCACGATCTCGATCACGATCACGATCACGATCACGATCACGATCACGATCATGATCATGATCACGATCACGATCACGATCACGATCACGATCACGATCACGATCACGATCACGATCACGATCACGATCACGATCACGATCACGATCACGATCACGATCACGATCTCGATCACGATCACGCTCTCGATCACGATCACGCTCTCGTTCTCTTTCACGGGTTCGCTCGCGTTCTCTCTCACGGTCCCGAAGTTCACGTTCCCTATCTCGTTCACGTTCCGCCCTTTCCACCAATAAATTGCGCTCTAGTTCAACACGGTCGCGGAAATTAAGATCCTCACGCCGATCTCGTTGATCAGGATGATGAGGATCCCGTTGATACGCCGCAATAGGTCCCAACTGCTGTAACGATGGATGCAACGGAGATTGCTGATGACGGCGCTGCATATCAGCCTGGTTTGATTGAAGAAAAAAAAACATACAAAATATGTTATATGGGTTAATGAGTTAATGAATTATCTGATATCTCATATTATTATATCTAGAATGTCTTAAAATATCCGTTTCATCCACAAAATCATCTTATGAACCAATAGACTCTCCGCATCTTGTGCTCACTACACCTTTTAAGGAGTGTTTTTCACAACGTACCAACCAAAATGCGCTTCAAAAACATCTTTAAACGAACAAAAGCATACATAACGTGAATTTGGCTGACAAAACTGACAAGCGTACTTTCAAATTGCCCCTCAATACACCATACCGAATATAACAGAATAATTAATACGAGATCCTTTCACAATAAGTATAAAAATCTCATATAAACAATAAACAAATTTATATATACCTGCTGCTGTCTCAGGTGTTGATGATGCTGAGCAACAGCTGCAGCCACTACTTGCTGTTGATGCAACTGCTGGAGCTGTTGTTGCTTTTGCTGTTGCTTTTGATGTTCATGGTCATGATCCTGATGATGTAATTGAGGATTTTGCAGAGGCTGCGCGTGAATCGACTGGGATTGCGATTGCTGTTTCGATTGTAGCAAATGAGGTGGCTGAGGCGATTGAGCCGGTTGGTGTTGTTGATGCGCTTGGTGAGATAATTGTTGCTGATTATGGGATTGAGACTGTAGCTGTACTGGCGGCTGGGATTGTGATTGTGTTTTTGATAGTTCCTGTGCCTGCAGCTTAATCGGATCTTGAAGCAGTGTTTTCGACTGTTCTTGCGTATGATGTATATTTTGTTGTTGATGCAGTTGTTGTGTTTGCGATTGCGCAAGTTGTTTTGTTTGTTGATGCAGCTGATGTTGCTGATGGTGGAATGGAATCATTGTAGGGTGCTGATAGCGCATATCATGGTGTACACTCGAAGACCCAACTACTGATAATCCTGTCGATATCGTCGCAGATGGTTGTTGCTGCTGATCGGGCACCCCTCGTTTTGCGTCGTCCTTGTGCGGAACTGTCATCGGTGGTTGTTGAACCGCTAAATCAACGAACGAGGTAAACGCATCTGCAAACCAAAGCGAAAATACAATTATTAACACATGTTGATTGCAATGTGTCAATGTTGTGCTATCCCTCTATTATTAAACACTACCTTGAAGATAATGATGAGGAGGAGGTGGAGGTTGCAGATGATAACGCGGTGCTGGACTAGGTGGCTTAGAAGAAACGCCGCTTCCACCTACAACCATAGCCACAGTGCCGGCATTTCCAGTACTGTTACCTCCAGATCCACTGCCACTGCTGTTATTAGTATTGTGACGCTGTATAACACCTTGTCGCTGTGGTGGTGGCGGAGTTCGATGTGGACTAGACGTATTACTGTACACCGGTGAAATTCTGCAGTCAAAAAAACAATAAAGTGATTAAATAAAGTAAAAATTAAAGTTTACAACAATATCAACATAAAGATTTTTTATCAAATCACGCATGTATCGCCAAACCATATTAAATTAATATTAATTTTATAGTCCCTGGTAAAACTGTTTATCTATTAAACTCTAAGCTTTAATCGCCATTAAATTTTAACCGTACCTGTTAACATGATCAGCAGCTGGTGAAGTTCGGCTTAGATAATCATTCTGAGCTTGTCGGCTACTAACAATGCCCAAAGGTGACGTCCCAACTACATTGCTTCCTACGATACCATATATTGAACCCGGTGGAATAGACAATGGCGTAGGACCTCCAGGAACACTAACGCCAACGCTTCGTGGTAAAGGAGATTCCTTCCCAGAGCGACTGTTGGCAGTTGCATTGACGACCAAAGGTACAACACCAGTTGAGCCGACTGCTCCATTACCACCTGCGGCACTAGTTCGGCCTTGCATCTGTTGTGAAGTTATGTAGTCGTTCATTATGATTTGTCTTGAACTCAACTGTTGTGAAGTTGGCTCAAGTGACGAGTACGCTGTAACGCCAGAAGCTCCATTACCACTTCCACCGCTGACGCCCCGAACTCCAGTTCCATAGGGACTAAACTGAATTGGTAATATATGGCCCCCGCCAGGAACTACTATTGTTTGCGCAGGACTCTGACGCTTGTATTCGTATGCTGAAGAGCTGGAACGTTTATCAGACAGGAGTCCCCCACTGCCCCCATGCACAGGAGTTCCTTGAGTTATGGAACCTATAAACTTGTCACTCATTATGACCGGAGATGAAGAAGTACCAGGGCGACCACTGGAAGCAGCCGATGATGGCGGTGTTTGACGCAGAAGATGCGGTTCGTACCGTGGGCTTAAATTTGCCGTAGATGTTGGCTGACCCTGGATGATTAACTGATTTTGCTGCTGCTGTTGAGTGGCATTTACCGGAGTGCCATGGGTAATGGAACCTCCTTTAGGACCACCGCTGACAGAACCACTACTAGATAATTTAGGACTCAGTTTGGGAGTGTTCTTCCCCTTTGTAATTCCGCTTCCTGACAAAGGGGGTGGAGGTGTGAGCGAAGACAATGTTGACTGACGTGTAGATCCCGTCGAACCTTGCATCGACAACCCTCCACTGTTCTGCCCTGGCCCTGTGCCCAGCGGTATGGTAAGGTATGCTGCCCCAGTACCCGAAGGGGATTTTGTCAACGTACGGCCCATAGCATCAGATACGCCCGCCCCGGACGGGTGATAGCTCACATAGGTACCACCTCCCACAGCAGATGTTGACGATGGAGGAATGTTAGGCCCCGAAAATGTACCATCCGTTCTATAGACAGTAACTGAAGGTCCATGCGTGCTTGATGGCAATAGATGCCCAAGATGAAATTTATTGTTAATATTGTTGTTATTTCCACTGCTTCCGCCAGCCGCGCTATTTCCACCAGCAGTGCCGCTCAAATGATTACTATTATTGTGGCTGTGCGCAGGCGGTGGTGGAAAGTTTCCTCCACCACTACTAACATTGTTGCTAGTTTCCGTTGGTTTTGTTGGAGCAGCCGATACAGCCATCGTCTCTGTGCGGGGTGTTTTTTTGATGCTAAGATCCAACGTTTGTGGTTCATCGTTTGGTGGGCGAACTACAGATGAACTCAAAGTTGGCGATGCTCCAAGGTGTATAGAGTGTGGAATTGGAGTGATAGTTGCCGGAATTTGACTACTCAATGCATGATGATGATTTAATTGCACATGACCACCAATAAGTGGAGGTGGTATAGCTGAATGCGGCTGCTGGCCTGCTGGCGAAGAAATTATTTGTCCATGAGAGTTCACCACAGTAATTCCTAATGTGGAGACTGGCATCGAAAGTGGATTAGATTGCTGACCGGTGGACGTCGATGTCACGGTAGCACCAACTCCTGTAATTACTTGTGGAACACCTCCTGTTGAGGTTAACACTACTTTCGTCCCATCACGAAAATCTCTGCCCATCGATGACGATGTAGAGGAGGCCCCTGAGGAAGCCAGCGCTGGTACAGATCCCGTTACTGATTGAATTTGCTGTCCAGAGGGCACAGAAGAGGATGGTGTTACACTAGATCCAAATTGTAGGTCACGTAATCCCGGCGGAGGTGGTTTGCTGGTTGCCGCTAGTGAGTTATTCTTTAACGATCTTTCAATGACATTTAACATCACGTCCCTTACATTCTGTGGTGAGTTTATATCGCTTACACATCCTCCAATGACATTAGAACGAGGACCATTCGTGTGTTGCTGAGCGTTGCTAATAGAGTTGTGCAACATTGCAATTCCAGAGCTGTGATGCAATGGTGGCGGGTAGTGCGGATGTGGTATCGGAGGATGAGAAAGAGATACTTTAGGACTCTGCCTATTCGCTGGAGATGATTCATTCTCTTCATCAGCGGTTTCGGTCGCTGAACTATCATATTCCTCCGTGTGGCGTAATGCTTTCCTTGGCTGAGGTTGACCTGGAGGAAGTAAACGGTCATCCTCATACGCGACACCACTACCACCCGAAGATGTTGACGAAGAAGATCCGGTTATTGTCGCTGTGGTCTTTGGTGGTGGTGCTAATGAAATTGCGACTTCACTGCCACTAACGCTGTCACTATCACCAATAACGCCAGATGGGACATTACCACTATCGAGTATGATTCGCCCGCTTTCTTCCAGTTTAGCTGTTGTAAGCACACCTTCTACAATAGAAATTCCATCAGTAGTAATGCTGCTACTGTTGTTTTTCGTAGGCATCGCTGTCACGTTTCCGATTGTAACACTATTTACTCCTCCATTTCCAGCAGTTGGGCTTTCTGCCGACGCAGTAGTGTCGCTGCTACCATCCCGTTCATCTGAGGAAGTTGACTCGGCACTGAGATCTGACTCATCGCCATCAGTTAAGGCCGACCGACGATCCTCGCTGGGATGCAGTTTATAGTACTCATTTAAAGCAACATCCAGCCCATACTTTTTCTGATAGTGAAAATAGCAACTTTTAAGGGCGAGAACTGGTTTTCCGAACGATTCTGCAAACTGGCTCCACTTGGGACCATGCTCTTGCAATAATTTTTTCAGTCGGCTAACCTCCTCTTCGGTTAGACTGTTGCTGCCAAGCAGATGAGGACCCATCTTACGACGAATCCTTGTCAAACACGCCGAACAGCATTTGCTAACATTTGGTGGTATTTGAAGCTCTTGCACGATCGGATCGCGTATTTCTGGTACCAGTTCAAACAACCGAGGCGGAAGATTTCGGAAGCGCTTTACGCGATCTTTAGGATTGGGACAGGTTGGAAGAGGACAGTGAGTATAACGCGATTTAACCGATTTGCACTGGCAACTGTTGCAAATTCTAGCTCCAACGGGGATATCCGCTTCCGATATTCCATACTGCGTGGCACGGCTTCGCTCAAGAGGTCGTGTACGCGAGCACAACTCTGCTTTGCAGATGAAACACGTATGTAATGTACCCGTAACATTTGTTTTATCTGTAAGTAAAATTAGAACAAGTAATATTCAGTATAATTTTCTATAAAAATAAAATATGCGCAAATTCACACTACGGTCATCGTATGGCCGACACGTTAAATTCATATGCATCTTCAACAAATTGATCAATTCCACATTGTATTAACCCTTTGACAGTCCCACGATTTTTAGAAAATGCACAAAGCCATATTGATTAATGGTCAAAAAGTTAGTAAAAGATACTAATTTTAACCCGTTCTGCAAACCGGTGTTTTACACAAAAGATGATGTGGAAAATGTGACATTACTGGGTTTCCACGATTTATTGGTCAGTTCCAATAATTGTTTAGTTGCTTCCCCCTTTTTTTTGTTTTTTTTTTGTTTTTTGTTTGTTTTTTTTTGTATTCCCACGATTTATTGGGCGTTCCCAGAATTTTTAGGTTCAATTGTATTGATATCTAATCGGACGACACCAATAAATTATGGGAACAAACCAAAAGTCTATAGGATATGTTGTATAATTCGTACGACGGGCCCAAAATAATATGGGAACCGACCAATAAATACTGGGAAACCCTGAATCATTGTTTTATCTCCCTCCCTCTCCCCACACGCGACGAGTCAATCGTAACCGAGAACAGAAGCACAGCCCGAGTCGCACTCGGGCAAAACACTAAATGGGTTAAAGCTCCTCACGCACATTTGCAAACCAAAAATACAACATACACCTTAACTTCATTTGTAGTTATTGAGCATCTTTATTACAACTTTTTTTGTAGTTGTAGGAGCAAATAAATGATTATTTGTTCAAGATACTATTAAAATAAGAAAGTGATAATATTAAACATATCTTGCTGCAGTATCATGGGTTAGGTTTATAGGGACTTAAACGCACTATCCGGGTTATATCCAGTATAGAAGGATTTGTATAGACGGACATATGTTGTAGTGTGTAGTGTAGACGGACTGAGCGGTCGCCCCCGAAAGCCCCCCGTGGACAATGGAACCCCGAGGGACCCAAGTACCCTCCTTCTCCCCCAAGTTAGCTGCGTTCACTACTCTAAATCCACCATCCGCTATATCTAATATATTGGTTGTAGAATCACAAACCTCAAAAAAAAAAAATATACAAAATAGATCTACATAAATTATTAAAATTATAATAGCTTAATACATATATTTTTTTTTCATACAAATAATCACGCTATTCAAAGCAAATGTTACGATGGCGTTAATTGTTCGGTTCATTTCCATGCAGAATATGAAGTTTGTAACCTTCCTTCTGAATGAAATAATACGGAACATACCAAGAAACGCGATGTTACATATACAAATCATTCAATTTACTAACAAACAAGTTAAGTAAGCAAATATCATGAAAGTAGCCTCCAAAGTTCTGTCAAACAATTCTGTACGGACATACCCACTCGTAGACTAAGCACTTGCAAATAAGCAGAACAAGCAAAAAATCTCTTTCAAAATATCTCAACCAACTCGAACTCCAAATTCCATCATCAGCCACTCGATCCCCATCTACATATCGTGATGCTCGTCTCATCTTCCCCAGCAGTGTTCTTCTCATCATACTATAAATGCTACATCTTCATTTCTCGATTACTTTTGGGACGATAAACAAATCGTTGGGTACATACCCACTTGAACAAATTATTTTATGCTTCGTGCGAAATTTAGCAATCATAATTTCATCTCGCGAGCACTAAATCAACCGTTTGTACATGGAATACCCCAAGGGTAGTGAGTCTTGTCGAATTTGAAGACTAACTTCGAGCACGCTACCTTTCAACGGACCGCAACCAAGCTACCCAATACCTCGAGGCTGTCGTCCACTAATCAAGCTGAACTGATAAAGGCACTGAAAGAAGAGCTATCGTTCAAATACTCTCTAACAAACTCACTGCACTGATTGCTTACTTGCTTTTTCGCTCTTTTAACCACTCACTCATTCATTTAATTAATTCAATTTAATTAGTACGCGCGAATGATTCCCATTTGGCGAAAGGAATGAAGTTTCAAAGTTACACACTTGTTTTCATACTTGCTCATACTTGTTCTAGGCCACTTATTCGATAAATTTAGACCAAAGAACAAAAGCTAAAAATAAAACCAATTGTGGTTTTATATTCTTGCGGTAACATTTCATGCACCATATATCTTTCATTGAATCTATTTTCTTTAAACAGGTTGTCCCCGAGATAAGCTATTAATGCGGAACAAGAAAAAATCGCGTATCCACGTAAGTCGAAGTATAACCAAAATACAGCTATTTTTTGTATAATTTTGCTTTAAGTGGCAGGTTTTGCATTTGGCAATAGTAGTATCAAATCAGTACAATTTACTCAAAGAGATGTCAAATTTAGAAAACCGCGTATCTGCGAATTCAAGTATAAAAGGAACCCGCGTATCTTGGGGAATATCCGTAATTCATAATTATTCGATTTATTCTATGTAAATCATACAAAACACGATTATTTAGATTGTGAGACTCTTTGCTTAATCACTCAAAATGGTATTTGTAATATTGCATATTAATTATTAAATGACTTGTTAACAAATCTTAATTCTTTGGTTTAACAAGTCCAAACTAATTGTAACTAATTGTAAGCGTACATCGGGCCAGGCTGTAATACTCAACAAAAATAAATAAATAAATAAATAAATCATTCAACATTTTCTTACAACCGGTTAAATCAATCGATAATCATATTCAAGCCATCGACTAATTCTGATGCAGCAATCAGATTCATTTTCGTATATAATGATGTTTCTTCCTTCAATCCACCGCGGTTGATTCCCAACTAAAGACCGCTTTAGCGATGTTTCATATCCACATGTTTGTATTATAGATGTCAATTATAATTTATTATTTAAATATAATTACAATCATTACCATCATTATCGAAACGATCAATATTGCATACAAACGTGCTAGTACCCAAAAACGGGGCTACGTATGGCTGCTAGTACCACACGGTTCTATTTACCAGTTCGCTACACTTCTATGTAATTGAAGTTTGTTCTAGTTGTAGTAAACACGACATAACAAGAACGATGAGTTACACAAATATATCGATTGGCGGATGGCAGAGGTACGCGCACCAGTGCATATAGTTAAATACAAATGTAAAGTTTAGCTGATAAGCTTCACGCACTTTTTGCCTTTACTTTCTTTCCGATAAACAACCCGTTAAAATCGTTATATCAGATCACTTTACAATTTAGAGGGTTTTTTTTGACGATTAGAATAATACAATAATGTATTCTAACATGATAACAATAACAAAATTAAGTTTGGACGTGATTTTTATTGTGCTGAATTGTTGATTTAATCCAAATGATATGACCGAATTGTCCGCCCGTAATTGAATTATTTGTGTTCCATTAAACAACTTTACTTTTGTAACACATGATGTTTAAAAATTGCTGTGTTTAAAACTAAACAGTTGACTTCAATTTAAAAAACAAACACAACCACAACACGATTGTAAAGCATATTCATCTTTCTACTAATGACGAGGTTGCCAGTAAAATCATAATCCCACAATACAAAGAGTTTAAAACAGCAAGAGAGCACTTTCCAAAATGATACCTTTTCCCCGTCCTTTCGGGTACATTATTTTCCTGCCGTTCATTACCCAGCTGGCAACACATGTTAATATTTTCTACGAGTAATTGAATCAAAATATCGCTAAGATAAACAATCCGAATCACGGATCGATGCGAACATATGCAGAATTGACAGATACCGCGAAATTAAACGAAATGCCCGACACTACCCTCCATAGATATAGCGCTTCGAACGGCTTGTTCTCCAGAGCCCACATGTCAGGCTTGTCAAATTGGACAAAAGACAAATTTCACGGCATTTTAGACGACCTTTACATCTCTTCGTTTTGCCCAGATATAACGTCATTTCATACAAAGTCTATTTATATTAAATCTTCATTTTCACGATCGAACAAATATAATCATTACATTTTGGAAGCGTTTCAATAAACTTTGACACTACTGACACCCGAACCGGGCTAGAAACATTTGCAAACCGTATGCTAGTTCATGCGTACCGAGAGCAAACATCATATCGATTAGCGCGCAAAACCCACTTGAGTGTCCCTTCCTTATAATCCTTCCCCAGTGCATGACAATCATGGATGAAGCAAAACCTGCAACCCAAGCTAGCTAAACATTTATTTTACAACAACAGTTTACATCTGCAGTACTTCGGATGAGTTGAGTTCCAATTGAAAGTGGAAGAAGGCACATCTGAACACAGCAAATAGAAATTGGTTCGTTTGATTTGTTCGACGATTTTCACCACTTTGCAACAACGTTACTCTTTCCTCGGCCATGCTGTTGTAGCGCCTTTTTTACACCTCCGCCAATCAAATTTGGTTACACACTCATACTTTCGTACATGATCATGTTCATAACAAACGGCAATGGTGTTCTGTGTGATTAAACGTATCCGCTTTGTTTTCCGCTAACAGGGCACAATACATACGCGTCGCCCGGATGAATAATTAATCAATTTTCACTGGAATTCCGAAGGGACAACGAAATTTACGCGACTCAATGTCTGCTTTTGAGCTGCGTATTGTATTGGCAAACAAAGCCAATATTGCCCGCCAAAAGACATTGCAATTTTGATTACTTACATTATTTACGAAAACTCTATAATTTAACACTTACGGCAAGTAAAAAACCGCGACCAAAATGATAAACCTTTTAAATGCGCTACAGATGGCCTTTGGAGTAGCCCAAACTCTTCTTCACTCATGTCAAATGTTGATTTCAGAATAATGAATCTATAAAATTTATTATTCATTAATGTTTCCATAATTTGGTTTAGAAAAGATAGTAGCTAAATTTGTTTAAAACTCTTTTTATTTATTAATTTTGGTGTCTTTATTAAAAGCATTAGAGCAAAAAAGTGTTGCTGCCGTAATATGGATTTCAGCTGCGATGAAGTTGTAAATTCTAAAGGCCGTGTCTACACTGTCCGTACTCGCAAGTGTAATTTCGATTTTTACTAGCGCATCTGGCGGCGGCTATTCGAGGCATTTTTCCAAACAATTTGGAGCCACTTCACAAAATATGTTATTTTTTTAACTTCTTTTACTTAAACTGGACTGGAAAAGCTTGGTAATTGATAAATAAATACAGGGTGGCTACTCGAATCAGGATTTTAAATTCCCGGTTTTTCCCGGATTTTTTGGGGTTTTCTCGGTTCACTATACATCGTGTGCCGGTTATCTTAAGCTATTTAAATATACATTATTTATATTTTCGGAAGTTATATGAGCAAATAACTGAAGAAATAATAACAGTAAAGCATTAAAAATATTGCTTTTTGGTGGTTTAGTATCATGCCACTAACGGGTAATGACTTTACTCCGTGACAAAGATATTTTGCATCTGCTATCAATTGTTGATTGATAGTCATGGACCAACCAGCCACTGGAGAAAGCATAAAAAACCGCGAAGAACAGAATTCTGATGAAACAGCAGCCATGCATTATGTTGTTACTCGCACGATGCTGATGATGCACCTCACGACTAGCTATACAGGAGATTTCAGGGGATTTCTTAATTTTGGGACACTTTATTGATTCCCTTTTGGAACAGGCTTTTATCTACTTACTCTTGCGTAGAAAAGCAAGCTCATGGTTTCATTTTTTACCCATTCCATTCCATTCAAAAGAATCCAGAATAATGGCTGGGCTATATCAGAACGGTTGTTCTTCGATTTTCGGAAACGGCGAGGAAGGCAGCAATGCTGATCCATAGCTCTAGTGAAGAATGGATGGGTTAGTGCAAATCTCGTGAAAACAAAGGAGCAACGGTCGGACTGCAGAAGCGACGCCAGCTCAACCTGCGCGTATCAGTGTGGGAACCCAGTCAACCGGGCGGAATCAAGGTAGAGGCCTCAAACCAAAATGCAAAATGCCAATGCAAAATGCCAACAAAAGATGTGTGCAAGGTAGAACGAAGAGGCACACCATACCCGAAATGCGCAAGAACCGATATCGGTGAACGTACACACTAATTTTTTTTACCATTACTCAGTAATTTTTAACTGAATTTTGAAATTTTTTGACTAATTATTTTTTTCATTTTTTTAAAAGTAGCGAAAAAAACATTCAAATTGAAGTTTTTATTGATGCATAGGTGGCAGTCCGTTCAGCTCATGTTCATTCATGTCTTATAGAGTTTGATACAGATTTAAACTGTATTTTTTCGACCCAAGTTTGATGCTACGGTTAGCACTCACGGTCATCACGAAATTTCAGCAAGTGCCGCAAAATGGCGTGAAGATTTTACATACCAACACGGCTGCAAATTCATTCACATTAATCCCGCAAGCCGAAATCTCCTGAAATTTTATCGCGGGGCCTGTAAGCGCCTACCAAATCATCTTTTTGTTCATCACGACCAAGCGGGCATCGCATTAAGGCCGGGGGACACTGTCCGTACTCGCTAGTGTAATTTTGATTTTCACTAGCGCATCTGGCGGCGGCTGATGGAAGGTTTTTTGGTCATCGAGGGATTGGTGGTGCCGGATCTCAAAATATAGTATTATTTGCATCATTTTTCAATGCGGAAATGGCTAAAATACTTACACTACATATTCACCTATCAATTACAAAGCTTTTCCAGTCCAGTTTATGTAAAAAACATGGAAAAAAAAACATATTTTCTGAAGCGGCTCCAAAATGTTTGTCAAAATGCTTCGATCAGCCGCCGCCAGATGCGCTAGTGAAAATCGAAATTACACTAGCGGGTACGGACAATGTACCCCGGCCTTAACGCTATGATGTTTTAGCCTTTGCTACGACCTTCGCGACAAAATTTAAGAAGAAGAAAAAAACAGTTCAGTCGCCTTTACGACTTCAAATTTTAACATCTCCATCGTAAAACATGAGAAAAAATACAAAACATACAGCACAATATTGCCAACTCCAAAACAAGCAAATACCAATAATATTTATATTATTTTTAAATGTTCAACTTTTTAGATAGATGTTTTTTTCTTATTTTATTAAACATCCTTCAAGATACAAAGACCTATTATATAAAATCATAAAGGCCGGGCTAAATTGATCGTACTCCGTAGTGTAATTTTGATTTTCACTAGCGCATCTGGCGGCGGCTGACCGAAGCATTTTGCCAAACAATTTGGAGCCGCTCCAGAAAACACGTTAATTTTCCATGTTTTTTACTTAAATCGGAGGAGAAAAGTTTTGTAAAACGTAGATACACATGTTTTGCACGCATTGCATCCATTTTTGCAATGGAAAGCGATGGAAAAACTACTTAATTTTGAGAACCGGGATGACCATTCCCTCGATGACCAAAAAAAGCTTCCACCAGCCGACGCCAGATGCGCTAGTGAAAATAAAAATTACGCTTGCGGGTACGGACAATGCCCCCCGGCCTTAAAAAAACAGTTCATAGCCATAAAATGGATAAAAAATGTAAAGGGAACCGACACTAGTTCTAGTTCGGTCACAGATAGGAGAGATTCCGAAGTACCAACAAATTAACCGAGATCGCTACGAACCACAAGGAAAAATCCTTTACCTAAAATCTACAAATTAGTATAATTGCATTAATTTTTAATATATTCACAAATACCAACATGAACAAAGGCAAAATGAGGGCGAAAGGACAATGTTATAAAAAATTGGATTGTTCTTTGTAGATACTCTCGGTGACCCCGCTCCTTTCTTTTCCACGTCCCCTTTTTTTTCAAGTCCTTTATATGTATGCCTCCATTCCGTGCCTTCCCTGTGCTCCTTAATTGTCTCTATCTATCTTACACTATTAATATCACATCACCTCGTCCCTTTTACTCTGAGCCTTTAAATACTCAAAGATATATTTCACCCTTTTTCAGTAACCGTACATACTCATTTTTTACACTTCTCTTCATTCCTGATTGTGTTGAGTGGCCATCGCTTTTTCAATTCACCAAAGGGAATTGATGATAAAAAAGCGACTTAAGTAAACGAAACTTACAAACGTGGAGAGGACAATTACTAAGCTGAACCATCTTTGTCGCATATTTTCTCGTTTTTCCCAGTTAGTAAGAGTTGATTGAGCTTTACAACAATAGAACGTTTCATTCGACATGGTGTAAAATGTTGATCAGCATGTACTGGGTACGCGCTATGTAGGATCGTATGGTTTCATAACGCGCGTCTTTCCATCTCTCATTCCGGTTGCAAATTAAGAAACGAACCCACATAATAACAACCTAAATAAATTTACCCAATATTACCAAAACGAAAGTAAAATAACCCCAATTGAATTTTTGATTGTATTGAATTGTTACTATCAAAGAAAAATAATAATAGAGGCGATTGGTTTCCAAAACATACACAAACTGAAACAAAACTGGAGCTAGTATAAGGATTCAAAAACGTTAAAATAAATAAAAAAATAGATCAAAATCAACAACTACAGAAGCATTTAAACATAATCTATGCCAAAATAAAGCGTGCAGAACATGCAGATATGTGCAAATAATTTTACTTCTTTTTAAGACAAACTTTATGTAAAATCTATACCAATGATAAGAAACGAAGTAGAATTATAGATAAAAAAAACATTGAACATTTTACTAGATAAATGAAACTTAAGCATAATTAAAACTGCACTCCCTAATTTTGTGTGGAACATCATACATATTACATGTACAATATATTTATATGTATTTTAATTTGTAAATAATCCATATTAAACATATTTAAAAAAATATATAACTTAGTCATCACGCAAGGCTGGATTGTTACTATCATAATAAAAAGCCAAATTATAATATATAGAAACTCACGTACAATTACAATGTTGCAGCGCAGAAAACGAATTCACCTTCAAATATTTACTGTCATTTTGGAAAATTTCAACCGTACTCGCTTCGTCGTTTTCAGCGACGTACCCTACTCTGCGAACCACTACATGCAGGCGCACTCTTTACCCGTAAGAAGGGAAACGGATGGCCAATTTTGCATACACTTCGTTTTTATTATTTGCAAACCATTAACCAAAAATACCATTTTGTAAAGGCGCAACAACCTACGGAGAACGATAGAACAAAATACGAGGCCAAATTCCCTTTAGCTTAACAAACGTTGGGTTTGTTATGTATGCTGCGCAATTCATGAACAGGAAGTATAAGCAAAATCTTCGTAAAACTAAATAAATATTACCAAGCAAAGAGTACATTAGACTAAACTATGAGCAATAATATTACTATTTTTTTTTCTAATTCTCGAGTTATCTTATACAGCAATTATAATAGCACATAATACAATTTTTAAAAAATCTGAGAAGATGATTTTTGACTATCACCCATGTTATTTGCTAACTGGTTAATGTGTTTCTAAAAAATATGTCTGCATGATGCAATAAACAACCCTATACTGACATTTCATATGACTTACACACTGCATTTTCGGTTTCAATTTATTTTTGTGATTGAGTGATTGAAAACCCAACAATTATGATTTGTATTCAAACTACACAAATCAAATTACTATGTATTCAAAAATGCTTTGAAAGCGACCACTAATTTAGAAAACCACAAACGGTTGACGGTACTGGGAAGAGATAAATCAGGTTTCATTTATTTCCCAGCGGTACCATAGAAATCTACTAGCAGCACACGACACGGCGAAGTGCGATACAAACAGAAACGCAAAATAGAAATACCCACCAGAACAGCACCATACATTTTCTCCCTACGGCGAGGACTCGTTTTTTACCCTTACTCAAAACTGCTTTTTTCCCTCTATTAGAAAACACGATTGTTCCGGCATTTCTCCACAACCTTCGTCGAACCTAAGTACGCATCTTTTGCGGTATCACCAAACGAAGAGGAATTTGTCCGGCTGGCTGGCTGGTTGCGGTTGCAATGTGTTCCCCGCGCTCTCTGACAGTTATATGATAGCGGGGAGAGCGAGTCAGCGAAAAAATCATAGATGAAATTGTTAAACAAATACTCTCAACTTGATTCGATTTTTTCTTCACCCCAAGCCACACCACCTAACATTCAATCTGGCGTTCTTTACTACAAATGATAACAGCGGTATTTGCGATTGCCTCAATTGATATCCAAGAAGCAAGGCTATTCTTCTCAACGATGATGATAGTAATTCAACCCATTTTTATCAACTTTTTTTAAATATCAATTTGATATTAAAAATCAATACTGCTGTTGTAACAGGGGTGGTCCCGTGGCACAATCGTCACCTCGCATGACTCAACAACATGCCCGTCGTGGGTTTAATCCTCACATGGACCGTCCCATCGAATCAAGGACTGACTATCTGGCAGCGTGATACTTAATAAGTCTCGAAAACCTGTACAGGCCGTCATGTCCGCGCAGGACATTACCCCAATAAGAAGAATAAATACTTATAACAAAAATCAAAACATTTAACATAAAAAAATATTTAAGAAAAACTTAATCATTACTATCATTATAAAAAGTAATGTACAGTAGATGACCGCTAACTGAGAGGTAAACAAGCTCCAGTTAACGAACAATGTTCGCTAACTGGAGGGACGTTTCTATGGATTGATTGTTTTGATTGGCGTTGACTGGCATAAACATACCAAACTTTTTTTTTCATTTATGTTGATATAAAGTATAGTAATTCGTGTAATAACATAAATTAATAGCAAAAGTAGGCAAAAGACTCTAAATTTGTTTGAAAAATGCACATTTGCGACAAATTTCTCTTCATGAGATTCCGGATGTTCCATGTTTGGACGTTTAAGTGTTCGTTAACTGAGAATCACTCTAGCGAACCTCCAGTTAAAAGCACTCCAGTTAAAACACATCCAGTTAGCGGTCACCTACTGTATTATAACAAATTTGACCGACGTATGCTTATTTTTTATCAATCGTTCCTATGAGCAACTATGAGCAATTTCTTTGGCAAAAAATGTGTTTTCATTGTTTCTTAATTATTTACGTATGATTTGTTCGCACCAATTCATAACTGATTACTCTCTCCTCTCTAGCGCTCTCCAACTCTAACTCTCTCTATCTATCTCTCTCTATCTCTCTCTATCTCTCTCTATCTCTCTCTATCTCTCTCTATCTCTCTCTATCTCTCTCTATCTCTCTCTATCTCTCTCTATCTCTCTCTATCTCTCTCTATCTCTCTCTATCTCTCTCTATCTCTCTCTATCTCTCTCTATCTCTCTCTATCTCTCTCTATCTCTCTCTATCTCTCTCTATTACTCTCTATCTCTCTCTCTCTCTTTCTCTCTCTCTTTGTGTCTATTTCTCTCCGATATTGTATAAAGCTGTTGCCTTCTCGTTTTCTCACAGTGTATAAATCTCCTGTAACCGTTTTTTTACGATCATCTCATGCTCTACAGTCTGTGAGAGGAAAAACATGTGCCTAGGTACTCCTATCGTTCGTAATTAAATATGGGGAGCATTCTAAAGATGACCAAGGAAGCATTCGTTCGAATTCAATTCATTGCCAACCGTCAACGAGGTAAGGTCGGAAAGCTAAATGTTCGCAAATTCAAACTAATCCAGTCAAGTTCTAACTGGCAGCGCCAATATTCGTGATTCAATATTGATAGTAAAATTATGTTACAAAAAAAAGTAAATCAAGTTAAGTGATCTGTGTGTTTCGTGAAATATCTTCGAGCCTATGTGACAAGTTCCCCACTCATGTTGGAGACTTGGGTCAACCCGAATGCACCGGATGTGGTTCTGGAGGTAGGACCACATCCTTGCAGCACGCGTTTCGCTGCACATTCATCTGTATTAGCTACACACAGTGGATATCTTCGCGCTGCTCTTCAAAGGTATGAATCACAGCATACCAGCACAATTGCCTCGTTACGAAGAGTGCAACACCATTCTAATGGGGCAGCAATTGGTGTACCATCTGAGTTGTGTGCATTACCTGCTACTAATACAGCCACATGTTTGTTGTATTTGCCAAACGTATCTCCCGAGCAATTTAGTCCGTTACTGTCGTATATGTACACCGGGTACCTGGACCTCTCGATGGACAACATTTTTGGTGTACTCCTAGCTACTCATTTACTACATATGCCACGGGCTTTGGAACTTTGCCGAACGTATCTCTCTTCATCCGCTAGTACTACCAACCCATCTACTTCCACCACGCTTTTAGAACCATTGCAGCGCAATTTTTTCATCGCAAAAACTGAACCATCCGCTACTCCTACGTTCTCAGTAGCCAACGGAGCTTCAAGATTAGTTAGGCCAATTGCAAGCAAACCAATGGCCACCATCGGATTGAATTTTATAGTACCACCTGCCGCATCTCAGATTAATCTTCTACCGAGTGCACCATTTAGAAGTCTTGGGACTAGCGTGCTGGACATAGATATCCAGCCCAGATATCCAGAAGAGGTAGATAATGAAACTCACTCTCCTTCACAAAGTCCCATAAGTGTAACTCGTTTTGAAGAAGAAAGCAGAACGTCCTTAACAACTCAAAATACTTCTGCGTTGGAAGTTGATGTTAACAACATTGATTTCATGTGTGACGAAAATATAACTAAACCAAATGATCTTAAGCATACAGATGATAATAATGCAGAACTATCTGGTTCATTGGATAATGAGAACCTTGCGAATAAATGTAACCCTCAGACTGGTTTCACTAAACGGCAAAAATCCCAACAAGACACTGTTAATGACAGTACAAACAGTGTTATTATTGATATTGCTAGTTGTGATGGACCTGTGCGTTTTCGCCGAGTGTTGAATGTCATGTACGGTTGTAATACAAATAATCACAGTATAGATTGTGCTGACACAGAGGACGCACCGTACTTAGCCGAAACAGAAACTAATGTAAAAAAACGAAGTATCCGCTCTTTACGATATGCTTCATCATTTCATCAACAGGTAAGAGTAATCGGTTGCTTTTCCTATAGATAATGTTTATTGATTGTTTATTATTTGAATAATTTATTTATTTAGAATGTATGTAGTGATAGCTAGATCGATTTGCTATTTTTAACTTGTTATCTAAATTAGCACTCATTTAAATTACAAAAAAAGCTTTTGATTCGTTTTGAAATGCCATTCAAAACAAATTAACCGTTGATTTCAAAATCGATGCTAACAAAGTTTCCCCTACTCATTCATAGATGGCGCGCAACATCAGTAACACTGGAAAGCTCGCGTATGAAAGCACGTCATCGTCATCGACCGGTAGTTGCCAAAAATTTCAAAGTCAACAAACGCAACTGCAGACAGTTGCTGCCACGCCATGTGCAGGACAACAGGAAAAGGATCCAAAGGATGAAAACAGTCAAGGAGATGTAACACCCGATAACGTCGAACATGTTACCGATGCTGAAGGCAATTCAAACTACACTTGCGTATATTGCAAGCATTCTTTTAAATCCCATTATTGTTATCAAAAGCATGCTAAAAGACATTTAATACCTCTTTGCTTGGACAACAGACCGACACCATACTCCGATGCGACAAAAATTAAAACAGTTGTAACTGCCCAGCCTAGGTCATATGATGCACGTCGTCGTACACACCAAAATCCCACCAGCAACAACAATACGATCAGAAGAGAAGTGAAACCTCTTGACATGAATGTGCAGTATTATCCATGCAAAACTTGCGGTAGCAAGTTTCCAAGTTACTATTTTGTGCATAAGCATAGAAAACTGTGCCATACGGAGGAAGAAGATGATAATCACAGTGCAAATGCTACATCTCATAACACATCTGCACATGTTTCCAAACAGAGCAATGAAGCTTTACAAAGAGAACAAGCTAGCGCTGAACCAGTAAAACAGTCCGACTTGCTTGCGAATGTAGATCACTCACCACATCAAATAGAACAACATTGACAAACATAATGAGAACTTTTAGACGTAACTAAACTTAAACTAACTAATTAAACTAACATTAAATTTAATTCTGCCATTTTCACATCTTTAGTAACATATCACAAATATTTTGGACCAAGAATATCACATACACACACACATCACACATTATGAACACGTAGTAAGAAAACTAAAACAGATATATTTTATCTCTAGCTCAGATTTACTATTTGAGATCACAATTGCATTTATGCGTAGCTATATGATGAAAAAATATCCAAAAAGTAACCCAATGTAATTACCACCAGTTGTGAAATCAAATCGCGCTTCGATAACTCATTCTCAATATGTACTAAGATTGTGTTGTTTAACAAATGCCGCATTTTTTTACACTCCAACAGATAAAATGTCATAATAATTGATAATAAGTCAATATAGTTACTGCTGTTAAGCAAAGCATTTAAACACCAGATGAAAGAGATAATTACCTTCTTGAATGTCGGCACTGTTAGATTCGTTGATAGTTTCATCAATACGCTTGTTTAGTGAGTCGCTTTCAAAGAAAAGATTATATTCAATTAACAAGATGAAAATTTACTTTCCATATGCAACAAATAAAATATGCTTCTGCGATACTATGCAGAACAAATGTGTTATATTTACTTACCTAGTACTAATTTCTTCTTTGAAGTGTTGAGCATCCTCCTTGACACTTCCAAGTTTGCTGCTTACTACACTCGCAACCACAGAGCCAAGCGTTAATTCAACCGTGGATGGCAATGGTTGACTAACCGTAGAGTTCAACGAGAACAATTCAGTTTTCACGCCATTGATCGGAATGCTACCAGATAATGCAGTCGTAGTAGATGGTATAATACATGAAACTCCGATACTATTTTCAACAGGAGTCTCATCCGATGGATTCGATACTGTTTGCTCTACATGCCCCGTAGATGGTGTAAAAGTAGTAACTCCATCTCCACTAACCACTTTCGCACTACTCGAGGATGCCGTCGATAATATATCCATTCCTGTATCATCATCCATCACCCTATCGGTATCGGAAGATACACTCGTTACCGTTGTCTCTACGGTTGTCGTACCTGTTTTCGATACACTTGGGCCCGTGGATGCATTTAATTCTGTGTCATTTATCTTCGTAGAAATCTCTAGAGCGTCTTCACCAGAAGCAAAGCTACAGTTAACATTTACTGCACTGTTATTACTGTTATAAGTCGATTCAGTTGCATTGTCAATTACAATGGCGTTGTTGTCATTGCTGCAAGAGGTGTTGCTGCTATTCACACTACATGCAGATGTAACGGAGGAAGCGTTGATCGATGCAGTCACATAACTACTAGGTGATAGGGACGAAGAATTCGTAATACAACTACCATTAATGCTGCCGTTATTACCCGTGCTAGTGACGTCGCTCATCATGTTAGTACTTGTAATATTATTATTATTACTGTTGTTGTTGATATTATTGCCACTACTGCCATTATTACTGCTTGCGGGAACACTGGTAGATGACGGATTTGTCGTGACATTGACAATATTGGCTGTCGCATTACTTCCTATCGTACTATTTGTTGAATTCGCGGCACGATCACGGCCTACAGTCTTTTGTTGTTGTTCACGTTGTAGTCTATAAAATAAGAATCAAAAAAATATTTCATTAGTGAATCAAAGCATTTAGTTCAGTGATCATAATGAACAGGTACTCATCCATGCTTATGAAAAAGGTATCCAAAAAAAAGCTCACCTTGTTGTAACACCAGTAGTCATTGCATCCACAATTGATTGTGTTTGCTGCTGGTTAGATTTTTGAGGGTTTCTAGAGCTTCTTGTTCGCTGTCGGGACTTCCTTAACAACTGCTTATAATTTTCCGTCTTCTTACTGAGGTAGTAATATCGCACACAATCCTGAAGTAAAGATATCATGCAAATTTAAACGATATACACTTTTTTTCGTTTTTTTTTTACATGAATGAAATTCATTCATCTATCATTCATACCTGCGCACTTTTCCTGTCCAAACTAGCAGCAATTGTGCCGAAATTTTTCGAATGCTGCAAAAACTTTTCTCGAAAAATTTCCTTTTCGCCAGATGTCCACACATTCAAACTTAACCGCTCCTAAAATAACACATAATACAATCATATATTATAACATTTTATACATTTTCAATGTTTTATTTCTATGTTTTGTCCTTTCACTGGGATGGGCACACAAAATTGTAATATTTTATAGCTACATAAAGAACGCAATTTGCAATATCTGTTCTGAGAATGTGTTTCTTTTTTATTGTTGTATGGATAATAGTGATGGTTAACCGGAATCGCACCCACGGCTCGGAATCGCTTCCGAACATTGCTACTCCGGCTCCGATTCCGAAAAATTCAAACCGTCGTTTTCGACCGGAGCCGTCCTGAACCGTCCTGAACCGTCGGAGCCGTCCGGAGTCGTCCGGAGCCGACGGAGCCGTCCGGAGCCGACGGAGCTGTCCGGAGCCGACGGAGACGTCCGGAGCCGGTCGGAGCCGGTTGGAGACGTTGGGGCTGTCGGTGCTGTCGAAGCCGACGGAGCCAGTTGGATCCGTCGGAGTCGTTGTAATAGTCGGAAGTATTCTGAAGCGCTTTAATTTCCCGATATCAGCGCTGATTTCATTTTAAAAAACAGCTTATAAGTAAACAAAAAGTCTTCTTCATTTAATGCTCTGAAGTTTTTTTGTATTTGTTTTAAACAATAAAATCAAAAACAATTGCTTGCTCCGTATATATATAGGAAAAATATGAATCAAACTATTATTGATCTTTATTTTCATAAAAGATGGACGGATGATTGATAGTTATATTCTTTGTCTTGTCCATGTGCCATCATGTTATTCGGTAAAAAACAAGTGCGGCCTAAACCGCAAATATACACGTTAGTCAATGTAAACAACCGTGCAAAACTGCCATAATTACACTCGTCTGCCTCATTGTTTCGTATTTTATCAAACCCACCTCCCGTCATAGTTTTATTGCTCCTTGACCTCCTAGTTTGATTTTTTTTCCTATATATATATATACGGTGCAAACAATTATTTTTTACTTTATTTTTGAAAAAAAAAACACAAAAAAACTTCAGAGCAATAAATGAAGAAGACATTTTATTTACTCGTGAGCTGTTTTTTAAAACAAAATTATCGCTAATATCGGGAAATTAAAGCGCTTGAGAATACTTCCGACTATTACAACTACTCCGACGGCTCCAACCGGCTCCGTCGGCTCCAACGACTACGACGGCTCCAACTGCTACGACGGCTCCGACCGGCTCCAGCTGCCGACTAACGGCTCCAACTGCTCCGACGGCTCCGACGGCTCCGACGGCTCCGACGGCTCCGACGGCTCCGACGGCTCCGACGGCTCCGACGGCTCCGACGGCTCCGACGGCTCCGACGGCTCCGACGGCTCCGACGGCTCCGACGGCTCCGACGCCTCCGACGGCTCCGACGGCTCCGACGGCTCCGGACGGCTCCCGCTGCCGGCTAGCGGCTCCGGACGGCTCCGGACGACTCCGGACGGCTCCAGACGGCTTCAGACGGCTCCGAGGTCGGAGTTTTGCACCTAACTTCCGGAACCGCTTCCAATTTTGGCGGAGTCATTCGGAAGCGATTCCGGATTTTTGTTAATTTACCCATCACTAATGTGTAATCGTCATGCTGAGCCGCTTTGAGAATGGCTAAGGTATTTTTTAAATTTCTTAAATTATTTTTAAAATAAAAAAAAATGAACTCAATAAAATCCCAAAAAAATCTATTCCTTTAAGATAGTTGTCGAATAGAAAATCCTGTATCCATGGATCAAGATGACAAATACCTGATAAACTAGGTATTAAATCAAAAATGCCCAGGTGACTTACATAAATGCCCACACTTACGTTTGAGTGTAAGTGTGCTACAAGTATTTTGGATTTCCCTTAATTATTTCCATAAATTCCTTAAACATTCGAAATTACTCTATTAAAATTAATACAATAATTTAATTTGTAAAATATGCAATCATTCATTCGTTTAAATTGTTTTATTTGCTAAAACACGAAATGAATAACTAGGCGTTTCCAGAATACTGATGTACACAAGTGGAATCAATTTGTTGGGCAGCATGTCCTCTGCGTGGAACAATGTGTTCGAGAAATGTACCGCAGATTCAGCAATACATTTGATGAATTCAGGTATCATCAACGTTTTCAAGCATCATACCGCAGTCTTGGCATTGGCTAAGACAGATTCGGGAAGGGTCTCGCGATAAAGGTCCTTGAGATAAAGTGTGAATACCTGTAATAAAAACCGTGCCGGAACTTCATTCTGAAGCCATCCGCCAAACGAACTATATGTTTCGGACCTCTGTCTTAGGTCTTCCGTCTTCCGAAATTAAATACAGTCTGAACTCACTGATTTAACTTCGATTCCCTGCCAACTATTGAATATGTGCTTTTTAGTTGGCATGTTTTTCCATACAAATCTAAAGGCCGGGCTACAATGATCGTACTCGCAAGCGTAATTTTGATTTTCACTAGCGCATCTGGCGGCGGCTGGTGGAAGCTTTTTTTGGTCATCGAGGGAATGGTCATGCCGGATCTCAAAATTAAGTAGTTTTTCCATCGTTTTCCATAGCAAAAATGGATGCAATGCGTGCAAAACATGTGTATCTACGTTTTACAAAACTTTTCTCCTCCGATTTAAGTAAAAAACATGGAAAAATAACGTATTTTCTGGAGCGGCTCCAAATTGTTTGGCAAAATGCTTCGGTCAGCCGCCGCCAGATGCGCTAGTGAAAATCGAAATTACACTGCGGAGTACGATCAATGTAGCCCGGCCTTAATGCCGGAGTACATGGTCCATACTCGCTAGTGTAATTTCGATTTTCACTAAGACATCTGGCGGCGGCTAGTGGAAGCTTTTTTGGTCATCGGGGGGGGGGGGGAATGGTCGTACCGGATCTCAAAATGAAATTTTTTTTCATCTTTTTTTATGCGAAAATGGATGCAATGCGTGAAGAATATGAGTATCTACCTTTTACAAAACTATTCTCGTCCGATTTTGAGTTCCTCAAATATGGTTATAACAGTTGCCAATGAAGACGCCCACAACGAATATAAAGGCCGGGGCACATTCGGACGGACGCAGGTTGGTTGCGCCCTGTTAATTGTGCTCTTGATCCAAAATACTGCTTCAAAACTTTTAAGCATGGCGGTGGTAGTCTCATGGTGTGGGGATGCTTCTCCTACTATAGGATGGGTCCGTTGGTTCGAATCCACGGTAATTTGAATCGGTTTGGGTATCGAGATATTCTTGATACTCATTTACTATCACACGCTAGGAAAAACCTTCCTCGGTCTTGGATGTTTATGCAAGACAACGATTCTAAGCATACTTCCGGGACTGTCCAAACTTGGCTTGCTGACAACAATGTCAAAACAATGATGTGGCCTGCCCTTAGCCCGGATCTCAATCCCATTGAGAACCTTTGGGCAATTTTCAAGAAGAGGCTGGTTAAAACATACCGGAAGATCTGGATCAACTCTTCGATCACATGCAAGAAGTGTGGAGCAAAATTCCACCAAAAACGATCCAGAATCTGGTGATGTCGATGCGTCAACGCATGATAAATGTCGTCGTGAGCGACGGCAATAAGATCAAGAACTGAGCTGAATACATTTTTGAATAGGGATCACTGCTCGCGAGGGCGGTGGTCCTGCTAATTACAAACAAAACCTAACCCAAAACACAAAAAAACTACAAACAAATCTGTCCGAAACAACGTACTTGTGAAACAAACACACACCAACACACACCAACACACACCAACACACACCAACACACACGCACACACACGCGCGCACACACACACACACACACACACACACACACACACACACACACACACACACACACACACACACACACACACACACACACACACGCGCGCACACACACACACACACACACACACACACACACACACACACACACACACACACACACACACAAACACACACAAACACACACAAACACATACAAACCACACATAAACCTGGCCCAACGGGTGCATGGTGCGTTGAAAAAACCAAGGCCCTATCATTATGTCCGATACTGTACTATATAGGTACTATATAGTCCCAGCTTCGTCCGTCCCGACAGGTTCTTTGAGGTGAACTGATTTTTCAGGCTGTAGAATGACCGGTTGGCAGTCAGCATCCTTGCGCGCAACTCCATGCTGTTGTCGTTGCTGACCTTTGACCCAAGATAGGTGAATTGTGGGACGACTTCAAAAGTGCGTTCACCTATCTGCACGTCACGCCTACGTAGATTCTGATTATTTGTTGGTAGGCCCGCTGATGTTGCCACCTTCAGTTTGGTCTTTGCCTCGTTTATCTGCAATCCGAGGCTCTCTGCCGCCTGCTCGATCCCTTGGTAGGCTTCTGCTACATAGGAGAGCCGCAGACCAATGATGTCTATATCATCAGCGTATGCCAGGATCTGGGTTGACTTATAGAAGATGGTTCCCGTAGTCTCCACCCTCGAGTCACGGATGGCCCTCTCTAGCGCCAGGTTGAATAAGAGACAAGCAAGCCCGTCCCCCTGGCGCAGACCTTTGGTGGTAGCAAAAGGTCCTGAGAGTTTTCCATCCACCCTCACCTGGCATGTGACGTTGGTCATAGTCATTCTAACTAGCCTTATCAGTTTGACCGGGATTCCAAAAGAGCTCATAGCGTCATACAGTTTTACCCTGGCTATGCTATCATATGTGGCTTTGAAGTCAATGAAGAGATGGTATGTGTCGTGTCTGTATTCGGCCATCTCCTCCAAGATCTGCCGCATGGTGAATATCTGATCAGTGGTTGATTTTCCGTTTCGGAATCCTCTTTGATAGTTTCCTACTATCTCTTCGACGTGCGGGACAAGGCGATCCTGAAGGATCAGGGAGAATATTTTATAGGCGGTATTCAACACCGTAATACCCCTGTAGTTGTTACAGTCCAACCTATCTCCCTTCTTGTATATGGGGTAGATGATGCCGAGATTCCAATCACAAGGCATCGATTCGCTGTCCCACACCTCAGTAACAATTTGATAAATCTCCCCCTTCAGAAAATATGTTATTTTTCCATATTTTTTAATTGATTCGGACAAAAAAAATGTAAAAAGTAGATGCACATGTCCTGCACTTGCATCCATTTTCGTGACAAAAACCGACTGAAAAACTACTTAATTTTGAGATCCGGCATGATCTCGATGACCAAAAAAATGTTCCACCAGCCGCCGCCAGATGCGCTAGTGAAAATCAAAATCACACTTGCGAATACGCAAAGTGTCTCCCGGCCTTAAGGCCGGGGCACATTGTTCGTACTCGCTAGTGTAGTTTTGATTTTCAGTAGCGCATCTGGCGGCGGCTGACCGAAGCATTTTTCCAAACAATTTGGAGCCGCTCCAAAAAATATGTTAAGGCCGGGCTACATTGATCGTACTCGAAGGCGTAATTTTGATTTTCACTAGCGCATCTGGCGGCGGCTGACCGAAGCATTTTGCCAAACAATTTGGAGCCACTCCAGAAAATACGTTATTTTTCTATGTTTTTTACTTAAATCGGAGGAGAAAAGTTTTGTAAAACGTAGATACACATGTTTTGCACGCATTGAATCCATTTTTGCAATGGAAAACGATGGAAAAACTACTTAATTTTGAGATCCGGCATGACCATTCCCTCGATGACCAAAAAAAGCTTCCACCAGCCGCCGCCAGATGCGCTAGTGAAAATCAAAATTACGCTTGCGAGTACGATCAATGTAGCCCGGCCTTTATTTTCCATGTTTTTTACTTTCATTAAGGCCGGGCTACATTGATCGTACTCGCAAGTGTAATTTCGATTTTCACTAGCGCATCTGTCGGCGGCTGACCGAAGCATTTTGCCAAACAATTTGGAGCCGCTCCAGAAAATATGTTATTTGTCCATATTTTTTACTTTAACTGGACTGGAAAAAGCTTTGCAATTGATAGATAAACATATTGTGCAAGTATTTCGGCCATTTTCGCATCAAACAACGATGAAAAAACTACTTAATTTTGAGATCCGACACGACCATTCTCTCGAGGACCAAAAAAAGCTTCCACCAGCCGCCACCAGATGCGCTAGTGAAAATCAAAATTACACTAAGGAGTACGATCAATGTAGCCCGGCCTTGTTTTTTCACTTAAACTGGACCGGAAAAGGTTTGTAATTGATAGATAAATATGTTGTGTAAGTATTTCAGCCATTTTCGCATAAAAAGTGATGGAAAACTACTTAAATTCGAGATCCAGCACGACCATCCCTCAATGATCAAAAAAGCTTCCACCAGCCGCCACCAGATGCGTTAGTGAAAATCGAGCCTCTAGCTTCCACCCGCCGCTGCTAGGTGGCGTACTCGATCACAAAAATTAAACTACGGAGTACGATCAATGTAGCCCGACCTTTAAAAGCTTGATTTGTTAATTTTTGGTAAAAAAAATTGATCAATTCTTAAATTTCGTGAATGGATTTGCTTCGAAAGAAACTCTTTTTGGGTGTTGATCGAAAGCCAAAGTTGTATCTCCACAACCCTTTGACGTTGCCTGTCAGATATTTCATTCGTAAAAAAACATTTCTCTATGAATTTCTCGCGTTGTTGTCGCACGAATAAACAAACAATCAATCTTGCTTCTTACCTTAAATTCCGTTTCCATGTCTATTAGCGCTCCATTTTCGTTATTAAACACTAGCCTTCTTTGTCTGGAGTCTAACATTAAAGGTGGAATCACAGCATATGAGCGCATTTTCTTATCCTCCATGGCCTAAAAACATCGGGAGAAGCGTATGAATAAACATTTTCATTGTCACCATTTAATACTATAAGATTCATTTGTTAACTTACCTGTTCTTGAAGACCATCCATGATCTCTTCAAGATCGGTTTCAGATTTTATTCTAGAACCTACACGATTAAATCGTTCCTTATCTTCCCGCTGCTTTCGAAGCTCCGGAAAAACCTTTTCAAAGAACTCGCGATTCTTGGCCTCTTTTGCCTTACGCTTGGCGCTCGCCTCTAGCTTATCGACGCGCTTGGTCCATTCCTGCGATAGTAGGGCGTAACGTTCGGTTATCTCGCACTGCTTAGCGGCACGTTCTGTTTTGATCTTCCGGAAGTGCAACAACAGTCGTTGCTTAAACATCCGATGACGTTCTTGTATTTCCCGGCACATTTCCGCATCCGTCGGCTGATTATACAACGGAAGAGGGTCAGCTCCGTATGAACAGAGCGTACTTAGGACGGCATGAGCTGCGGAGGCACGTTTACGATTTTCCGCATATATTTTTTGCGCTAGATTACGGTGCTTAGGTTGCGCCTCCGAGGAGCTTTCTTCAATCGGTGGTTTAGCAGATGCTTCCTCGAGCGATTCCTGCTTTTTCTTTAATGACGCAATCTTTTTCTCCGCCTTGTCAATCTCATTATCTACCTTCGCAATTTGTTGTAACAATTCGTCCTTAGTGGCACGCAACTCTTCCATGGGATCACTGGGCAGTGTAGGCGAGATAGCTTCCACTTGCGGATGGTATGCTCCCGAAGTTACCATAACAACCGGCGATTCCCTAGTATCTATCTTCAGCAGCGTCGTTGCATTGCTAGTACTACCAATTGGCAGTGGCACAGCGGAGCCAACAACTGGCGGCGGATGCTGTGAACTGACAACCTCATTTAATCGTATCTTTTTAAATGCGGGTGGTCCATTGCTGTCGGTTACCGCTGGGACCACTGATCTCGAAGATTGCAGAAGATAATCTGGTGAAGGATGGAGCAAAGTAATACGTTGCCTTGACGTTTGTTGCGCCATTTGCTGTGGAATCTGCTGTACTAATAGAGGGAGATGGGGTATTTGTTGCTGCGGCAATGATGTAACCATTATGGGGGTTCCTCCTCCAACATGTTGTGAAGAAACTGAAGATGGTTGCGCTAGAATAGTTTGTGGCTGAGGCGGCCGTGGCTGCTGATACTGCTGATGTTGCCGTTGCTGTTGCTGTTGCTGTTTCTGTTGCTGTTGCTGTTGCTGTTGCTGTTGCTGTTGCTGTTGCTGTTGCTGTTGCTGTTGCTGTTGCTGTTGCTGTTGCTGTTGCTGTTGCTGTTGCTGTTGCTGTTGCTGTTGCTGTTGCTGTTGCTGTTGCTGTTGCTGTTGCTGTTGCTGTTGCTGTTGCTGTTGCTGTTGCTGTTGCTGTTGCTGTTGCTGTTGCTGTTGCTGTTGCTGTTGCTGTTGCTGTTGCTGTTGCTGTTGCTGTTGCTGTTGCTGTTGCTGTTGCTGTTGCTGTTGCTGTTGCTGTTGCTGTTGCTGTTGCTGTTGCTGTTGCTGTTGCTGTTGCTGTTGCTGTTGCTGTTGCTGTTGCTGTTGCTGTTGCTGTTGCTGTTGCTGTTGCTGTTGCTGTTGCTGTTGCTGTTGCTGTTGCTGTTGCTGTTGCTGTTGCTGTTGCTGTTGCTGTTGCTGTTGCTGTTGCTGTTGCTGTTGCTGTTGCTGTTGCTGTTGCTGTTGCTGTTGCTGTTGTTGCAGATGATGCCGTTGTGGTTGGTGTAACCGCTGTGACTGCTGCTGCTGCGCCGGCTGCTGCAATTGAGGTGACTGCTGTGACTGCTGCAACTGCAGCTGCGTCTGTAGTTGTTTCTGTGACTGATGTATCTGCTGTTGCTGTTGCGACTGCTGTTGCGATTGCTGCTGTGGCTGCTGTGGCTGCTGTGGTTGTTGAGACGGCTGTGGTTGATGTAGCTGATGTGGCTGATGTGGCTGTTGTAGGTGCTGTGATTGCTTTGGGTGCAGTGGCTGTTGTGCTTGCTGTAGCTGCATCTGCTGGGGCTGTTGCTGTTGTGGCTGAGGCTGCTGTGGCTGCTGATACTGCTGTTGCTGCTGTGGCTGCTGTTGCTGCTGTTGCTGCTGTTGCTGCTGTTGCTGCTGTTGCTGCTGTTGCTGCTGTTGCTGCTGTTGCTGCTGTTGCTGCTGTTGCTGCTGTTGCTGCTGTTGCTGCTGTTGCTGCTGTTGCTGCTGTTGCTGCTGTTGCTGCTGTTGCTGCTGTTGCTGCTGTTGCTGCTGTGGCTGCTGTTGCTGCTGTTGGTGCTGTGGCTGCTTTTGATGCTGAGGTTGCTGTTGCTGTTGTGGTTGCTGTGGCGGCTGCTGTGATTTTTGTTGCTGATGTGGCAGTTCTGGTAATTCTGGCTGTTGTGACTGCTGTGGCTGCTGTGGCTGCTGTGGCTGCTGTGGCTGCTGTGGCTGCTGTGGCTGCTGTGACTGCTGTGGCTGATGTGGCTGATGTGGCTGATGTGGCTGATGTGGCTGCTGTGGCTGCTGTGGCTGCTGTGGCTGCTGTGGCTGCTGTGGCTGCTGTGGCTGCTGTGACTGCTGTGGCTGCTGTGGCTGCTGTGGCTGCTGTGGCTGCTGTGGCTGCTGTGGCTGCTGTGGCTGCTGTGGCTGCTGTGACTGCTGTGGCTGCTGTGGCTGCTGTGGCTGCTGTGGCTGCTGTGGCTGCTGTGGCTGCTGTGGCTGCTGTGGCTGCTGTGGCTGCTGTGGCTGCTGTGGCTGCTGTGGCTGCTGTGGCTGCTGTGGCTGCTGTGGCTGCTGTGGCTGCTGTTGCTGCTGTGGCTGCTGTGGCTGCTGTGGCTGCTGTGGCTGCTGTAGCTGCTGTGGCTGCTGTTGCTGCTGTGGCTGTTGAGACTGTTGTTGCTCTTGTAGTTGTTGGGACGCCTGTGGTTGATTTGGCTCTTGTGGCTCCTGTGGTTGGTGTGGCTCTTGTGGTTCCTGTGGCTGTTGAGACTGTTGTGGCTCCTGTGATTGCTGTGGCTCTTGTGATTGCTGTGGCTCCTGTGGTTGCTGTGGTTGTTGTGGCGACTGAGGCTGATGTTGTTGCTGATGTTGCCGTTGCTGTTGTTGCACTTGTGATTCCTGTTGCTGCTGTTGTTTTTGTTGCTCCTGCTGCGCCTGCTGCTGCTGTTTTTGTTGCTCTTGTTGTTGTTCTTGTTGCTCTTTTAGTGGTTTCTGTGATTGCGACTGTTGTTCTGGTGGAGATTGTATCTGCGGCAGCGTATACGTTAGCGACTCTAACTGAGATTTTGACAGCGACTCCGGTTTCGACCGAGACTGCGGTTTTAGTTGCGACGACTGTTGCATTTGCGTCTGCGAATGCGGCTTCGGCTGCGAAATAGGTTGCGTATGCGTCTGAGTTTCTGACAGGGGCTGCGTCTGCATCTGAGTCTCCGACAGCGATTGCAACAGCGGTTGCGACAAGGATTGCACCTCTAACTGAGGCTGCGAATGTACCTGCGCTTCTGACTTCGACTGCTGTGACTGTTGCTGTGCCTGTCTCTGTGGCTCTGGCTGTGCCTGTGCCTGCGTCTGCGCCTGTGCCTGTGCCTGTGGCTGTGCCTGTGATTGAGACTGTGGCTGTGTCTGTGCCGGTGCCTGTCCCTGTACCTGTACCGGTGCCTGTGCCTGTGCCTGTGTCAATGGTTGAGACTGCGGCTGTGCCTGTGTCTGTGCCTGTGGTTGAGACTGCGGCTGTGCCTGTGTCTGTAACTGTGGTTGAGACTGTGGCTGTGGCTCTGGCTGCGGCAGCGACTGTAACTGTGGTTGAGACTGTGGCTCTGGCTCTGGCTGCGACAACGACTGTAACTGTGGTTTAGTCTGCGGCTGTGGCTCTGGCTGCAGCTGTGGATCTGGCTGTGGTTGCGACTGTGGCTCTTCCTGCGACTGCGACTGCTGCCGCGGCTCCAGCTTCGGCTGCGTATGCGGTTGCGGCTGGGGCTGACGAAGTTGCTGTTCCTGTGGTCGTAGTGGCTGCGACTCTTCCTGCTTTGGATGCTGATGTTGCAAATGGTGCTGTAGTGATTGCAGAAATTGCTGCGTATGTTGCTGTGGCTGCTGTTGTTGCTGTGGCTGCTGTTGCTGCGATTGCTGCTGCTGTTGTGATTGCTGTTGCTCTAACTGCGACTGTTGCTGCGGCTGTGATTTCAGTTCCTCCAACTGCGACTGTTCCTGCTGCAGTGATTGCTGTTGCGGCTGCGGAGACTGATGATGACGCTGCTGTTGGTTCTGCGATTGTTGTTGTTGGAGCAGCTGTGACTGTTGGGACTGTTGTGATTGTTGCGATTGCTGTTGTTGCTGCTGAATGTGATGTGAAGACGAATGTAATGGTCCCACATCCATATTGTTGACAATGCTGATAGAAGGAGAGACGACTATGCTATTGGGCACTACGCTTGTTCCGCCGGTAACCGATGAAGGAACCGCTTGCCGGTACTCAGTGACGATTTGTTGTACCTGTGGAACGCGGCTGAATGGGCTCGCATCTCGAATAAAGGCAGGAACATACGAATTATTTTGCACATATCGCAGAGGTGATTCTCTCGCCGGAGTACCACCAAACGATGGATAGTTTGCGGCACCAGCGGCTCCCGGGCCTGGCCTTGGTGGAGATAATGGACTAGCCGCGGATCGAGGCACTGTTTGTGAAGATGACGGTCCTCCTCCCTTACTATAGCCCTGCGTCGCATCAGCCGTCCTAAAAAACATGAAAAAAGTGGTAAAATAGAAATTACCATTAGGCGATTTCAAACATTTATAAACGATATTTTTGCATTAGCATATGTAGTGCTCTTGTTCAGTTATGTACACATAGAAAAAAACAATATTTGAATAAAGGGATGTAATGTATTAAGGTATTGAACAATCAAATAATGAAGGAGGACGTTCTAAATTCATTCAAATTGCACATACCACATTCCATTACAAACAAGTTTAAGTTTGGACCTTACCAACATCTTAAGGGATCTATGCTAATCGCGGTCCTTCTTCTTCTTTTAGGTTAATGAGTTACATCGTCCTATACTTTCTTTTGGGAGGTATAATCAAAGGCGTACCATCTAAGTATGAGAGTGGACTGTCATCGATATCACTTTTTTGTGTCCAAGTTGGTTTATGTTATGTTGTTAGTTGCTTGGTCTTTTCTTCGTATAGTATCGGAATGATGCACAGATATTTCCTCCTGTTTTTTATTATTTTGTTTGTATTGTATTATATTTTTGTCTGCCTTCCACCGGGCGGGATTCGATTTGCTTTGTTTCTTGTTATTTTTTTACTGATCATATTGTTTGATTACGAATGCTGTGCATATATTTGTGGACCAAGAATTTTAGTGTTGAGTTCAATTTGTTTCTTTGTTACTTTTTTTTTATTAGTATTATTTTTTCTGGTTATTTTTCATGTTTACCCTCTGTAGAGATTTCTATGCATCTTGTAAAAATAATCATGAAATTGAATCGAAAATTTTGTGTCTTCCTGTTTCTGGTGTCAGACATGTTTCGCATGATAAATTTTCTGTTATTTTGAAAATGGTTAGCCAATATTCTGAGTAGTCGTATCCTGCTATTATTTTATTTATAGTATTTATTTCCTTGTCTTTTAGTTGTATGTGTTTGTGCCATATTTCTGTTTTTAATTTATTTTGAAAGCATAAGATTTTTTCCCTTTTGATTGTGCAGTGTTTTTAAACCATGTTTGGGTTTTGTCTATCATTTCATTTTTGAATATATTGATTGCGTCTATGTATCTGATTTTGATGTTTATTGTCGTGTTTGATATGGTTCCTTTTTCGTTAAATCGTCTGCAATGTCGATCCTTTTTATTCCTAAGTGTGATGGGATCCACACAATTCGAGTATCTGTTTTGTTTGCTATGTTTAAGATATTGTGAAATATATCCTCAATTTTTGTGCCCTAGGTGATTTTGCTTAGAACAGTGCACGAAGTTATACTATCTGTATATACGATTGGTCTTTCAATTTTTAATTGTACCGCCATTTGTAGTGCTTTTTAATAGCAATTAATTCTATTGTTTTTATGGGCGATTGAAGCTATGTTGATTTTGCTGATTTTTTATATTGAAGCTATAGTAATATTGATGTGCATTATTTCTTATGTACATATATTCCTATGTTCGCTTTACCTGATGTTATACTTCCGTCAGTGGAAATGGTTGGTTTTTCATTATAATTTTGGTATATGTATTCTAGTGTTTTTGTTTTGTTTTAGAATATCTTTGTTGTTGGTTTTTTTTTTTTTCAAACATATTTGTATATTTATAATTTTTTTTGGCTGTTTTTTCCAAAGAAAATGTATTTCATGTTCGATATATTTATGGTTAGCGATTATGACAAAATCGTCTGTATATTGAATTATTGAATTCAAGTGCTATTGGTCTATAATTATCATTTGTATTAATTTGTATCTTTGTTAGGTTTTGGAATGGCTATAATTTTAATTGTTTCTAAGTCTTAAATCATTTTACCTTCGGCATTTATTTCCACCCACATTTTATTTCCATCGGCAATGATTATATTTGTAGTATAATCGTTTAGATTTTTTAGTATTTCATATATTATCTTACCGATACCTGGAGTAGTGTTTATTATTCTTGTTTAGGATTTGATTCCATATTTCTGTGTTAAATAGTTTGTTAAGAGCTGTGAAATTTGGATCTTGGAGTTTCTTTAAATAAAATTTATATTCATGATTTTTTTTCGCTGTTCTCTTCGTTGTGAATTATGTTGGATTCTTTGTTATTTGTATTATTGTAACGAAATTTGGGGTAAGAGAGCTCACAAGCATTTTTTCCATAAAAACTTGAGTTATATGATCAATTAAGTACACAGATGGTTTTGTTCTCATGTCTAGGTATACTGTACCAAATTTCATATAGATTAATCCAATTTTCTCATTTTTCAACTGTTTTATGTTGAGTTTCACAATTGAGCACACAATTATAATTTTTTGAACCACACCAAATAAGCTCTCAAAAAATATAGGAACAATGAACCAAGACAATATTTATACGACCGTAAAGCTAAAATATAACGTTTTTGTGGGTTTATTTTAACCAAACTTTCTTTTTGAAACTGGAAAATCCAATTTCAAAAAAGATACTCCTATTAGGGCAAGTGTGCCACCATATTTCTTATGCGCGAGCTGTCAAAAATGTAAACATTGTTGTAGCGTGCAGCGGTATTTCATTTATTTATTTATTTGATAAATTGTCTGTCTCCATGGATTTCACAATATTTAGTTTTTTAAATACTAGGAAAATAGGGAACAAGGACTAAGAGGGAAATATAAATAAGTAAAAAAACTTGCACAGTAAGGACGATCTAGGAGTTGAATCGTTTTGAGCGAAAACCGAACGGCGAGGAGGGATGAAAATCGGAGGTCTATGACGTAAACGACGCGATGGAACATAAAGCGAAAGGGAAGAAAGGAGAGAGGGAACGTCAAGTACATGAGAAACGAAACTGACAATGAAGTAAGACTGCGCATTTGAATGGCGAGATTAAATGTCTGTTAGGGCCAATAGTCTGCAGCGGAGAGGATAGGAGGGTACAGTAGTGATATAAACGCGAAGAAATCTACGCACTGCAACCCGCGTGAATTTCCTCTGTACCCTCTCTAATCTCTGCATAGCAATACTTCGAGCAGGAGTCTACACTACACAGGCATAGTCCAATACCGAACGAACTCAGCAACAAAACCGTGCCTTCAAACAGAGAGGATCACGTATCTCGGAAGCCATACGCATTATTAGGCCCAGTGCTCTATTGGCTTTGGTAATGACGAAGTTTAAATGATTATTAAAGGTGAGACCCTCGTCCAGCCAAACACTTGGATCCTTAATGAAAGACAGTCTACTAATTTGGGAGCCACACAATGAATAATTGAAGGACATCTTCGAAGAAGAACGTCCAAAGGAAACAACACCAAATTTAGGAGGACAGAGAACTAGACCATTGGACGCACCATGACGAAAATGAGTTCAGGATGTTTTGGAGAGAATGGTAGTCGTCGGGCGTGGACACGGGCAATAATATCTTAATATCGTCTGCCAGTGGGACACGGGCAATAATATCTTATTATCGTCTGCCAGTGGGAAGTACGTTAGTACAATCATTTATAAACAAGATGAAGAATAATGGGCTAATAGAACTTCCCTAAGAAACACCGAACAAACCCAAAAAGGACGAGGAGACAGCTGCTTCCAATCGAACATAATAACTTTTGACGGAGAGGAAAGAACTAAACCAGGATACGATGGATTTTCTGAATCCAAGTTAAGCTATTTTTGCTAACAGTAGGTTATGCGGCAGGCTATCAAACGCTGCTTTGAAATCAGTGTATATAGTATCTAATTGACGTTTACACACAATATTTGACATAAGTTCCTTATTAAAACACATAAGATTGGTCATCGTAGAGCGTTTAGCCATAAAACCATGCTGGTGATGGGATATGTAACTAGTGACGCATGGTAGAATAGTGGAATGTCCAAGAGACACGAATACTTTAGACAAATCACAGATTATGGACACTCCACGATAGTAAGAAGCTACTGAAAGATCCCCTTTTTTTATACACGGGACATATTTATCCAGATTTTCAAATGGCTGGAACACATCCGTCTTTGAAGGTTCTACAGAAAAGCCGCTGCAAAAGTGGAACGAAAACAACAATGAATTTTTTTAGACACAAGACGGTATACCATCAGGACCTGGCGAAAAAGATGATTTCAATTTATGAAGTGCAAAATTTACCTTATCTACAGTGATCTCGATAGTATTGCAAGAATAATGAAAAAAATGCCTTGCGAATAACTCACAGCAGCAATACAGGGTTTTCCAATTGAGAATAGTCGCAATAGATTTTTGACTAGCATCCTCTATTTTTGATTACGAGCAATGGATTATTGTCTAGGAGCAATTGATTTCAGCAGGTCCCTGCATGACAGTCTAAGAGCGTCGTGTTTATAACACCCGGTGTGACAGATCGACTTGAATAATAATCTGTTGATAATATTTAATTTCATCCGTCCACTAGTTTAAAGCATTTTTTTACTGTTATATATCATCCACAAAACAAGAGATATTTTATCTGATAGGTTTTCGGTGCTATTGTTTGGTTTTTATGAATGCACAATATAACACAATAGCACTTAAGGCCGGGCTACATTGATCGTACTCCGTAGTGTAATTTTTATTTTCACTAGCGCATCTGGCGACGACCAGCGCAAGCTAGATGTCGGTATAATTTATGTGTCAAAATTATTCATACTTGGTGTCTCATCAAGTTTCGACCAGGCTACTTGTATGCCGTTTGAAATGTTGATAAACGTCCATAAAATGCAACAAAGTAGGCCGTTATTTGTTGTTGTTGGACAAATCGTCATTCATTCAAAGCGCTAAGCAACATTTCTCCGCATCTTCGAATATCTATCCTTCATTGGGTAAAATTATAGCCTCCTCGACCCAAAACGTTTTTGACAGATAAATTATGCCAGCATTTAGCTTCCACCCGTCACCGCTAGATGGCGTACGCGTTCACAAAAATTATACTACGGAGTACGATCAATGTAGCCCGGCCTTAACGGCTGAATTGAAATATGCAGTAGTGGGTCCACAGGCATAACCTAACCATAAGCTAGATTGAGCAAGTTTTTCAGAGTGACCACATGTAGTTCTTTCGAATTTTGATCGAATATCAGTTTACAATTGCGCACACTAAAACTCAAATTTTCTAACCCAAAATCAAATATTTTTCTGAGTATTGACCATTCAACCATAAAATTGGAATTCAATGAGTTTTATGAGTGAATAAAAAGTTGTTTTTACTGAAAAATACCGTATTTGCTTTACCGCAGGACTCCACACAGCATAACACGGAGCGCAACATAACAACTGACAGCTGCCAAACGCTTCAGAAAACGCTTTATTGCTGGTACCATGTTTTGAATATCCTTAGTAGGCCGCTCATTGCTCTTAGAAAAGCTACCAACCTACCCCGATGACCAAAAATTGATGAAACGCTTTGGCTGGTATTATTGAATCCGTTCGTAGCGGCGGCGTACGTCCCGACACTCATTTTCTTAACGTACTAGATCGTACTAGGAGCCGCCCGGAGCCGCCCGGAGCCGCCCGGAGCCGTCCGGAGCCGTCGGAACCGTTGGAGCCGTTGGAGCCGTCGGAGTCGTTCAGAATTCAGGCTGTTACAACGACTCCGATGGCTTCAACCGGCTCCGTCGGCTCGAAAATGACACGAATCTTCTGTGGATTCGTAAATGGCGATTTTATGAACTTATACACATTAACACTTGTTTTTCCAGTATGAAAATAACTGAAAACCTTCAAACGAATGTTCTCCCATGCGCAGGGATCCCAAAAATATGTTGAAACACCATAATATACAGTTTTCTTCCCACCGGTCAAAAGATTATAAGCAAAGATTCTTGAATTTTGATTCCCTCCCAACTATTGAATATGTGCTTTATAGTTGGCACGTTTTTCCACATAAAACTAAACAGATGTTTTTTTCCGGCAAGCCATGAGATGATTTTTTTCAAAAATCGGTTTTCTCATACAAACAATGCATATTTTTTAATTGACCTGTCAGCCAACTATAAAGCGTTCAAATAAAAATCATACCAACTAAAAAATATTCAGCTATTGAATTCTGACTGTGGGGCCCTTCACGATTCGCATCCGATTTTTGTATAGAGTTTGAAAGTTGGAGACTGAAATCATGGAAACACTATACAAAACCACACATAAAACTAGCGTGCAATTTTCAGTCTAGATTATGTTAATCCCAAAGCTAGAATTAGATTCGAGTATCTGCTCGAAAAAATGGCAAAAGAAGGTGGTGTTTACATTTATTTCAAAGTGCATTAAAGAGATCAGGTGATGGAATCTAGAATCCAAGTGTATGTAGTCAAGGTGATCTTATAACATGTTTTATAACCAAATTTGAATATCACTTTATAACAGGACGGGTGAAAACTTTTGCTCAAACAAGTTTTCTCCAAGCTTGACGAATACACATGAATACACAAAATACTCTTAAAATTTTCATTGAGAAGCAGAAGCGATAAAAAACAGCCTTCGAAATACATACACTTTTGGATAAGCCCACCTGTATATTATACCCACTTAGATAGCTACTCGAAAACTGCTACACAATGCAAACAGCTGACCGGCTAAAATTTCAGCCTACGAATTTAAAATGAAAATGGGCCCCAGTATTTGAAACGCTCAGGAGAAGTGTACAAAACAGCTATTAGATTTTTTTAAAGCAACGCGTCATGATGTATGTGTGTGGAGTTATTGAACACATGTTTTATTTATTTATTTATTTATTTATTTATTTCATTTATTGCATCTGGCTTCCGTCGCCTACATACAATGCTTAAGCCTTGACCTACACCTATACTTGTGCAGAGCACCAAAAATCACGCAAAATTTTAGAACATTTGGGAAAATTAAAGGACAGATCAACAACACTATAGCAATCATTAAAAATTTTAGTCATACTAAGCAACGGATCGTCAGCACAGTAGATACGAGAGCGGTGGTCAATGGCTAAAATTTGTCGCGGTCTTAAAACTCTACTTGGAACGTAAACATTTAGCGAGGACAACAAGTAAAGAGCATCGATGGCTCGAGTCAACAATTTAAACATGAATTACCCCTGGGCCATTTCCTACGATTCTTCAAAATATCAAGCCTAAAAAAGCTTGCTATCTGTGCAAAGCATACATATTTGGCGGAAGTTTGATAACATTGATCGATAGTAGGAAATAGTAGTTAGTCTGTAATAACATTTATTCGGACTAACTTTTCAATATGTAAATGTTTCCTACGTCCTATCCGATACAACATTCTATCCTATACGCATCAAATGATTACAAGGTAGGACTATGAAGGACACTAACTGAATATGTACACAGCAAATTTTCTCCTTCTGATTCACTAAAGTTTTTTTTACAGAAACGATTCAGTAATAGAATATTTTACTGGATTCTGAAAGAAATCAAGTATACAGGATTGAATTTAATCATAGTAGTCATGTATACATATGTTCAATAAATGTTAGTTTGCTTTCACCACTTGAAGAGAACAGTCCACATTTGCTGGTTATGGACCAACAGGATATGGGGCCAGGCGAACTATTTTAGAAGCAAGTACCATTAGAAATAGATGGCGGAAAGTTTTGTATCGAGAAGCTTCGTAGTGGTGGACATGGCGATTCAAAGTCGAAATGTTGCTAGTCCGGGAAAACAAATGGAAGTTCGTGTCAACGACCGCTCCTGAACCATTGACCGAATCCTGGAAGGAAGGTGACGCTAAGGCCCGGTCTACGATCGCTCTTCTTGTGGATGACTGCCAGCACCCTTTGATCCGTGACTGCATGTCGGCCAAAGGTACGTGGGATGCACTCCAGAAACATCATCAAAAAACGACGATATCTACTAAGGTATCGCTCATGAAGAAACTCTGCAAGGCGGAGTACGACGAAAGCGGGGACATGGAGGCGCATTTGTTTCGAATGGATGAACTTTTCTCAAGTCTGATGAACGCGGTCAAAATTTTCTCCACTCATGGATAACTATTTCGATTGTTTTTACCTATGTGTCAATCACACTTTCGTTTACATTTGGAGGTGTTGTTTTTCGGAATGAATATAATAGTAAATTTAAGAGGCGAAAGAACTCCGTTGCAGCTTTGGCCTCTATAAACTATTCATACTACATAATAGTAAATTTGGCATATTTACGGACTATCTACTGAAAAATCCACACCAGAAGTGGCCTTTGACAGAACTGACTGTAAGCTTATTCAAATTATCCTGGTTAAGTGTAAAACGGGTGGTTGCCTGAACAAGTCTAGATGAAACAAAATCGTATGAACTGGAGGACGAGGTTTGAATCCTTTCTGAACTTGCTGCTTTCGCTGACCCTTGGTCCTAAAATACCATGTGCGCCTATCAACCGCGAACGTTGGATCCGTGAACGACCGTTTTTTACGCTTTCGTACATGTATGTAGAATATGTAAAAGCAGTGCGGTACAATGGCGGATTTAACGGTAAGCGGACTGAATGGCCGCATGGGGGCCCGTGGATGATAAGTCCAACATACATGGTGTGTACAGTAGTCTCATCGCGAAACTCCGTCCACGATAGAGGAACCATGGACGAAGGGACTCATAGGATATAGGGGGCTCATAAACGAGGGATCCCGACCAAGAACCCCAGCAAAACATTAAAGTGTGTTTTATCCAAAGCCAAGGGAAGAAGTCAAACCCCTCCCCTCTGCTCAACACCTCCAAGGGGACCTCACTCCTTTTACCGTTTAGGGCCTCCATCACCCTAAATCTCCCATTGCCCCTAAGAACATTTTACGGACTGGGTCGTCCGATTCCATGCGTATAACATGGCCTACCCCCGGCGAGCTTGATACGACTATGAGGTCGCCGTACATCTCGTATAGCTCGTCGTTATATCGGCTTTCACACATACGGGCCAAGATGATCTCGTCAGATTTGATAAAAATAAATAAACTTCGTTAAAATTGTAATCTGGGCCGGTCTGGTGGTACAGTCGTCAACTCGTACGACGTAACAACATGCCCCTCATGGGTTCAAGTCCCAAATAGACCGTAGGACCCCATACGTAGGACTGACTATCCTGCTATGGTAACAATAAGTCACTGAAAGCCAAGCTCACTTCACCAGTAGGTACAGGCAGCCCTTGACCGACAGCGTTGTTGTGCCAAAGAAGAAGAGGAAGAAAATTGTAATCTATGTGATTCAGTAGATAGGTTATCCAGGTGTACATATTGGTTTGCATTTATAAACACAAATCAACCTAACAAAATAAACTAATATCTATACTATAAAAAAAACAATTATTACCGATATCCGACAATCTTTCAGTTTACTGATATTTCAGTTTTCCCAAACCAAAATCTCGGTTAAAAACATAATTTGGCATTTGTCATTTTTAGCCGAATTTTTGGGTTAAAAAGGTTTAACCGAGATCATAACCGAGAACTCAGTTGTGCGAATCTCGGTTATTTCTAACCGAGAATCGGCAAACAAATATAAGAGTGTATGTTGTATCCCTTTATTGTCTTTTTTTTGTCTTTTTATTGCCTTCAACCATGTTTCTTGGAGACAACCTGACAACAATCGCTTTCCTAAATTGCTTTTTTATAAAATATACAACTTAACAAATACAAAATAACAAATAGAATCAATGTACGATTATCAGGGTGACCACTCAAATCAGGATTTTAAATTCCCGTTTTTTCCCGATTTTTCCCGGATTTTTTGGAGTTTTCTCGGTTCACTATGCTTCGATACTTTAATTCAAAATTATTATATCATACGATTTCAAAAATCGTTATCTACAGGATGGTAAGAAAACACGGGCATTACGGGACAAATGGACACTTGTCTTAAAAACTGGATAAAAGTTATTAGTGAATTATTCAACAATATAGTATCCAATCTGGAGGTGTGACAACACATTTGAGAACCATTTTTGGCATGATTTCTATCAAATTTGTACTAACTAATTTTCAATCGTGCGCTCGTTTGTGGATCTAATTTGGCTACTATGGATCTTAAGCTATTTAAATATGCATTCTTTATATTTACGGAACTTTTATATGAGCTAACAACTGATGAAAAAACTACAAAAAAAAGCATTACAAATATTGCTTTTTGGTGATTTAGCTTCATGACACTAACGTGTAAAGATATTACCCCGTGGCAAAGATATTTTTTATCTGCTATTAATTGTTGATTAACATATGTCATCATACAACCTTAAAAAAGGGTAACCGGAAGTCATGGACCAACCAGCCACTGGATAAAGCATACAAATCTGCGAAGAACGGATTTCCTGTTAAACAGCAGCCATTCATTATGCTGTTACTCGCACGACGCTGATGATGCACCTCACGAATAGATATACAGGAGATTTCAGTGGGTTTCTTAATTTTGGGACATTTTCTTGACTATGTTTAACGGGAACTGTATTTTATGTGATAATAAAACAAAGGAGCAACGATCGGACTGCAGATGCGACGCCATCTAAACCATCAGTGCCAGTGCAGGAACCCAGTCACTCGGGCGGAATGAAGGTTAGAGGGCCGAATCCAAAATGCAAAATGCAAAATGTATAGGCGATGTGTGATTGGGTAACCTTAAAATTGCTAATGAGGACAAAAATTATCAGTTCTGTTCAAAAATTGGGATCGCCCACTAAATCTACCGTTAAATTCGACACGACCGTAACTTCACGAGAAATGAATAACAAAAGACGAGTGCAAGGTAGAAAGAATAGGCACACCATACCCGAAATGTGCAAGAACCGATATCGGTGAACGTAAGTATTGGACCGGAGCGAATGAGAAGTATAGTACATATATTGCGTACCATATGTGAGAAACGGAAAATGTTGTCCTTACACATTGGTGTGATGTTGATGGCCTGTGGTAAGTTGGGAACAATATACAAAACATCCCAATAATTGAAAATACACTTAGTACGATGGTAAACAGTGATAGGAAAAGTTTGTGATAATTTCCCATTTTTTGGAGAATTTCCCGGTTTTTCCCGGAAAAATAAAATTCCCGGCTAATTCCCGGTTTTCCCGGTTGAGAGACCACCCTGGAATATATGTCCTATTTTGAAAGGAGCAAAGAAAACTGTTAAAGGGGCCTTTCACGATACTAGCCCGCTACTGTTATATGGAGTTTGACAGTTGATGGTTGAAATCATTTCAACACTCCATACAAAACCACACAAAAACTAGCCAGCGATTTTCAGCCTCCTGCTAAACATTCAGAGGGTTTCGAAAATTATCTTCTTGCCGAAATACACTCAGTTCAAAAAGTATTCGTGAAGCTGAATATTTTGCAGAAAAATTAAATACTCATGAAACAAATTGAAGTAACCATTGTATCTACGGAACTGCAACTATCGTTCCTCTTCGATCGAGTTTGGAAAAGTGGCTGGTAGTCTCATCAAGATGATTTTTTTTAAGATAACCATTTTAACGGTCCCGTCATATTCCATACATTTAATGTCTCTTCAAGATAAAGATCTCTCTAAGGTGAACAGTCTATAAGGTGCATATACAATTTGGCAGCCGAAATTCTCTAACCGCGCAGCTACATGAGGTGAAATATACAGCGAAATGAACTATTCTGACAGGTGAAATATCTGACAGATCCAGCTAAAGGGTTGGGGCAGACACAACATCCGCTTTCGAAATTCACTTAAAAATAATATCTTCCTAAGCAGAACTTTCCCTAATTGGAAGAAATTATGAACTGTTGGCTTGAAATTGACTAAGTACTGGATATTGAAGTTATTCAATGGATTTAGTTGCGATTTTGTGCACGTTATTTGTTTACGTTACACATTAGCTGATTGCTGTGAGGCTTTATCCGTCAGATAATTCGCCTGTCAAATAGTTCATTTCGCTGTATATTTCACCTCATGTAGCCTCGCGGTAATTGTACGACCAGACAATGTGAAATTGACACCGAAATGAACTATTTGACAGGCAAAATATCTGACAGGTAAGGCGGCGCTCTGGCACCAATCGAACACGACATCCGACTCTAACTAACCCAAGGTATGTTTATTATGAAGGTGAATTATTAGCGCGTTTTCCAGGCGCCATTATTGAGTATTGTTATGTCAAATCGCATACAATTTTCTATACCCTCCTCAAGCCCTTCCCGATTTTAATACCGAAGCCCACAGTATTGTTATGTCAAGTCGTGAAATGTCAATTTGCTCTGAAGCACTTCACCTCCTAATATCCATACACCTTGAACTAACCCATATAATCATATGGAGGTTCACTCCCGCCATGCAATTGACAGCGATTTGCGAGGGCGCGCGAGGGCTCGCACGCCATACAAGTTCACCGCCCCAGAGCCCTCGCATTAAAGAGCTTGCGAGCCTTGGTAGTTTTTTCACCCCTAGTTTTAGCAGTTATAATTATAGCACCCCGAGAGCAGGTATAACATTGAAAATTATAGCTTACTAAACACCTACATTTTGAGATTTTATTTGGCAAAAATCCACAAAATTTGAGAAGTCATCTTTTCGGCGAATAACACCTAAACAATAAAAACTTATGTATGAAAAATAAAGATTATTTAATGACCTTATGATTTCGAGCAGATGATACCACTCCCAACCCTCGCAATGTTTGACGGGCTGTCATACATAAACAAACAAACAAGCCAAACCTCGAGTCAAACATGTCACTTGATTCTGTATGTGATGTTCGATACCCACCTGTGCTGTGAGTACCTTGACTGTCAAACGCTTAACCGTAGAGTTGGCAACCAGATTTACACACGTAAGTTGGCAACCGCATACCCGGGTATTCCACACGTTTTGATGCAAAAAATTAACGATTTTCATAGGTAAACAATTTTTCTATATTTTAATGCTGTAAGCAAGTAATGCCGACCATATATTCTCTTCTATTTCATTTATTCATTAAGTTTTTTTTTCATTTTTTGATAAAAATAACGGTCAAATTGAAATTTGGAATCGCTTGAATTTGACTCGAAAATAAGCAAAATACGAAAAGAGGAAGAAGAGAAACGTCATTCTCCATACAAAATGTATAGAATACCCGGGTATGCTGGTTGCCAACTTACGTGGTAAAGTTAAAAATTCAAAATAAAATACTTACAGGCTGTTTAAAACCACAATTTATGCACCAAAAAATCAGAAATTAAAAGTTGGGAGGCTACGGAAAATTTCAGGACAATAAAAGCAATGAATCAAAAATTATAGCAGTTCGAAGTTGAAAAAAATACCCGGGTATCCGGTTGCTAACTTAAAGGTTAAAACCTACAGTAGATAAAATTCAATCCGAGATATTTTCAAGTTTTTGTACGTAGTTTGTCTCTTTTTCTTCATAAATTTTTTTCGAGCAAAACATTTAAAATAGCTGTCAATAATTATTATGCTTCACAATCAACTGTAACACGAAATATACAGGTTTGAAACGTATAAAACTATGAAGTGTACATAATGCATGTGTATGCACTGTATATGTTTTGGCATGGATGTTTGTTTACATTTTTCAATTTGTAATTTGAAAAGATTTTTATATTATTATTGATGTGGATAACTAGTAAATTCTTTGTTGAATCTTCCCCATGTAGAAGGATATTCATTTAAACTATGAAAATGCTTGATTTTCAAGATGAACAGATAGCCAGTGGTCATTGCAGTACATCATGCCAGGTGTATACAGGGTTTCTCAAGCCAGCTCAACATCGTAACACTATATTTCGAACACAATTAACGATTATCAACATCGTACATACAATTCGAATCCGTAAACTCTTTTCGATTTGGTAACACACTAGGTTTTTAACGCATAAAATCCCAACTCGAATCTGGAAAATTTATAATGGATGACCAGGATGTCTTGTCGAATCTTTTTCGAGTAATCCAAGCTGAAAAACTATTCCTCAAACAAGCTTTCTGGCGATTTGCCAAATACACAAACACGCTCAAATTCTTCATTTCTTTTAATAAAATACCTTCAAAAACACGTAAAATATTCATAATTGTAACTAAATCAAACCAAATTAAATCCATTTCTGCATTAAAATAGTGCCGTCGATGACACCAATGTATACTAAGTATATGTTGCTAAGAAAAGCGAACCGTTCCTATGGAAATTCATTTCACCCTTTCTGTCAAAAGGAGCTTTTTTGTTTATGAAATTATTTGTATGGGACGAGACCACCTGTTATACACACACTTTGGTATTTTCATTCGAAATAAGGGGACAACTTTTGAAGCTCATTTGGTTCGAAGTTTCACGTCGGTTCGTCGGTGCTAAAACTCTGAATAGTTGGCTGGGAATCGAAGTTCAACCAGTGAGATCGGACTGTACTTGCTAAAAAAAATTCAGATGTGTTGGGTTTCATGAATCGTTCGTTGAGATTTATTCATATGAATCTTCATATGAATTTTCAAAGATCCGCCAATCTCTAAATATTCATGTATCTCGAAAGATTCATGAATGTTCAAAGATTCTTGAATCTATAAGATTCATAAATCCATTTAAATTCATATGTTTCCAGGATTCTTTGAATCGTTAGAGATGTATGATTTTCAAAATATTTAATTTGTCCAATCCTACCTAAAACATATTCGTCGTGAGTTCAACCCTCGTTTGGACCGTCTCCCCGTAGCAAAACGAACTATCCAGCTACGTGGTATCGTCAAGAAATTTTGAAAGATTGTATAGGCTGTCATGACCATGTGGAATAATAAAGGAAGAATAATAATAAAAAGCTCAAGCTCTATGAAAGTTAACAGAATTATGAATCCCTTGAGATTCATGAATCTTTCGAGATATAAAAATCTTTTGAGATTCATGAATCTTTTGAGGTTCACGAATCTTTCGAGATTCATGAATCTTTCCAATCGAGATTCAGATTCATTGAATCATTCCAAAAATTCATTCAAATTCATGAATCTGAATCTGATTTACCCAACACTACTCGACATACGCGATTTCGCTATACGCGATTTGCTTAATTTGAAAGTTCTTTGAGCAAATTGTGCTGATTTGACATACCAAATGCAATGTCAATGTCAATGTCAAATGCAAAATAAATTCCTTTTGGTGGAATTTTAAAACCTATTTTAAAAGATACATAACTACATCGTCTAATCATCTGTTGAAATCATAACAAATAAATAGGGTAAGTGTACCAATAGTGGTGCAATTTGTAGTGGTACAGATGTGTTTTAATGGATTTAAAGTGTCAGGAAGGACAATTTCTGAGTATTTTACCACATAGCAATTGGAATATATTTTATCTTCGCAATCACAACCATTTTTATCATGAAACATATCAAATTTACGAAAAAATACATATTTTGTGACTGATTCGTTGTACCTATAATGGTGGTATGGTTCCTATAGTCGTCATATTGTGTTCCTATGGTAGTGGTAAACAAAGATGCCTCAAAAACAGTGTAATAATATCAATAATGGGGCCCTTTCCGTTGTAAGTTCGTATAGTGCGTGGCCACGGAGCTGAAAAAACGTTGAAAATTTTTTCAACTTTGTCAAAATTGCTTGTCAACTGCAAAAAAGAGCTTTTCTCGTGGCCGCACCAAAAACATACACAAGAGCGACAAAAAGCTCCAACATCTGAATATCATCGATATTATGTTTAAGAAGCACTAACTAGGTACATAAATCAATTAGAATCATGCATTTTAGCATTATTATCATAACAATGGGTCACAACTGCGCCAAATAGCTGATTGTTTACGCTTTTTCACGAACGTCAAATTTTGTCAACTTTTGTCAACTTTTTTTCCTGGCTGCTCCAGGTCACAAAATTTTGACAAAAGCTCAAAAAAGTGACAAAAGCTCACATTTTGAAAAATTTGTCAGCATTTTGTCACTCCCGTGGCCTTTCGCTTGTAGGCTGAAATTTCAGCCTGTCAGCTGTTTGCATTGTTTAGCAGTTTTCGAGTAGCTATCTAAGTGGGTATAATATACAGGTGGGCTTATCCCAAGGTGTATGAATTTAGACGGCTGATTTTTATCGCTTCTGCTTCTGAATGAAAATATTAAGAGTGTTTTGAGTATTCGTCAAACCTTCAGAAAGCTTGTTTGAGCAACAGTTTTCACCCATCCTGTCAAGTGATATTCAAATTTGGTTTTAAAAAAACATACTATGAGACCACTTGGACTACATACACTTTAATTCTAGATTCCACCACATGATCTCTTTAATGCACCTCGGGGTAAATGTAAACAACACCGTGTTTTCGAGCAGGTACTCGAATCTAATTGTAGCTCTAATCTAATTGAATAATCTAGACTGAAAATTGCAGGCTAGTTTTATATCCTCTAGCTGTCAAACTCCATACAAAAAACTGACTAGAATCGTGAATGGACCCAACCCAATCGTAGAATGCAGAATCTAAAGCATTATTCAAACATCGGGCTCTAACAGCTGACGTTGCTCCAGCGTACAGAACAATGGTCTAGAAAATTACTCCGCGGATAGGCCACTAACCCATTTCATATTAATGCCACTTCTGATTGGTGATTAAAGTTGTGCAAGTCGTGGCAAGATATTAGGTTTCATGAAATGGTTTATATCTTCCAAATATCCTTTTGATTTAGGGTATTTGATGAGATCTGCTTATCACCAATTGATATAAAAGGCAAAAAAACAATTTCGGTGTCCAACTACGGGAACTACGACAAAGTGTCCCTCTTTCCCGCTTTGGTGTCAAGATGCTTAGCAACCAGAAAAAATGTTATCACTTTCATTCTAGTTCTTTTGCCAGTTATTTGCTTAATAATCACGATAACTCATTCATGTAATAAAACTTCCGAAATTGTAAACAATGCATGTTACATAGCTTGAGATCCACAGTAGTCAAATTAAATCCACAAGTAACTGGACTATTTGAAATTTATTTTGTTCGTATGGAATATTTGATGACACAGAGCCTATCAAGATCCAATATTGGGGGGTTTCACGATATTTACCAGCTTCGTTTTTACATTATAGACGAACGAGTGAAGATAATATAGTTTTGCTGTTTGGATATGGTGTTCTCCATATCAAGGGCACTCATGGTTACCTCAGTCATATATGTTTGCAACACTTTCCAGCAATATGTAAAAATAATTCTAGAAAAATTCACTAAAATCTTTGATTTGCCTAGAAGTCTTCGGTACAGCGGTTATATGAAGCCAACGGTTGGCACTAGTGGAACTGGCCATATGCATGTAGCAGTTGTGTCCTGATAAGTGGTGTGCCAGATACATTTAATGGTTCTTGGTAAGCTACGTAAAGGATGCTAGGGAATACCATTGTATTCGATGGAGTATGACCCGTTTTTTTCTTGTTGGTCATCTTGGGTGTGTGTATGACTCGGACAGTTCCTCTGAGAGTTTTTCGATGCCACCACTTGCCCGTTTTTTTATTTCATTACAACTATTAGAGTAAAAGTAGTAGTAGTAAAAGAGTAGTCATCCTTCTCATACCTGTGTTGGGGTAAGAGGTGTATTTATCATCTTCATCATCATCATGCAACAACCAAAGTAGATGTAGGCCTGATTAAGCTTAAAGCACTAATGCGCTAAAGTAGCGGTCGGTAAAATTTGCGATATAGACAAATTTTACATTAATGTTTGTAGAGCTTCAAATAGATAAACCAAGAACAAATATGTGTGCATGTGCTATTAATTATGTGAACGGTTAAAAGTCGCCACCTCATAATCAAAGAACCGCATGTGGCTCGCGTACCATACTTTGCCAATCGCTTGTATAAACCATGTGTGTTCAAGGTCGATCATTATATCGTGTCAAGAATGATTGTCATGTGGCCCACCAAGACAATCTTGTAACAAATAAGGTTTACAGATCGCAAAGGTTGCTCATACCTGTTGTCCACTCTATACACACTGTTGTCCACCCTTTTATATATATATATATATATATATATATATATATATATATATATATATATATATATATATATATATATATATATATATATATATATATATATATATATATATATATATATATATATATAAATCTCGTGTCACGGTGTTTGTTGCGAGCAACCTCCGAAACGGCTGGATCATTTTCAACGAAACTTTGCACACACCTTATGGTGGTATGAGAATAGGTTTTAAGAATTAAAAATCGTTCAAATATTACACTAAAATTAATTTAATAATGATTTTCTAACTCCCATACCAAGAGCAGGATTGTTGTTGTGTTGTATACAGCACTTTGACACTTGGTGTAAGGTGGCTGGGGGTTTACACTCGATGATCGGATCCTGAGGGGATACGGGCACGATACAAATATCCCGAGTAAAACAGCAGTAATGGAATATTTTGAATTTTTCGGAAAAACTCAGTTTGTCGGGTCAGCTAGTATATATATATATATAGTTGTCCATATATATATATATATATATATATATATATATGAAATAACTGTAATGTTATTTCAGTGTGAATGACAAATGCCACAAATCAACGTAAAGATTCCCTATTTAACGATCAAGATTTAAAATCTGTTGTGTTTTTTTTCAATTCATTCCATTTTTAATGTAACCTTTTCGAAAGTGTTTGTTTTATAGCCCAAAAATTAATAAAAATAATAAAATGGTCGATAATACCAAAGCCTATAGTACAATGTTGTGGTCCATTTTGTCCCTTGTTTTTATGTGTTTTAACATTTGGTGTATGACCAGTTTGCTCCATAGTGAGACCATTTTACCCCTCACAATACATTTTCATAACCTTTGATGTTGATTTTTTAAATTTTATACGACTGCTTCGCATTGTTTTTCATGAATAAAATGTTGAAGCACCGATTGCCGTCAAAATAGCAGAGCAAAGAGTGGTTTGATGACTGAGATACAGAGCAAAATACCTCACAGTGCTATTTTGCCCCACTTTTCCCTATAAAGATTCAATATCCCTTTGATCTCTTTTATTTGATCAACTGTGATGATACAAAAAAGGAAATAACATAGATTAAAGCCATTTTACTGAACTTTTATACCGTATTGAACTTTTATACGTAATGTATAAATTTGCTCCCTTACAGAAGTCAGTCTGATACAGTCTTCACTACACTCATAAAATTAATAAAACCCAACGGACAAGAAGCACACGATGTAAAAAGAGAATCCGGACGTTGTTGCAAGTGGAGGCAAGCAATCAAACGCACACACATACGCAATAGACTTGGGAGTCTCAACTTTTTCACCAATACAACCCTATTTGCGGGTGGCGCGTGGTGCCGCTGGCTCCACAATAACACAACGAAAAGGAAAACAATGTTGACACCAAAGTGAAAAAAGAAACACGAGCACACTAAGCCACAAACTTGGCAACAGCGCCTCGTGTGCTCGACGGATAGGACGACTGGCAACGTTGATATTTGCTGCTCGCTGGTCTCTACACCCATCGTCGCGTCAAATAACCTTACCAATACTCCAAAGACCATAGCGAACGTTTTACGCTGACAAGTGAGGAAAACATCGAAGTTTAGATTTGGGAGGTTTGTGCTTTGGCCATTCATTAATAAAAGCCATATATTAAATAAAAATATAATTCATATGCAGTATATAAATAAGTAGTGGAACAGCATAACATTTTAACTGATTTAATCACAAACAAAATTAAATTGTTTGCAATCTAAATTCATTAAGTTAACTTAAAAAAAACTTATTTTGCTCGTAATTCATCTTAATATAATATTTTTGTAGTTTTTTCCAATCTAGATGAGAAAAAGTACACATTTTACCACTCGAACGAACAAAATTGATCATCATTGTATTAGTGTTCCAGCTTACGTTCTTAAACCCATCATACGTAGCATTTTATGTTTTATTATTATTTTTTTATCAAAATCATTGTTCTGTGAGTCCTTACTTAACGGGATTTTTTTACATTTTACCCTCATTATTTAAAAAAAATGTGCTAAACTATCTGAAACCACAATTATGCGTACCAAGTAACCTAAAAGCAATAGATTTCATTAACTCGTTCCCAAGGTGAGTTTTGGTAATGGATATTTGTACCTTAATATAATGTTACTACTCTTTTCGCTAGATTTTTAGCTGTAACTTTCATTTTCTCTTGCAAAAGCAAAATTAATGACGAAATTTATATATTTAGTTATTACCGAAATTAACTCATTTATCGTGAAGATTTAACTTACGCATTCACACGCGCAGAATGCAAACCAACAAAATACTATATGCAATTTCAAAGCTGATATTAGAGAGCATTGAACCCGCTTTAAGGGAAGCTAATTTGATTCGGTTATTGGCTGATGTTATGAACAAATGTCATCGATTATTTTGAAACAACTATTGGTAAAACTTTAATTAATGAATTTACTATACTTGACCCACTTATAGCAGCGATCGGCAAAGTCCGGCCCGCGGGCCAAATGCGGCCCGCCGCAACATTCAATCCGGCCCGCGAATGGTTTTGACTGATTGTGAAAGATGGGAAAAAACTTTTCGTATACAAATTACTGAATATCTTTTAGAATAGCATTTTATGCCAACGAACTCTTTCAACTTTAATTAAAGTACTATGAAATGGCAGGCCTTGACCGACAACGGTTGATGAGCCAAAAGAAGAAGAAGACTATGGAATGACGAATCGATCGGTATGTTTGAACTCAAGATCAATATCCCCGTAACGTTTACATGAAAAATAGATTTTTCAGCTAGCAATGCAAAGAAAAATGCAATATAGAAAAAGAAATAGGAAAGACAATTTCTTTACACGAACATCATTTGAAAGGTAATTATTTAAGCTTACTTGCACAAATAAATCTAAGACTTTGCGAGTTGCCTTTCGTTAGTTATCCGAAATGTTCGCCATGATAGACGATTTTCTGTCAGCTTTTGCATTATGCTGGTCCAGAAAAAATCGATAGAATACATGAGACGGTTGTTGTACCAGCTTGTGGATTAGGGTGCCATGTCGAAATTCTGCCAAAATTAACCTAAAATGAACGCATTGGGGTTTGGCGTCATTGTTTGCCGCTGCGAAGCCAGTGGACGCGATTTCTGCTTCCTGATATTTGTTTTCATGTTTCTCAAGTACTATTTCTCTGTTTGGCGGGTTGCATCGATCCCCCGGCCCAGATAACGCAGTAATGTAGCCACTGTACAAGTGGTCTTCGCAGTGGTCTATGTCTTCATTTTTAGCTTCTTTTGGAACCTCAAAAATGAACCTTTGCTTTCTTTCGATACTTTGATTGTTGCCTAATAGTGCCAAAATGTTGGCGACTAAAACGCCGAAACGTTCTTATGCGACGACAAACTTCTGCACTGAGTCAATTTAAGACGCTACGGAGTTTCATTCGTTGTTCGCGCACACTTTTAAGTAGGTTAGTTCCCTTATTTGGCCATGATTGGTTCGACTGGTAGAGGTGTCAAGGTGAGGTGATAGACGTTGTCTATTGTCTCATGGGATACTACTATTCAAAGTGCAAATAACGTTTTGTTAGAGCAGGTGAAAATAACCCCTTGATAAACCTATGAATTTGTCAATTTTGTTAATGCAACCGTTATGTAACTTTAACTTTGTTTCAACACGACAATAAGACATTCGGGATGAAGGAAATCGCATACGAAAATTTATATTGATAAGATATACTAAAGCCCTGTTACAATAAATTTATTTAAAGTTTTGCATGCGACTTTGCGATGGGGGAGCATTTGACTTTCGCCAACGCAATACATGCAATACAATGTTTTAAATATAGTAAAATAGCTCCATACATGTTCACGCAATATTTTTTTTTGCTTTATTCGTTCTTCTTAATTTCACACAATGAGTTGATTTCTCTTCAAACTATTTGAGGGATATTTTCGATCGCATTTGAAAGCAAAAGCGGACATTTAAAAAACCCTATGTTGTTTTAACGAGAACGACAATTTCACACTGTTGCTGTTTACGAGTTCAACGATTGTCAAAGTGCTTTTGCACCAGGAATCAATTATCAATTTATCTGACATGGCATGACTTGTCCAAAAAGCATTGTAATAATTTCTGACTTCACGTTTGCTTCGATAGTTTTTTAACCGTTACGATTTTTGTATCATCCCCGGAATATCCGCAAAATTTTTGCGGCGTGGAAGGATGAGGTCTTCAATAAGCGATATTGATCCTTTTTTGTTATTTTTTGGATTGATATCATTTTTGGCCATCTATTGCCGATTCTCAAATAAATTAAGATTACGATTAGTTTTTAAAGTAGGTGTCATCAATTTTAAACCATGCTTGGATGATATAATTACAGAAAAACAACAATAATACCTAAAAGGTTTCTTAACGTTTAAAATGTAATGATTTAAGCGCAATGATAAAAATTCCGTCTTCTCCTGGCCCGCGGCACTCGATCATTTACTTAATTTGGCCTTTTGCCTCAAAAGTTTGCCGACCGCTGACTTATAGTATTTCAGGAAATAGGTAAATAAGAAGTCCCATTCATTAAATTTTTGTTTGCAACATGCTACGTTAAAATATACAGAAAAGTATATGATAAACAATTAGAGTCCTATAAACTGGCATACGATTTAAAAGGATGATAATAAACCAACTAAAATCATAAACTCTACCCATATTTTGACGTGCCAGCTATTTGTTGATTTGTGAATTTCCAGTTAATAGAAACATCACGGTTTTCATGTTTAATGTTGGAAGAAACTAAAAGCAAATTGTTAAGTAGGACAAATGTAACACAAAAAATCGGATCCATTCATTGAATTAGCGAATTCATTAGACCAGTGATCGCTGACCTTTGGTCCGTAGCGTTGACAGACGTGATCGGCGAAATAATTATTTATTTAAGAAGATAAGCTAGTTACAATACATATTGTGCAATTTTTTTCCCACAATCAAGATCGAATTATCTACTGTATGTATGGAATAAGATTAAAACATAATTTATCAAAACGCTTTGAAATTAGTCTACAAAATATATGCCCTCAATATATGTGGGCCGCGGCAAATGTATCAAAACCAAGTAGTCCGTGATCATCAAAAGGTTGGAGATTACTGCAATAGACCACTACGCACCTTTACTCTCAGATTGTCATTCTGAGCCTTGCTATCGAAGAACCATTCCAACTTGATTGCCATACTGATTATTGATTTAATTACATGATTGATATTACACTTTACGGTCAATTGAACCTTTTAGCAGGAGTTAGTAACGTCAAAAATGTATGAATTAAATATTATATACGTCAACATTCTAGGTTTATCTTAGCTGCGCCATATGCGTTTCAAGACTTTCTTTAGAAAGCTTTGAACTGCTTCTTTCTTGTAGGTACACTGTGTACTCACAAAGTAATAAAAACATAAGCGGAAAGTATCTATCCCTTTCCGGGCTAGATACGACATGTCAATTTCCTTACCGATGAATTTGAGCAGCGGTCGCAGTTTGGACGCGCTGCTGATACGACATTCCAGGCGGCGTCGGTTGAGGTGAAGGGCCAGAGTCGGTCCGCTGTCCGGTTGGCCCGACCTGCTGCATTGAACGAATGGTGGCTGCTTCCATTTCATGCCGATAAAATATCTTCAGCGCATCTTTTCGATCTCGCTCGCAAAATTACTGCACCTGACACAGCACATGCACATTAACTTCTAGAGAAAACCACACACACCCACACACGCACACACTTTTATACAGGCTTTACCGTGATACAAACACACAAGACACACAATACTAGATTCTGCTTTCAAGACAGAACCTGAAGACCTATCGGCAAACTGTGGGGAAAGGATCAGGAGAACGTGAAAAAGCGACGATTTCCCTTTGCTCACAGCACTATACAGCACGCTGTGATCCTTCACCTTCCCCTTTCTTCCTTAGGATGCGTATGATGATGGTGCGTATGTGTGTGCGTGTGCACCCGTACACAATCACTAATGCGAGTGAAGGAAACACAATGCTTATGCTGTTTTCTGCCCGAACCACCTTATTTTTATCCACTTTTTTTTCTTCCTTTGGCTACTTTGCTTGCTGTATTCAACGATGCACTGTACACAGTGAGGTTGCTTCCTTGCTTTCTGCTCACTCAGCATACATCTTTTAGTAGAACAGTACACTAGTATGCGTTGTTAACATTTCGCTCCATTCCAAACTACACTGCATTGGGAATTAGCTGAATTAGAACGCTTCTTTTGATAGTGACACACTTATATAATTTATTTTGCATTTTCTTTACTCTCGCAAATTTCCGGTCATTATAGAACGCAAATTTGCTCACGCACACAATCACTTTTTCAAAAATTCACTTAAACTTAGTTAGGGAGCCTAACACAAAACTCACATTCGCCGATTTATATTTAAACTCTCCGTAATACCAGAAATAACCTAAAAACACACATTTACACTCATATTTCAAACTATTAGGACGATTAACCTTATTCATGAATTCGAATGGAACAAAATGTTACTGGGATTTTTCATAAAATTTATACATCACTGAAAGTAAAAGAAACATTTTTACTTTTACACCATGCTTACGGTATGTCAGTTAAATTGCATTAGTACATGCCTATCGCGCAACAACATGTTTGCTGGCATATACTTGTACCAAATTCAATTCGTTTCTCTGCAACCGTCTTCCGCTGTTATTAAACCCATTGTCCTGGTTTTTGACAAATCTAAACATCAGCTACAACTGCAGCGCAAAGAAGGCGCATATTTTCGCCAGTAAACAACTAAGCACCAAATTCAAACATCACTACGGTATAAAAAGCGAATCTCACTTGTTAGATCGTAAGGCAGGCAAAATGGAAAGATTCTTGCTGTTTCAGTTATATAGGTACAATTATTCACACTTTTGTGTCGGGTTAACTGGTTGGTGAAGAAAATGTATAAAAGCATCATATCATGCGAGACCCCGGGACAAGAGCCAGATTACAGAAAGAGAACTCTGCCAAGAAAGAGTAAGGGAGAGAACCGATTTCATGAACGAGGCCCTTTGCCTTGCACGATGAGTAAGCTAGGGAAGAGCAATGATTAGAAAATATTGCTTGGAAAATGTGACACACCCTGCATGAGCGGCGTGATAGTTGACGGAGCCACGGGTTCTTTGGTTGAAATGTCAACCAGGGAGAATCATATAAGAAATAGTGTAACGTAGGGCTTCCCCACAACCCTTGGGCAGAATAATCAATAAAAAAAAAGTACATCAGTGCTGGTAATTCCCACAACAAATAGGTACATGTACGTCATTTTCAGCATGTGCACATTCACTACAGTGAACAACACTTATTAAAGGCAAGACTAAAAGCAAAAAAGACATGGTTTAATATACCCAAACCATGTTATGTTGGAAAAAAAGGGCTGATGTCGTTTGCTCGGTCGTCCAATGCTTAACCTGCCATCCTACATACATCTAGAATGCCTTGTTCGCCTAGAAAACAGGGAAAACAAGCGTAGGAACTGAAATCATGTATAGCCTCTTTAAGAATGATTTAATTCTGCTCTAACCAGAACACAATCCCTAAAGCACACAGGGATCAACAATTGAAATGTATCACACTTTTTAGAAATATTGCTCGCTTTGTATAATAGAAGCGATGTTTGGGAATCCAGTAGATTTGTTATCGATTTTTTCCTACTCCGTAATGCATCGAGCTAAAAACGCTGCATTTCATGAACATTCACGCAATTTCAAAATCTCGATATCTCAATCTCGATATCGCATCACTGAAGTCGCTGACTTTAGTAGCCTTGAAATTGAAAATAAAAAAAAGCAGTCACACACAAACACACACACACACACACGCGCGCGCGCGCACGCACGCACGCACGCACGCACACATTCACAAATCACATAAATACGTAGCACCAGCTCTATAAGCTTTTGATTTCTTTATGGAGCTCATTATAGGGCTAACTACTATCGATTAATGTCAATCTCACGAGCACAGACGCGCATTTGATTTAAGAACTTGCAGCAAAAACAGAACAAAATGAATTTTCCATTCCAGGAAAGTTAACACTACATATCTCAGGTGTAACGCCCATATTTTTCGGATCGAGCACATGGTTACATTTTCCAATCGACGTTGTGAACGTTGCCACACCATCTGGATGGATCTGGTACCATCGTCTACCTCACCTCATCCGCACTTCGTCGTAACTACGGCCCAAACCAACAGGCCTCGGTGGATTTGAAATATCGCGGCCATGCAGTAAATCCCGTGATCTGGATTCATTCCAACACAACCTTTGCCTCCCCTTTTCGCAATACACCACAGTTTCCTATTAGTGGCAGCCTGATTTCAACCTGAACAATTGGGACAGTTTCTGGCACACGATGGTTTGCACCACACCATGACGACAACCTCGACGTCTAAATGACCACGACGACCACCAATACGCACGGGTACGATGACGGCGAATGAATATGATGATGGTGGGATTCTACAATTTCGTCTATACCACCGTTGTTAGCTTCGCTCGAGCCAATATGCCACCGTTCAGTTATTCTAAATCCTTAAGGACACCGGAAGAGCACAGATGGACACTCGAAAAAACTCTTTACCGCTCGGAATTGAACGATTTATGCAGGAGCACTACAGAACTGGTGCTGCACACGCGACAGCGGCCATTTTCTTTTCCCGTGAAACACACTTGGCCGCACTCTCTCTCTCGCAAGCACATTACCCACACGAGCTTCGTTTCGAATACACCACACTACTACCAACTAACGTGTCGAATAAGCCAGCGCACGTACACAATTCTGAAATCCTCTTCCTAAGCTCGCGTTCGCAATTGCTATGTGTGCAGATCATATTCTCCTGCCTATGAAAAAACGCGATCCATCGCGTTTTCTGCTGCCACTCACAGCAAGCTATGGTGAACGCTGCTTGAAATCGTCTGAAACCTCTCAAACGGAGAAAAAACGTAACAGTTCCTATCTCTATGCGTCCCATATGCGTACGTCAAACCGCTTTTCTTCCAACTTCGTCACGAACCCACACCTTCAGCAACATGACACACACACACACACACACACACACATATATATATATATATATATATATATACACATACATACACTATCGCAACGTTCGTTCCTCGCATGCACGCTATTCTTCACACTGTGATCACGTTAGCTGTGTTGGTGTCAGGTCGCTTCGATTCGTCGACGTTTCTGCGGCTGATGTTCCACGGTTGAAATGTTCAATTTCTACCCTTGTAATTTGCTCACTTACCGTGTGTTCACAATTTATTTCATTGTCAGGACTATATTGATGCTCCAAAATTAAGCAAATGAAGTTTCTGCGATGATATATCGTCCAAAAACACTGACTAAATAAAGAGTACACTTCTACGCTGTGCAGCGTAAACGTCGACAATGCGAAATGGCTGATGTTATGCTACATAATAAAACATAGACCCGAGCGGCTGCACCCATACCAATGCTGCCGAGCGCACAATATCGCAGTTGGGGGAAAAAAATCGCACGAATATGCTATGAAAAGAAGTGTAACAGCATAAGATGTTACCTCTGAGACACGTTTTCTGTGGGGAAATGAATAATACTACGAATATGCACACACAATTCCTCAGAGCATAAAAATGTGGCCAAAAACTAAATTTCGCTCAAAATAAATAATATCTCCACATCCGGCCACAAAATACGAATACTGTTCTATATTCAATTATGAAGCGCTGAACCATTATTGCCTCCACTCATCTCTCATTGGCTTATAATTTTTACTGCATGTATCAAGTTAAAAAAATAACAGAAAACTAAAAAAATACATCCCACATACCAAGTTTACGAATTTTACGGGCCGTAATCATGTCTAACGAGCGAGCTACTGGTGTGTGAGCAAGAGCGCACGAATCCGTAATAAAGTAACCTCACCGATTTCACATTTTATTTAGGTGAAAATGGTGCAAAACAGTGTAAAAAAATAATACTGTGTTCGATGTAAAAAAAATTCAGGGACACGAACTAATAAGACAACAACCGGATAGCAGGCGGGATGAATGCCAAATATAAACAGGCATCTCGCCCTTCCTTCCACACGCATTCCTCCAATACGCAATACGCAAATTTAATCATATACGTCTTCTCTCACCCGCATCCATCGCATTATCTACATCCTTCACGCATGGCTCGCTCTACGTTGCCCGCAGTGGGAGCGCAAACAGGAACAACACAGCGCACAAGTCCAAGAACGGTGCGGAATGGTGGCGGGGCGGAGGAACACGTCACAACTTTAATCAGCTTTAAGATCGATTTGCCAGTAGACGCGCAGCGGCGGCTGTATTTTAGTTTCATCACCCAAACGTCGCCATCTTTGCAGGGCGCGATTCTACTTTGTTGTTTTCTCACACCGGCACTGCTATGTCTGTCCTTTTCTAGCGCATCGCCTGCAGTTTGTTTGGCAAACGAATATTGTTCCATTACGTGGCAATGACATGCGTAGGGCCGGGCTGTCGGCAGTATCGCTCCACGACCTCCCGCCTTCTTGCTTCCCTTTACTTTCCTTCATTAATGTTTGCTCGCTTATTATTTCGCGGTTTCGTTTGGAGAACAGCAAAATCTCCTATAACGGGTATCGCGTGACCTTTCCTAACTGTTCTCACTCTAGTACTATACAAACTCCTACCTTCTGAACTCTCCCCACCCCCCTCTCCTCTTCAGTCTTTTAATGCGACTTTTCCATTATTTTTTAGTGTTCCTTCAATCCTCAATAACGAACAATTTTGAAAGGTGATATTCAATTTTAAATAGGTTATGCTAATATTTAAAAGAGATTGTAGAGTAGTGAATTTCCTAGAAATTCTGTCAAATGAAACCCTCGTTTCTCTTCTTCTTCTTCTTCTTCTTCTTCTTCTTTTTTGAAAACAACCGTTGTCGGTCAAGGCCTGCCAATACCACTAGTGGGCTTGGCTTTCAGTGACTTATAAAAAAGTGCAATCAAATGAAATGATGTAAAAAATAAATGTGCTAAAAACTAATAAGATCTAGTTTAATACTCAGGTATTGGCTGAACTCAAATGCGATTGTGACATTATGCGTGTTTGTGTTTACAGGTCGTGCATTCAGCAGATGTAAAATAGCGCGAATAGACTGTACGGAGTGCATCAAATTAAAGTCCCATCTTTTATTGAACCTCAAACAGGTGCAATGGCTGCTGATCGCCGTCGTCTACAAACAATTCACATCTCGTTGCTAACGTATGATTTTTAAGGTTACCATCGCACACTTAGAGACAACTTACACTAGTGACGAACAGTGCCAACTTCACACGCACATGTTTCAAGCAACAAATTCGTACCGTGGATGGTGAATATATTTTTAGCAAATTCCTCTGCGTGGTTTGTTGGTACAGTTCTTGCTCTTTATTTCTTTCCCTGGTGTTTTTTTTTCTTCTCTTCTTTTGTTCAATGTGTTGCGTGTATCGACAGAGGTGTATGCGTGCATGTGCTGTATGTTCCCAATGCAAGAGGTATAGCATACAGCAGAAAACCTGAAACCATGAAGCAAGGCAGCAGAGTGAGAAAGAGCAGATAAACAGGCAAACAGTGTGCAACACCATGAGACAGCCGCCGCTGTAAAGCAGCAAGAGAAAAAAAGAAAGCGCGATAGCGTACCAGCTAGCCATCGAGAAATCACGGCAACGTTGCAATTGTAAAGGTGAGATGAAGGGAACTAATTTTCTTTCCTGCTTGCTCAACCACGCCAAGAGTGCCCCGTAATGTGCGGAGAGCAAGGCAAATGCCTATAGGCTCTTTTCCTTTCTACCACCTATTAGCCCTTTGCCCGCTGTGTTCAGTTTCTGCTACAAACTCCGTACACAGGAAGGAAACAGTGGTACAAAAAGCAAGTGAATGAAGCAGGAGAAGGGAAACGGGGAGAGGAGGGGAGGGGGTAGAATTTTACACTTTGTTTGCGTTTGATTGAAATTCCAGAGGAAAAAAATGCTACAAACACGAAACGCTTGCTGATCGGTAACATGTGACGAAGAAGACGTCCGCTACCGTTATTTCTTTATTCGCAGTATAAAGCAGTTTCTGTTCTGTGGCTTGAAGAAATACACTCAGAGCAACCATATTTTCCCGCAGAGTAAGTTTTTATTGGTAATGATACCTCTAACGCATCAGACAAAACAATTGGCTATCTTGAAAAAGAGCTAATACTGCAAATCTACAAATTCCTCTAGCCGTTCCCTGGCGGCGTTGTAAGACGTGATAAGCTCCTTCAGGGTGATGTTTTTCGTTTTTTTTGCAATTTTAAAGTATCCTTCGTTGAGAATTTTTGGTAAGTGCTGCTGTACAGTTTGGAATTGAATTTGCAGCCGCCCGGACGAACTCGACTCGTTAGCATACCGGTTAATTATGGTTGCTCCAGTCTGTGGATAAACGTAAATATGGAATGAAAGAAACACACCACAAACGTTAATATTGTTATATTCTCAAGCAAAATAGCAAATTTTTAATTTATATATACCATGCCATAAAACGCTGGTAAATCAACTTGTCGACGATTACCCACAAGGAAAACTTCCATGCGGTCAGCCATACTGCCCACGTTAGTTAATTGCATGAAGTTGATCGTAGTTTCGTTGATTTGTGATCTTAATGGTATGGAAAGGTGAGCATGACTAGAATTAATATGATAGTTTGATTAATCTCGACTGATATTCGACAGACGTTCAACCAGTATGTGTGAAATTCTCTATTATTTACCTACCCTAGGTAGCGTTCCCGACACCAGCTGTCGATGGAAATAGCTTCAAAGTAAACGTCCACGGATAGTTGTACCTCGCTTGTGATTGGAACATTTAGGAGAAGCTCGTGGCAATGCCCAAAATGCCAAAAACCATTCAGCTGCTTGGAAGCATGAGTACTCCCTGTAAGCTCACTATTCTTATTAGCCATTTTTATGTCGACAGGAAGATTGATTCGATAACGTATATGAATCCCGTCGTAGTCAAAATTTGTAGCTCGAACTATCTCGAGCAAAATGAGTAAATTTCGATGAAGCTGTTTCGGGATTTCAAACCGATCTTTACGAACCATCGTGGGGAACATTAAAATGTTACTCTTTCCTATACATGCCACATGATTCTTAATGACTGGCGTAAATGGTTTTTCGACAAAATACCTCTCCAGAGCGTAGTGATACATATGAAGATTGGATTCACGCATTTCCTGATACAAAGGGTTGGTGGTAATGTTATTGAAATCGGGGAATACTGTCATTATGCCTTCTTCCGGGTTCCAAGTCAGTGTATACAGTAGCACTTCGCGCCCTAAATCAGCCATAAGATGAAATGATTGGGTTTTATTTTGCATAAGCTTAGACAATTGCAGCTGAGGGGCGTTATTCTGTTCATCTGGATAATAATTGTCTGCATCAACATACGTGAACAGAAGTTGAGGCTCGTGTGGTTCTGCTTTCAGCATTTGGTAATACTTTTTTTGATGGTCCGTTTTGCAGTTCTCTTTTATGCGATAATAATCTTTTTCGTATTGGCTAAAAATTTTCTCCTGCCACGAAATGATTCGTGTCTCATATGAACCATTTTCAGGCAAATCGGTAGCATCGAGGCTTTTGTCAAGACCCTCTAGATTTGGTACATCTATTAAGGAATGGATCTTACGAATGGTTAATCTGTGAAATAAGTACGTACGTAAATGCAAATAGAATAATGTATTTGTAAAACACTACTCACCTGCAACGAAAGTTCGAGATAGAACCTTTGGTGCGATAAACTCCAGTTTTAAATTGTTTTTTGTTTGTAAACATAACTAAACTGAAAATTTCTGCGTACTGGATGTAATAATATGATTTGGGGTTCTTGGTTTCAACATCAAACCCGGTGCTGTTTGTTTACCATGAAAATTGCCATGGAAACCATGAGTTGTAAGTCTTGCTGTAAAGTTTAAATGTTATTGTTGTTTTTGTTTTCAGTTTATGATCATTTTTAATCAAATTAAATGTAGTGTCTCGTACGTCTCGTGTCCAATAAAAAAATAAAAACCGTCTCTATGTTGTTAATGTGGTTCAGGCAAAATCTAAATAATAATTTTATAGTTAGAATTAATTACTTTTACACTTAATTTTTTAATTGATCGTGCTGAAAGTTTGCCAATTTCTGTGAATGCAATTTATTTTTCAATTGATAGCTTTTGGAGCAAATTGTTCCGACAACACAAAAAGGCAAATAAAGAACATTCCGTTTATCTAAATCCGCGTAACCGTATCAATAAACGATACGCAATCTCAGATTGCGCATATATTTATCTGTCAAACGGATCGGTTTGATATATTTAGCTGTCAAAAAATATATATATCTCGGACATATAATCTTGAAAATTTATGCGCAATCTTGGCGCAATCTGAAATTGTATGGAAATGACGTTTATAGCTCAGGGTTGGCTACGCGAATTGACATATATTTTGATAAAACGAATATATGCGCAATCTGAGATTGCACATCGTGTATTAATACGGTAAGATAATGAATCGCGTAACTCGAGGACAATCTCAATACTAATAGTTTAACAGAAGAGTTAGCAGCCGTGAAACTTACACACAAAAGTTGGCAACCGGCATACCCGTGATATTCCGCACGTTTTGACGCAAAAAATTAACACTTTTCATGTGTAAACAATGCTTTTACCTTTTGATGCTGTAAGCAAGTAAAACTGACCATATATTCTCTTCTATTTTATTTATTCATTAAGTTTTTTTTTTCATTTCATCATAAAACTAACGGTCTAATTGAAATTTAAAATCACTTGAATTTAACTCGAAAATAAGCACAATACGAAAAGAAGAAGTATCGCATACTGGTGTGCTGGTTGCCAACTTAGGTGATAAAGTTTAAAAAAAATCAAAATAAAATACTTACAGCTTGTTGAAAATTACAATTTATACACTAAAAAATCGGAAATTAAAAGTTGGGAGGCTACGAAAAATTTTAGGTAAAAAAAGCAATGAATGAAAAGTTATTACAGTTTCAAGTTTCAGTTTCGGGTAAAAAAATACCCGGGTATCCGGTTGCCAACTTAAAGGTTAATAGTAGTTTAATACTAAATCATAATGGTGCTAGTCACAACCCAAGTGACATTTGCTCGAAATTGTTTTTCCATATCTGCTCGATTAGTACTCGATACACCCGAAATTATTGATTTGTGTGTGATCAAGTGTTTTGAATGCGCCAAGATTTGGTGTGTTCGTAAATAGGACTTTCTTCTATCGATGGACTCTGCCGTCGAGCTTATTTTATATTCATAGCTTTGGTATTTGATAAAAAACAAAATCAAATTTTGTGTGACGTTATTTCATAAAAAAATCGATATTATTTAAGTATAAAATGGCTTCATGACCTACTATAACGATAGGAAACATCATTTCCGATCGAATCTAGAAGAAAGTAACGAAAAAGCCGCATCACAGTTGATTTCAAAGTGCTTTTTTCTAAATTCCCTCGAAAATGTCAATTGGGAAGGGTTTCAATTAGTTGTGTGCACATCTCTACATCATGCTTAGAGTTTTGACCAAAATTGTCGAGATATCATCTACTGTGCGAACAAAAGTGACACAATACAAGCAAAAAAGCAGCAACAAAAAAAGTTCGATTAATCATGTTGTCAATTGCACCGGCCCGGAAAATCGAAAAACGAATCGAATCGTAATTCCTATTGTTCTGAGCCACTTTATTTATTTGTTTTTAAAACGTGTTTACGCCAAACTCGCAGGTAATTCGTAGCGGTGGTATGTGTTTTATAATAAAAAGATCATCCTTTTTCCTATCCTGAAACTATTCATACCGAACATAACATTGAAATATGTTTTAGCAGCAAGGATTACGTATGTCGCAAAGCTGCAACTGTATATGGAATATACAAGCCAAAAATGAGCCTCTTTCGTACGACGTTTCCATTTGTATCGCGGGAGCTTCTTAACTGGTTTCCTGGTCACATGGGAAAGGGCATGAAACAAATGCAACAGAAATTGAAACAGATAGACTGCGTTATAGAGGTTCATGATGCTCGAATCCCGCTCACTGGTCGGAATACGGAATTCAAACACAATATCAGCGGTATTAAGCCTCATATCTTGGTTCTCAACAAGAGTGACTTGATTGAAAAGCACTTTGAAGGCAAAATAATCGAACGCCTACAGCAAGAAAATCAAGATACGATGCACGTGTTGTTTACTAATTGTAAAAACCAGTAAGTATGTGCATGATTCATAATATATTCTTATTAATAATACTTCATATTGTCTTTTGTAGAAGCTGCCGAGGGCTTCGAAAGTTGATGCCACTGGCGCAAACCTTGATCAATAGCTCTGATCGCTTTAATCGGTCAAGTCAGCGAGAGTTTTGCATAATGATTATTGGCGTGCCGAATGTTGGGAAATCCTCATTAATAAATGTACTACGTAATCGTCATCTGAACAAAAAAGGAGCGAGTCAGGTGGGAGCTGTTGCAGGCGTTACGAGAAGTGTACTGAATCGTATCAAAATTTGTGAAGATCCAGCTATTTACCTACTCGACACTCCTGGCATTCTCGAACCAAATATCGCCGACACTGAAACAGGTCTTCGTCTAGCATTGGTCTCGTGCTTGCAGGACCATCTCGTTGGCGAAGAACTTATTGCCGATTATCTACTCTTCCTGCTAAACAAGCAGCGCAATTTTCGCTACGTTGAGATAATGGGTTTGTCTGAACCAACGGATTCGATAGCCTCCGCATTAGTAGCCAGTGCAGTGCATTTGAATAAAATGATTCGCACGAAGCAGCTAGATGGCACAAGCGTGCTGCGTCCCAACGTCAATATGGCAGCAAAACTAATGCTAAAATCCTTTCGCACTGGGGCTTTTGGCAATATTCTATTAGACGAAGATAAAATAATGCATTCTAACAATAATATTAGTTTAAAAAATATATGACCAAATTCCGGTTCGCCTGCCGGGGCTCTGCTCGAAATATCACTAACATAAAGAGCAATATATGGCCAAGAAGCCAAAATTGTCATAGTCGTTCGATAGTATGCCGATACTGTCTACGATAACTGAATACAGAGAGTAAACAAATAAATCCAAAATAGTTTTCGCCTGGAAAATAATTTGAATTCGATTAATAAGATAGATTAACATTTACTATTTTCTAATGTATTGAAATTCCAAAAACTACAAAAGAGCGTGAGTTATCGTGAAATCTATAGTATCATAGCCGTGGTTTTTATAATGTTAGGCTCGCGTTAGAACCCCAGGTGAAATTTGGGGTTCTATGGCTGTATTGCAATATTTTTTTATGAGAATATGGTTTATCGTACACCAAAAGAAACGCTGTATTTAATTTAATGTATTTAATTCATTATTTAAATATGTTTTACAGAATAAATAGTTCGGAAATTGAATATCCTATCTTTTGGTGTACGATAAGCCATATCTCTTCTTCTTCTTTTGGCTCAACAACCGTTGCCGGTCAAGGCCTGCCTGTACCACACTACTTGTGGGTTTGGCTTTCATTGACTTATTGATCTCCCCATAGCAGGATAGTCAGTCCTACATATGGCGGCACGGTCCATTTGGGGCTTGAACCCATGACGGGCATGTTGTTAAGTCGTACGAGTTGACGACTGTACTACGATACCGGCTAGCCATATCTCACAATATATAAAATCGAAAATCGCCACAATGACGTGAGAGTAAACATTGAACGAGAGAGAGAAAGAAAGCGGTGAAAGCAGAGCTCTCTTAGCAACGCGCGTTGCTGCGAAAGGACTTGCTCCATGCACCACTGCTAGCCCGCGGATAATGAGGGCAATGGTTACTTAGATTTTTTGTTTACACAAACCGATTTGAAATCACATGGTATTGGATATAATGATTTTTTTTAATAATTGAAGACGCAAATTAGCCACCTGATGATAACGTGTCCCATCTCATACCCCTTCCCATTATACATCAAGATATTCAAGGCAATATTAAAAAAAAACACGTTTGAAAACTATGCAAAATAGATTGATTGTGAAATGGTTGATATTCCAATTCATTCAATCATTAATAAAGCCAACCATACTCATTATTGGTGCTTAAGCACCTCGAATACTACATACACCGTCGTCATCGGCAGATAAGTGTGGTACAGAATATTCTGTAAACCGGTTGCTACACCCAGGACGTCGAACATGTACACTCCCTCAAATCTTCTATTTGGCGTATAGTCCTTTGCGGACATGCCGGCCTGTATAGGCTTTCGAGACTTAATTCATTGCCACGTAGCCGGATAGTCAATCCTTGCTACGGGGGGACGGTCCATGGGCTTGAACCCATGACGGGCATGTTATTGGGTCGTTCGAGTTGACGACCACGTACCACAGGACCGCCCCAAATCTACTACTCCGCAATATTGGCTGAGTCGGGACAAGGAAAACGCATGACAATAAGAGGCAGATGTAACCAATAGACCCTAAGCGGCCTATGCTAAAAATACTTGCTGAAATTCCGAGCAAGAAAGCGGCGGATGTTGATAGCTTGAAAGATAAAATTGAATTTGTAACGATTTGCTCGCGTGCGGGAAGAACTACTTATTTCAGGATGTCCTTCCGGAACAAAGCACTAAAGGGAGAGATGGTTCATTGCGCAACATGACTGCAACATACTGCGCGTTAGGTGAGACAACCGTGCGCACTGCATTTAGCCGGATCAGCATCAACTGCAGAATGATCCACAATGAAACTTTGCTTACTGTAGCGTGCCCAAGAGGGCTGAAAAGATTCTCGGCCTCAGCACAATTTTTCGATCAAATAAATTCGTTAGGTGCTCACGTAAAACTGACAGTATAACTATTTCTTTTATACCCCTTCATGAACTTGGTCCCCGAGGTAAACAATTTTTAAAAATAATCAATAAATATTTTTTTATCACCCAAAATATTTAAAAAGAACCAAAACATTTACCAACTTGCTTTTACATAACGTTTTTCAAAAACATCAACCTTGATTTGTGGCATTTTTCTGATATTCGATAATTTCCGCAGCTCAATACGTCGCGGATTTTTCCCCATTCAAAGCGGAACGATCGAATTTTTGTAGCATAGTTCATTTTGCTCGCAAGTGTCATGGTATAACAGTTTTCAAAAAGACCAGTAAAATGAACACCTTGACGGTGAAATGAGTGTCAAATAACACCAAAATGACAGCCGGATGAATTATCTATCTAGATTGATAGCTATATCTACCATGTGAAGCTATCACCGTACTATGGTGTTGAGTAAGAACAACCACGTTATAATTAAGGACACGTCAAATTAGAAGCAAAATCTGAAAAATGTGGGGCGGGAAGTATAAATAAAGTAGTTTTCAAGTAAACGCGAATTTAGTTAATTGATCAAGAAAGGCTATAACAGTGTTTAACCATTCTCTTCTATAACAGTATAGATATTAGAACTACACATTTGGAATGGTTATATGAGGGTATATGTTAACTGTTGAAATTTGATATTTGGCGCAACAATAACAATTGTCTCATACACAAATACCAATTCCATTCAATACTTCAAAACAAGTTTCAGAATAATAAAATAAAATTTTGACGGTTTTGGAAACCTTTTTGAAATTTAAGACCGGGAAAATTTACATTGAAAATGTTCTAAGCATCTATTACTTATTACCTAGCGTATGAAACATATGTCTAAAAAAAAGAGTAGACATAGAATTCGAACCATGTGCGATATCATATTTCTATAGTTGAAACTTACATTTATGGGCACAAAAAACACAAAATGGATTGAAGCAAAAGTGATCATTTCAAATATCAATACGTTATTCAATGAACACGTTGTTGAGGTTACTACTAAAAAATAATAATAAAAAAACTATACACTTGTATCAACAGAGGTATGGAACGTATCAGTTTGAAAATTACAAAATTGCGTTACTTGGCTCAAAAGAAGCCTCCTCCATATTTAACGGTTCTGCAAAGTACAGTAAGAACTGTTCATAAAGTTACAAGGTTAACACATTTGTCACCACAAATGCATTAACGCATAAGAACAAATAGGATTAGCTCACTAATCAGACTCAGACTAATAGGAAAATGTTGGAAAAACAAAGTAGACCATAGCATATACGACGGGTATAAAAGAAGCAGCTAGCTTCAGTTATGTAGTAGTTTAGTATAATAAACTGTAGAGACACATTCTAAACTCATTAGGTTATGGGCTCTCCACGTCTCTAACTAGTGTGTCGCGGATATAAAAGGGATTCATTGAAGATAATTTTATTGTTCGTGGTCGTGTTCATTCCGGTCGATATTATCGAAGTACTCTGGAAAAATCAACATGGAGGAAGAACGAATGCAACGCGTGTATCTTTTTGATGGAACGAATTTTTCGAATTGGAGTTTTCGTATGGAATTATACCTGGAAGAATTGGGGTTACTCCATTGTATCGAAAAGACTCTGGAAGAAGAAGATTTTTTTCAAGTGAATCCGACGATAGTTATTGAAGCGCTAAATGAAGAAAAACGGCTAAAACGGAAGCAACAAGATGCGAAGTGTAAATCGGTTTTAATTCATAAAATAACCGATAATCAACTGGAATATGTTCGAGGAAAAACATCTCCAAGAGCAATTTGGTTGACGTTAAAGGAAAATTTTGAGAAGAAAGGAGTTTCCGGAGTGTTTTACTTGCTGAAACAGCTATCTACGATGAAGTTCAATGAAAAGCGAACATTGCAAGAACATATTTTATCATTTGAAAAGCTCGTCAGGGAACTTGAATCGGCTAACATCAAGTTGGATAAGTCGGTATTAGTATTCTTTTTGCTACAATCGATGCCGAAATCATTTGAACATCTGATTACGGTATTGGAAACGTTGCCGGTTGAACAGTGCTCGATGGAATTTGTCAAAGCACGTTTGCTGAATGAAGCCGTTAAACGACAATTCAACGTGGAAACAGTCGAAACCAGCACAGCCTTTTCTGGAAGAGTTGGAAAACCTGGAAATACTGGAAGATTTGTTTTCAAATGTCATGCTTGCGGAAAACCTGGTCATAAGCGTATAAATTGTCCGGAAAACAAAGGAAATGAAAGACACGTAAAGGCGGAAAATCAGAAGAAGAAAAGTACGGCACATTATGCGGAAAACCAAGACGACACGGCGTTTATAACTGGTGATGTGAATTTAGATGAAAATTTCCAATGGATACTCGATAGTGGTGCATCGGAACATATGGTAAACAACAAAAAGTATCTGCAGAATATTCGAAAACTGAATTCACCGATTGTTATAAATGTGGCCAAGTCGGGAGTATCACTAACCAGTGATGTAATTGGAGATTTGAAGATATTTGTGAAAACTCAAGACAAGCAGTTGCCATATACAGTACACGATGTATTGTATGTACCTGGACTTTTTGCTAATTTGTTCTCCGTGAAACGAGTCGTTGAACGAGGAATGGAAGTAAAATTCAGCGAAAATGGTGCAAAAATCATGCGTGGATCTAAGGTTTTGTGCACTGCAAGTCGAAAAGGTCGATTATATGAATTGGATATTTCAATACCAAATATCGAATCTGCCATGGTTACTGATCCTCAAGATTTGCTGACAATATGGCATCGTCGGTATGGTCATATTGGAAATACGGGTCTAGTGAAGCTCATCCAAGCTGAAATGGTTGAAGGAATCGACAACTGTGGAAATGTGAAACCGCACGCAGGAGTCTGTGAATCGTGTATGATGGGAAAACAAACAAGGCTACCATTTGAAACAGTTCCTCGACCTCGATCATCGCGACCATTGGAATTGATCCATTCCGATGTTTGTGGACCGTTCACACCAGCTTCCTGGGATGGTAAGAAGATGTTCGTTACCTTTATTGATGATTACACACATTTTACAGCAGTGTACGTGCTGAAATCAAAGGCGGAAGTTTTCGACGCTTTTGTTAAGTACACAACGATGGCAACAGCTCACTTTGATCGTCGAATATCCCGAGTGAGATGCGATAATGGCCGTGAATATATCAACTCAAATTTTACTCATTTTTGTGAGGAAAAGGGCATTGTAATGGAACCAACCGTTCCATATACACCGCAGCAAAATGGAGTTGCTGAACGTATGAACAGGACGATTATGGAACGTGCACGAGCTATTTTGGACGATTCGAAATTCAAAAGATCGATGTGGAATGAAGCGGTTTTGACGGCAGTACATCTGATCAATCGAAGTCCGTCCTCATCTTTAAGTATGAGCAAAACTCCATACGAATTGTGGTTCGGGCACAAGCCAAATGTGTCTCGTTTCAGAATATTCGGAAGCAAGGTATTTTGTCACATACCAAAAGAGAAGCGAACGAAGCTTGATGTCAAGAGTCAAGTAGGATTTCTTGTTGGCTACGGAATCAATGGCTATCGTGTGTGGGATCCTGTACATCGGAAGATTATCGTTGCTCGTGATGTTGTAATCGAAGAATTAATGTCGAATCGTTGTTTGGAAGAATCCACTTTTGACCAAGAACGGATGCTACCAGAACAGGTTAGTGAAACAAATCGTAATATTGAATTTACTGTACGACATCTGGAAGATTTTGGCGATTATTTGAACACATCGACTGAGGGCATTGAAAACGTGAAAAATACAAATATTGGAACTACGAACAGATCGGTCGACATTGTTGGAAATATGGAAGAAACATGTCATGAAAACTCGAACGATACGCCTGATGTTATTGAAAACACAGAATATAACGAAGTAGCAGTTCGTCGTAGTGAAAGGCTTCGAAAACCACCTGTGCGCTTTAGTGATTATGAAGCTAATGTCGCATTTGCACTGAACGCGGAAAATTACGTGGAAGATTTACCCGATACGATTGATGCACTTCGGAAGCGTGACGATTGGCCTGAATGGAAACAAGCGATCAATGAGGAGATGCAAGCGCTCGAGAAAAATGAAACATGGGATCTAGTAGAACTTCCTATTGGCGCGAGAGCAGTTCCTTGTAAATGGGTATTCAAAATCAAATACTCGGAGAATGGTACTGTGAACAGATACAAGGCGCGGCTAGTTGCTAAAGGATGTTCTCAACGTCAAGGATATGACTATCAAGAAACGTATGCTCCAGTAGTCCGAATAACAACAGTGAGGACCCTACTGGCAGTAGCAGTGCAGAAGAAGTTCTATCTTCATCAGATGGATGTGCGGACCGCCTTTCTGAACGGAAATCTTTCAGAAACAGTGTACATGCTACAACCACCAGGATTTGAGAGGGGGAAGAAGGTATGTAAACTGAACAAATCCTTGTATGGTTTAAAACAGGCGCCGCGGAGCTGGAATGAAATGTTCCACAATTATATGTTGACACTGGAATTTGTACGGTCAGCATATGACAGTTGTTTGTACACTCGGAAATCTGCGAAAGTTGAGATGTATCTAATCCTATACGTCGATGATATAGTTTTGGCATCAAACTCTTTGGAGGAAATTCAACTGGTAAAGGAACAATTAAAAAGGAAATTCGAAATGGACGATATGCAAGAAATAAGCAACTTCCTTGGAATGAAAATTGGTTACGATATGACTCGAAGTACGTTAAAAATTAATCAATCAAAGTACGTGAAGGACTTGTTAAAAAGATTTGGTATGGAAGATTGCAAACCATCGTTAGTACCCCTAGAAACCAATTTGAAGTTAACACGCAACCATAACATGGAGGGAACAACACAGCATCCGTACCGTGAACTTGTAGGATGTTTAACCTATTTGATGATTACGTCTCGTCCAGACATTAGTATTGCAGTTAATTATCTTAGTCGCTTTCAGAGTGGTGCAACAGATGAACACTGGACACATCTAAAACGTGTACTAAGGTATTTACAAGGCACAAAGGATTATTTCCTAGAATATCGACAAAATCAAGAGGAGCCAATTGTAGGATTTGCTGATGCAGATTGGGGTAGCGACATGGAAAGTCGTCATTCCACAAGTGGCTACATATTTCAAATTTTTGGAAACACTGTTCTATGGACCACAAGAAAGCAAGGAACCATAGCATTGTCATCAACAGAAGCGGAATATGTTGCGTTAAGCCAATCATCCTGCGAAGCAATGTGGTTAGAAAATCTGCTTACCGAATTTGGCGTGCATTTGAATAGTCCGTTAATTATATACGAAGACAACCAGTCGTGTATGTATATTGCCGAAGAGCCTCGCGAACAAAAACGGATGAAACATTTAGACATCAGATACAACTTCATACGAGAATGTATCCAGAACGGAAGAATCCAACTGAAGTATATTCCAAGCGAAAATCAACTTGCGGATATGTTTACGAAAGGGCTTTCTTCAGCAGTTTTTACGAAAGATCGATTTGCGATAGGTCTAAGAGGGGGTGTTGGAAAAACAAAGTAGACCATAGCATATACGACGGGTATAAAAGAAGCAGCTAGCTTCAGTTATGTAGTAGTTTAGTATAATAAACTGTAGAGACACATTCTAAACTCATTAGAAAATAATTCAAAATTTGAGTACATCCGGTAGGTTTTACCGGGCCTTAACTAGTTCTGATAAATATTCAATGAATAGTCATGAATAGATAACCAAAATTTCACGTTCACTTTCACGCAAGGTCTAAAGCCTTTAACCTATAAGAATAACCCCAAGCGCCACAGATTAAGCTTAAACGACTGGAAAATTGAATATCCATAGGAAAAAAATGAAAGCTTCACAGCTTCATTGGTTTGATCAATAGATGGCGTATTACAACTCATCATTATATTGCTATCCTTTTCTTGCAATGTGTTTCGACAAGTTTCATCTTATAATGACCTATATAGCCTTCTAACTTTCTGAGCAAAAATCTATATGAATGGTCGTGTGGTCAGATACGTGGATATCAACACCAATGACCATTGCTCAAATCTCACTTGCTTCAGTACTGGTGGTTTCCGTTTGAGTTTAGTATTTAAACAATCGTATTGCCGTTCTAGTTCTAGCGATGCATAACTTCAATGCGAAACCATACAACAGTACAGAGGAAATGAGAAAGCTCTCCTCCAAGCGAGGAAGCTCCACAGGTTGGGTATCCCACAAACAGATGGCGCCACCAGCTTTTTTGCTATTTTTAGAATGCATGAGTCGTTTGCCGTCTGCTAAACGAAGTCTTTCTATATTCCGTTTAGGTAGAGAATTTGAGGCGTTTAGAAGGCGTTTAGTGGTCGTTTAGTGGATTTGTGGCACTTGGGACGGCCGTATCGGGGAGCTCGTTCGTTCCAGGGAACGTTCGCCGCGACGCTCATTTTCACTCATTTCATAGCCCTCTATGATCAAAAATTAGAAAACCGTCTAGTTTTTGTTCTGCCCAATCTAGTGGTACAACCCTGTCCACCCATGAGCGACGAACGACCTCCCCGATACGGTCGTAAGTTAACAGCTTAGGCTGGAAATAGACGAACCGAGATCGGCGCGGTACCGCGAAATTCGCGCCTTGTTTATAACAGTTGTAGAACAGTAGAGCTGTCAAATCTTCCGCGCCTCCAATCGCGCCTGCTGTTTCGCAGAGATACCCAACTTCGGTATTGCTGAGATTTTCGCGGTAGCGCGAACCGATTATTTTTACTTTTTCTGGCGGATTTGTGAGATAACTCGTGTCGAGAAATAAGTTTTGTATTTTATTTTGCATAAACTATGTGAAATACCCAACCCAAATAGCCAGAATTGCTTAAGCAGCTCATTTTGGCACGCTAAAGATCGCTGCTCTAATTCGCCTTTTGCAGTAGACAAACAGCATCAAAGTTCTATAAGGGCCTTTCAAACAGCGCCTAAGCAGCTGCCTTATGCCACGATGCCAGGGATTATTTTTCTTTGTGTTTTATTTTCAAGCAAGCGTCATCGATGAAATAAACAACAAGATTTGTTTCGTTTAAACACATATGTATATTTTTAATGCATGTACCGATGTCATGCATTAAAAAGCTATAAAGTTCCACCAAGTTCAGTACCCTTTCTTAACAAGCCTTCAAGTTCCACCATGAACCCTACACATAGTGCTAATCAGCCCCAAAGTTCCAAAAAGTACCATGTGCCTGTTAAAAAGCTCCATAGTTCCGCAAAGTACCGTCTATCTCTTAATCAGCCACAAAGTACGACATCGGAACGATTTTTCGTTAAACAGCCCTAAATCAGCTATAAAGTACGAGCTGGCTATTTGGGAAATATTTATTTCATCGATGATGCTTGCTTGAAAATAAAACACTAAGAAAAATAATCCCTGACATCGTGGCATAAGGAAGCTGCTTAGGCGCTGTTTGAAAGACCCACCTAGAACTTTGATGCTGTTTATCTACTGCAAAAGGCGAATTAGAGCAGCGATCTTTAGCGTGCCAAAATGAGCTGCTTAAGCAATTCTGGCTATTTGGGTTAGCGTGCTAAAATGAGCTGCTTAAGCAATTCTGGCTATTTGGGTAAATAATTTGATTCGCAAATTGATAGAAAAATATTTCTTCTTGGTCTTCAATCGTCACCAGACCTCGGATGGTTCCATACACGAACCGCGATTATCTCGCCTATCGGTCAGATTTTATAACATTGACATTTGACATTGCATAATTGACAGCACAAAACATACCCGATTTTCGCGGTACCGCGATGATCTCGGTTCGTCTATTTCCAGCCTTAGACACATTCAGCCGTACCGGCGAACTCGTTCGTTCCTGGGAACGTTCGTCGCGACCCTCATTTTCACTTATTTGATAGCCCTCTAGATAAAAAATTAGAAAACCGTATAGATTTAGTACTGGCCAACCTAGTGGGGCCGCGGGGCCATGGGGATTCTCAGCGCTCATTTTCTCAAGCACTCATGAGTGCTTTTGAGAAATCCTCGTTCTCAGCGTTTGTCGAATCGGAACAAAATCGGTTTTGAGAATCTTTGAGAATCTTTGAGAAAGTTGACGATGCAGCGATCGGCTACCTGAAATATAAGCAATTGTGCTATTTCTTTTTCAATAATCACTTTGGAAAATGTATTCAATATTTATAATTGAAAAAGTTTTAAAAAACATGTGATCAAAAACATATTTTCTATTTAAAGCTACAAATAAAACTTGAGTGGCTTTATCAGTTTCTCAGAGTGAGAAAAATTGATGACGGCCACGAGCTCGCGTCTGAGAACAAGTTTTGAGTGCTTGAGAAACTTAAATGAGTGCTTGAGAATGTTTTCTCAGCTTGAGAAAGCCTCGTGGCCCCGCGGCCTGGTACAACCCAGTCCACTCATGAGCGACGAACGTTCTTCGACAATTTTTCTCACTCTGAGAAACTGATAAAGCCACTCAAGCTTTATTTGAAGCTTTAAATAGAAATTTAGTTTTTGATAACAATTTTTTTTTTTAATATTTCAATTATAAACATTGAATACGTTTTCCAAAGTTATTACCGATAAAAAAATAGCACAATTGCTCATATTTCAGTTAGCCGATCGCTGCATCGTCTACTTTCTCAAAGATTCTCAAAGGTTCTCAAAACCGATTTTGTTCTGATTTGACAAACGCTGAGAACGAGGATTTCTCAAAAGCACTCATGAGTGCTTGAGAAAATGAGCGTTGAGAATCCCCATGGCCCCGCGGCCTTAAATCAGTAAATCATTCAGCCATACCGGTGAACTCGTTCGACGACAAACATTCGTCGCTCATGAGTGGACAGGGTTGTACCACTAGGTTGACCAGTACAAAATCTATACTGTTTTCTAATTTTTTATCTAGAGGGCTATGAAATGAGTGAAAATGAGCGTCGTGGCGAACGTTCCCAGGGAACGAACGAGTTCGCCGGTATGGCTGATTATGTAAACCCTAAGAAAGTGAGAGAATGAGGTACCCATAATTCGTCGGATGAGCTACATTTGCTGCAGCACTGGTGAAGTCGCAGCTGTGCTAAACTTGCTTGAAAACCACTGAAAGCGACTTTCACATCGGTCAAAATACGAAGCTGAATGACAGAAAGCAAAAATTTTGAACCTTTTTTAACATTCTCGTTTCAGTGTGCGTGAATGTTTGGAATTGGCAAATAGTTGTGAGGTGGAAAAGCTTGTTGCTTCGTTTGGAATTGGGAAAGTAGAAAGTCGTCCCAGGAAGGACATCGTTGGAAAACGGGAAAACACACACACACATACACACACATTCCTTTGGAAAACGTTCATTCAGACCGTTAGTCATTACTTTATAATATTCAGTTATACAAAATGGACCGTTGTGAGCAGCACGTACAAGCGATCCCTCTGCACCGCCTTAATACACGTGAAGAAAACCAAAGGCGGCAACATTTGCGGCATATATTCGAAAAGGTGATAATTAGCAAAGCGAATCCGTTCCAATTCCTACACTCTAATTGTGAATTTTAAAGGACGGCATTACTAACCGGCTATGGATGCATATGTAAAAATCTCTTTAAAATGTGTCATTCCAGTACGACGCGGATTCCGATGGATATCTCAATATAATTGAGATGAAACACCTAATACACGAAAAAAAGTGTGCCGATATGCCTAAAGATTTGGCGTTGCATCTGCTTAAGTTGTCGGATACAAACAACGATGGCCGGCTGGATTTCGAAGAATTTTACAAACTCAGTCTCGAACATCCGTTCTTTTTGTGTGAAATGTATATTAAATATTGTAAAGCAGTTGTGCCTAAACGTAACGATGCTGAAGAAGGAGATGTATTAGGTATGGTAATTTTATTATTAGAAGTTAGTCTCGAATTCGTGCATCAGCATTACGTAAGTTTTTTTTTATGCGGAATAATCTTAACAGTATCGGGCAGTTGGTTGTGATAAAATAGTGTGATAAAGTTTTGTTTTTGCTGTTCACGAGGCCTCTTAAATTGTACTCGACACTATCGCTGCGTGGTGCAGTGTGCATGTGTTAGAGTATTTCAAGTTTGTTAATGTCGTTTGCTCAATTTCAGATGGCGAATATGAGCAAAGCATGAAACTATGGCCTCCACCACTGATGATGATAATTTTTTCGATTATGGAAATAATTTTCTTTGTCATCGATATTATAAAAACGCAGGAGTAAGTTCGCTGGCAAACAAAAAGCAATACAATCCAATATTGAATCTGCCGTTTTCGTTATCTAGTCAAAATGGTACAAGCACTAGCGGCCCGATGGCGACTTTGTTTATCTACAATCCACACCTCAGGCACGAGGTGTGGCGGTTCCTGACGTATATGTTTGTACATATCGGGTGAGTCATCGATGGTGCGCGACATGATGAATCAACGGGAAATGTTATAGAAGTGCTTATTACCTATTTCTGTAGATTCATGCATCTCATTATGAATCTGCTGGTGCAAATCTTTCTTGGAGTTGCACTAGAACTGGTACACTGCTGGTGGCGTGTGGCGTTGGTGTATCTGGCTGGTGTTGTCGCGGGGTCCATGGGTACCTCACTGTTCACTCCGCGCGTATTCCTAGCTGGTGCTTCCGGCGGAGTTTACGCACTCATCACAGCTCATATTGCGACTATTATCATGGTATATCTCCAACGAAACAAAATCAACCCAAGAGCAGATATGAATTATTTTACTCTTCTTCTTTACTGACTTCATAGAATTGGAAGCAAATGGAGTACGCTATCGTCCAGCTGTTTGTGTTTTTAGTATTTTGTGTGACCGATTTAGGTGTTTCAATATACAACAGTATTAACGATCCCTTCGATAAAGTGGGCTATATTGCCCATGCAAGCGGTGCCTTGGCGGGATTTCTGGTCGGAATAGGTGTGCTGCGGAATCTTAAAGTTGAGTCCTGGGAGCGAAAGTTGTGGTGGTGTGCGGTGTCAATTTATTTCGTGATAATGATCGCTGGTATAATGTACCACTTTTTAGATCCTTCCCATTTTTACTAGGTTTCTAGTATTGCAACCGCACATTCATATGCGCAAATTTACAAGCGAACACTGTCGGCGCGTGCTGGCAGGAAAATCCTACTATAAGTATTGTACATAGTGCAAGCACTGTTAACGATTTTACTATGGTGCCTTTATAGCTCAGCCTTAGTGCCTTTTACGCCAAACCATCGATCATTTCTAACTTGAAAGATAATCGTGCCTTTATATTTTTATTTTTCGTGCATGGAGCTTTTGGCTTGCGGAGTTTACATGTGAGCTGCTTTCAAGCAAAACGATTCATGTTGCGTGTACTTATTGCTGTAGTATTATGAAGGAGAATAAAACTTGTTCACACAATGTGTCTTAATATTTCGATTTTTGACCCACATTAATATTTCGATTTTTTAAAATCGACGTCCTCATCGCCTCCCGATTTAGCCTTACGTTTCTGGATGATGTTCTGTATTTGCTGCCATTCCCGATCTAGCTCTGCCTTTTCGTTCTTCTCTGTCTTGTGTTTTCGTGTTTTTCTACCGTCCTGCATCTTTACACCATACTGGAAGGCAGCTTTCGGCAGCGCTTCCTTGCTACTCATGTAATCGGAATATTCTTCCTGTGTGTCAAAGTCCCAGCGTCCAATTGGACCTTTTTTGTTTCCCAGATCCATTTTGGTGTAATCGACCTCATCATCCGAATCATCTATAGCATCGTTCATCTCCTGTAACCCTGGATAGCACTCAGCGTAACCTTCCGGTTCCGCTGTAAGTTTAGTAATAAGCTGTGCTGACAGCTTCGGAGGCGCCGGAACAGGCGGTATGCTAGAGGATTCGCGTTCAGCCGCTGTATTGTCATTATACTTATCAAAGTAGCTGTGGCGACCCGTGTTTCCTTCTAGTTTTGACGATCCTGCCACATCTTCATAACGACGGCTTGGATGGTAGTCTCCGATGTCACCGTATATGGAATCATCCGCCATACCTTTGCTTCCGGGTTCGTCGCCCAACTTAAACAGAGGTTTATCCTTATCACGGCGCTTATTTTTCTTGCCCCTTCCCCCCTGCCGCATGTAGGACAGTATTTGGGCTAGTTTGTTGATTACAATATCGTTTGTAGTGAGCGTTTGTGTATCTCCTACCTCCAATGGTACTTCTGCCTTCGATCGAATAACGGTTGTGGGAATGTCCGAGTCGACATTTTCATCTTCTAGCTCGATATGATACGCCATGCGACCGGGAGCAAACATTTCGTTTCGCTCAATCTTCCGCGAGCGTTGTTTCTCCAAGGTGCGAAAAATGTTTTGCCCCAGTACGGTCCGAAACTCCAACTCATCTTGCGGTTCTTTATCCACGTTGCCAGCTACGCTAGCTCGTTGTGGAGGTAGTGTGTTGCCGGGAGCTGGAATCGACGCTTCTGCAGAGGGTTCAATGTCGACTAACTTTTCCATCTCTTCCTCCTGCTCATTCTCTTTAGCTATAATTTCGCTTCGAACTTTTTGCAGCAGAGCGTAGTCGAGGCCCTTCACCAAATGGGTATGCTCCATGTCACCACCCAAGAACTTGGATTCCTGAATCTGCTGCCTACGCCTTTCGGCAGCGTTTAAACCTGATTTCACATCCGGTGCCACAGCGCGGTATGCGCTTGTTGAGCTAGATGAATCTAGATTTTGATAGTCTGGATTTGCGCCGTCACGCCTTTCTCTTGCCCGATCGCGGTATTTTTCTGCCAGTTCGGCCAGTTTGTTATCTTCCTGCTTCTTGAGCTGTGCATAAAAGTTTTTCTTTTTACGTCGTGCTTCGTGTCTTTCAGACGCAGGTGGTTTCATAGATGACGATGATGAAGTCGACGCTACCGTCGCTCCCGTAGCGGAAGTGGACGACGATGCTTTGGACATCGCGTCACGTATTGATCCAGCGGCATGTCCAGTGCCTGGTGGGGCTCGCGGTGTCATAAGTAGTTTACGAAAATCATCGTTCGTCAAACGTTGCGTGGCCGGAGTTTCTGGTTCGTGATGATCGTTGTCCCCTGGCATTTTGACTTCTGTTGAGAACTACACCAAAACAGCAAATGTAGATATTCCTGGAGTCTCTAGTAGTTTCCTAAAAAAAAATGAAAGTATTTATGCTTGGGTAGAGCTATTCTATTGATTCATTTCATTCTCACTACTGTATAGTTTTTTTTCGTGTACCTTAATTTGTTATCGTTATAGACAAATCAGTAATAATTCCAATAATTATTTTACTGGGATTGTTGATACGAACAATGAAAGAAAATAAACAATCGACATTAGAACATATTTTATTCACAATGGGTCTATACCGGTCATAAATGCGGACAGTTTCATCTTGACATTCATCTTGTAATTTTTAGTTTAACCTTTAAGTTGGCAACCGGATATTTTTTTCAACTTCGAACTGCAATAACTTTTGAATCATTGCTTTTATTAACCTGAAATTTTCCATAGCCTCTCAACTTTTAATTTATGATTTTTTGATGCATAAGTTGTAATTTTAAACATCCTGTAAGTATTTTATTTTGAATTTTTTTTAACTTTACCACGTAAGTTGGCAACCAGCATACCCGGGTATTCCATACATTTTGTATGGAGAATGACGTATCTCTTCATCCTCTTTTCGTATTGTGCTTATTTTCGAGTCAAATTCAAGCGATTCCAAATTTCGATTTGACCGTTATTTTTATAATAAAATGAAAAAACTTAATGAATAAATGAAATGGAAGAGAATATATGGTCGGCATTACTTGCTTACAGCATTAAAATATAGAGAGCATTGTTTACCTATGAAACTCGTTAATTTTTTTGCATCAAAACGTGTGGAATACCCGGGTATGCCGGTTGCCAACTTACGTGTGTAAATCTGGTTGCCAACTCTACGGTTAAAATACATAGGCCTAACTCATATACGTCAGTCTTTTACGGAAACTTCGGTGTAAACTGGATTTCAGCCAAACAACCCTATCATTTTTTGACAGGAAGTTTAAACACCGACAAACCGACATGACACTGGCGTTACAAAAGTGTCCCACACGAAAGTACTGTCATTTACCAGTGAGGCGAACACTTCTGTCAAAGTAAGCTCTGTTCACTGCTGCTTCGATGTAAACAACTTTTCTAAATACAAATGGCGAAGGAAGTGTGAGGCAACATTTTGTGAGAATTATTGGACAAAACACCCAGGAAAATCATTTTATAAGTTTCCAAATCAATGCAAAAGATGTGAGAAGTACATAAAACAATACGCATTGGAATTTGCGAAGAAAAACAAAAAGGGGATTTAGCAGTTTCCTCTCTGTGTCAGTGTAGTAAGCGAATCATTATAGAGATGGCGCTAGTGTTTAACGTATTTTCATTTGAAATAAGGAGACAACTTTTGAAGCTCATTTTGTTCGAAGTGTCACGTCGGTTTGTCGGTGGTTTAACTACCAGTTTTTGGAGGGGAAATCATCCATTCTCCTTTGATGTTTATATGTTGTGGTTGAGATCTTTCTGATTGATGCACACCCAAGTGCCACAAATCCACTAAACGACCACTAAACGGCTTCTAAACGCCTCAAATTCTCTACCTAAACGGAATATAGAAAGACTTCGTTTAGCAGACGGCAAACGACTCATGCATTCTAAAAATAGCAAAAAAGCTGGTGGCGCCATCTGTTTGTGGGATACCCAACCTGTGGAGCTTCCTCGCTTGGAGGAGAGCTTTCTCATTTCCTCTGTACTGTTGTATGGTTTCGCATTGAAGTTATGCATCGCTAGAACTAGAACGGCGATACGATTGTTTAAATACTAAACTCCAACGGAAACCACCAGCACTGAAGCAAGTGAGATTTGAGTAATGGTCGTTGGTGTTGATACCCACGTATCTGACCACACGACCATTCATATAGATTTTTGCTCAGAAAGTTAGAAGGCTATATAGGTCATTATAAGATGAAACTTGTCGAAACACATTGCAAGAAAAGGATAGCAATATAATGATGAGTTGTAATACGCCATCTATTGATCAAACCAATGAAGCTGTGAAGCTTTCATTTTTTTCCTATGGATATTCAATTTTCCAGTCGTTTAAGCTTAATCTGTGGCGCTTGGGCAGTGTGTTGGTTTTCGTGTAATCACCTATCGTTTTTTTTCTTTTTGATAGTTTGTGTGTCTTTTTCAGTTTGTATTCAAAAGATAGTGTTGTTCCATTCTTTAAGTTCGTTTGTGGTTTATTGGGTCTAATTTTTGGTTTTAATTTTTATTTTTTTTCTTTGTGGTGTTTGTATGTATATGTATATATATATATATATATATATTATATATATATATATATATATATATATATATATATATATATATATATATATATATATATATATATATATATTATATATATATATATATATATATATATATATTATATATATATATATATATATATATATATATATATATATATATATATATATATATATATATATATATATATATATATATATATATATAAATATATATATATTTTTTTATTTCTTGGGAGAGGATGAGGTTTTTTTTATAATTTATTTTTTTGTACAGGTTCTTGTTCTTGTGTTAGGGATTTTTTTTTTGAGGCTTGTTTTGTGAAGTTTGAAAAGGGTTTTTTTTGTGAGTGTGCTGGTTTTGGTACAAGGTCCTTTCAGTTGGTCCTTTTGGCATCTTATTTCTATCCTCTAGTGATAGAAAAGGATGTCTTTGGATTTCTCGTGTTTGCCTGAACAAACGGAGTACCCTAACCTTAGGAGGCCCCCCTGATGCGTGTGAAATCGGATTTTTTTTTTGTTAGTTTTGTGGTGTGATGTTTGAAATAAAAGGCTATGAAAAGCAAGCAAGTCTTGTCAATGTGTATATTTTTAATGCGATCACGAAGAAATTTTTTTTGAACTGTTGACAAGCATTTTTGATAAAGTTGACAAATTATTCAGCATTTCATTGCTACCGTGTCCTTGCACCTTAAAACTATCATGTTTCCAGATAAGGCCTATAAGCATCTTGTGTTTTTATGGCACGATTTAACCTCAAATCCCTGTACGTCAAATGTTCTTGCCCGGCGTGTTTAATAATACAAACCGCGTGTTCGGTGCGGTGCAGCATAACTTGGTCCCATATTCTAAACTGGAATTCGTTCGTTTTAAGTAAAGAATTTTGGTAATTATGGAAGTGGGTAAGTGTTTTTTGGTTATGTGAAATTGTAAAATTGGCGATTGCACAATTTAAAAAATACTAATACGTTGACTGTGTTTAGATATTCCAACATCGCCAATAAAGAAGGAGAAGAAAAAGAAGAAGATTAAGCAAGAACCGGACACCGAGATCGAAAATTTGGGCGAAATTCAGAAATCCGGAGATTTCCAATTGAAACCATCCTCTGCCATCGCCAGCTTAGATACGTCTAAATGGCCCCTGCTGTTGAAGAACTTTGATCGGCTGAACGTACGCACCAACCATTACACGCCACTTCCGTTCGGTTCGTCTCCACTGAACCGAAAGATCAATGATTACGTTTCCGCTGGTTTCATCAACCTGGACAAACCCTCTAATCCCAGCTCGCATGAAGTGGTCGCGTGGATTAAGCGTATCCTGAAGGTAAACAAAACAGGTCATTCGGGAACACTTGACCCGAAAGTTACGGGATGTTTGATTGTTTGCATTAACCGGGCAACGCGCTTGGTGAAAAGCCAGCAAAGTGCAGGCAAGGAATATGTGGCCGTTTTTAAACTCCACTCCGCCGTGGAGAAAATAGCCAAGGTTACTCAGGGTCTAGAGAAGCTTCGCGGTGCTCTGTTCCAACGCCCTCCACTGATTTCCGCCGTCAAGCGGCAGCTGCGTGTGCGTACCGTGTATGATTCGAAGCTGCTGGACTACAATGACCAACGCAATATAGGCGTGTTTTGGGTTAGTTGTGAAGCTGGTTCGTATATTCGAACGATGTGCGTTCATTTGGGCCTTGTGCTTGGTGTTGGTGGGCAGATGCTCGAACTTCGCCGCGTTCGGTCCGGCATTCAGTCGGAAAAGGATGGAATGGTGACCATGCATGATGTACTTGATGCCCAGTATCTGTACGAAAATCACAAGGACGAATCGATGCTGCGTCGGGTAATTAAACCGCTAGAGGGATTGCTCGTTGGTCATAAGCGCATCATCATGAAAGACAGTTCGGTGAATGCGGTATGCTACGGAGCAAAGATTCTACTTCCCGGCGTGCTGCGGTACGAGGATGGCATCGAGATCGATCAAGAAATCGTGATCGTGACCACGAAGGGTGAAGCGATAGCATTGGGAATCGCTCTCATGACGACAGCCACGATGGCTGGATGCGATCATGGAGTCGTTGCTAAAATAAAGCGCGTCATAATGGAGCGCGACACTTACCCACGTAAATGGGGCCTCGGTCCAAAGGCATCGATGAAGAAGCAGCTGATTGCTTCGGGCAAATTGGATAAGTACGGCAAACCGAATGAAAACACTCCGAAAGATTGGCTCAACAGCTACACTGACTTCAACCGGTCAGCTAAGCAAGCGAATGGAAATGGAACATCCGCTGACGATGAGTTTGCTGGTGGAAAACGAAAATTAAGCATCGGCGAGAATGTCGAATCAGCAGCAACAATCGGCGACGGAGAAGAAAAGAAGAAGAAAAAGAAGAAGCAAAAGAAAGATGCTGAGGATGGTGATGGCGAAGCAGTCGGCGCTGAAGGTCAGCCGATGGACCAAGCGGAGGGCGATGAGGAAATGAAAAAGGAAAAAAAGAAAAAGAAAAAGAAAGACAAGAACGTATCTGTAGATGAAGTGGCAGAATAAGGTTCAAACGGGAAAATTTCCATCGTGCACCGAGATAAAGACAGGTACGAACTTTGATTTTTTTACGCATTAACGTCTTGTTGCATGATGCGGGACTATAGAACTTTGGTTCTATATACTCGTTCATTAATACAGAGCTCACTTAGATGATCCTTACTACTATTTTTTACGGTACCCCGTAAACAAATTGTTCATGAACTATCAACCACTACCACCTATCTACCTTTAGTTGCAACAATCTATGAATAATTTAGGAACTGACTCATGGGAAGATAATTTGCGGATCTTTTCCGAAGTTCCTATTATTAAATGTTTTTCAAAAGAGCTATAAGTCTATACGCTTGAATGGAAAGTATAAGCAACTATGTGTATAGGTGTTTTCACATAGCTATAGGCGCGTGTTATACAGAATTAGAATTTAAATATAAGAAATAAAAAAATGAAATGTATTAAAAATGTTGTATTGCATAGCTTTAACTATTGTAAATAAGATTGAGAAATTGTCTATTTTATGCTGAGAATCCGACTGGATGATTCGATTGCATATCCCAAAAAAATACGACCAGTGGCGGATTAAGGGTATCGGGGGTCCTAGGCGAAAAGACAAGTTAAGGCCCCCTGTAAATGGTAAATGTTGTTGGAGAGGGGGGGGGGGTAGCGGCACTAAACTGTTGGGATATTGAACAGTAAACTTGAAATGCCGTTGGGGGGGGGGGGGGGGGGGGGGGGGGGTGGAAATGATTCGCCAGCCTCGGGGCCCCAACGGCCATCCTTCCGGGGGCCCTCGCTAGTACTCTGTCCATACGGCATACTATACAATGGCGATCGACAGGGCCCCTAAATCGGTGGGGCCAAGGCGACCGCCTAGTCCGCCTACCGTTAGATCCGCCACTGAATACGACCGGTTTGCTGACGATAGCTTGTGGTTTCTTTATAAGCCCTAAAGCAAACTGAAACTACAGAATCGGAAATATTGTAACTCTTGGAGTCATCTATACAAGGCTCCGGCTGCTGACTAGCGGTTCCTGATGGCCTGATAGCAGTTCAGGATGGATTTAGCCATAATCAGATCCGGAGTAACAATGTTTGGCAGCGGTTCACATTCGAAGGTACGATTCCGAGAGCCCATCACTAATACATACTAAGATTAATAACATTAATGCTCATCCATTATGTAAAATAAAATCAAATCCAATATTATACTTTTGCATGGTTGGAAACTATGCTGTATCAGCGACCGATGCAGCCTGATGGATTCCAAATTGACTGATAACATTTTCGTTTGTGTATTAACAATTTTAATACAATTCACATGGGGCAATATTTCAACTTCAACGGAACCCTATCGCTCCTATCGCTCACGGGGCGATATTCCTATTCCTAGTCAATTTGAAGCCGTCTCGGGTATGTACTTCTATCCAGTACAGAAAGTCGAGTGTTTCCAAACTTTTTTCAACCAGCGTCCACTTTTCAGGCCCTTTCAGTAGCGGTCGTAGTTTTTTTTTTTAATTCAAGACGAACGGTCCAAAAATGCCGTATTGCTTAAAACTAGATTATACAAGTATAGTTCATGGCGCTACAATCCATATTGACTGGGAGACATTTCCTTCTCTGAAGCATAGAAGGGCACCTTATCCCGGGTTTATTTGGATTTTTTGGTTTATTCAATCCAGTCCTTGATTTTGTGGTCCTATGAGCGTGGCGAAGGTCTACATCAATCGGGTTGCGAGGTTCAGTTCAGATTTCCAGTTCAGTGTTCCAAATGGCAGTGCGGGGTCTGTATCGTTATGATTCCAGGCATTTCGTTGGATCCATCCATCCGAAGTGGTATGGTTATAGTCCAGTTTAGTGGTCCAATCTATCTAATGATGGGTAAAGTTAGCATTAATCCGGAGTCGACTCCGATCCGACTCCGATAAATTCGTAATCGACTCCGGGAGGTAGGTCCGCCCTGCATCATCCGGAGTCGTTCGGAGTCGTCCGGAGTCGTTCGGAGTCGTTCAAAGTCGTTCGGAGTCGTTCGGAGTCGGAGTCGTCCGGAGTCGTTCGGAGTCGTCTGGAGTCGTCCGGAGTCGTTCGGAGTCGCCCGGAGTCGTCCGGAGTCGTTCGGAGTCGTTTGGTACCAATCATGAGTTGAATGGTGCGGGAACTGAACTTGAACCCATACTTGTCGTGGAGTTTATTGTGAACCCATATTTGACCTGGAATCAATAACGAATCCATACTAGTACTGATATTGCATCCATATTGATCAAACAATTGATCATGAAGCCCTACCATTCCTACAAGTGACCCTGAACGAAGCTGGCCTTGGAACTGTTGTTTTGTTTATGTTTTTTTAATTTTTTTTTTATTTTTTTCTATCATTTTTAAATTGTTTATGTTCCTAGAACTGATCAAGAACCCCAATCGGTCTTGGAACCGATGATGATCCCATACCCATATCCGGATTAGAAACTGAAATTATATGGATCCTGGAACCGATCACAACGTAATAACGATCCCGGAACTGAAACCAAACCGGAACTGCTCCTGGATCGGTTTGGGTTCCGGAACAAAACGAGAACATGTTCCAGTACTAGAAACGATTTAATATCTATTCTGATCTAATTACTGATCGCTCTGGTCGCCGAATCATTTGCGGCAGTATATATGCAGCGTAGAATTAAGCTTAAAATTCGAGAATGTGGATTTAACATAGCATTTCAACTTCGAATTGCAGTGAAGAACTATTAACCTAGACTACTACTAGGTTTAGTAATAATCTAGACTCCCTAAGTGAAAGTCTACGTGTATGTTTACATGTTACATGTTGCGTGCATTAACTACTACCGCAGGATCTCACTGGTTTATTTGAATACAGACATGAACATTTTAAAGTGACAACGGTAATATTGAAACCAAAAAAGTTTTAGAACTGCAAGCTTTACACATGGAGGTAAATGGATCATGAGCTCCTCTGTAAGTACGGGCACGGTCTATTTTGATCAGAAAATTCCGAGGACGTAGTGCGTGGTCAGGAGTGTACAAATTGATCTTAAGAAGAAGCTCGGGAGCATCAATTTCGTCTTTAATTAACTGCTTGTGCTTGTTCGTTTGCTACAAAAACTGCTTGTGCTACCTCCCTACGTCTCTCTAAGGACTGCAGAGCCAGAAGAAGCCGTCTAGTTTGATATGTTAGAGGCTAGTCCTTGCTCCACCTTAAGGTTCTTATAGCTATTATAGCGATTTTTTTCGTGTAGCACTCAATTCGTGTGGACCAGTTGTTAGTGCGCGGAAACCATGTAATAACATAGAATTCGAGTATGAACCGGACTAAGGTGACGAACATTTGTTTTAAGCAGAAAGGGTCATTAAAATCAGATGTCAGACGATGAATAAAACTAAGCTGCAGATATGTTTTGTCGATGACGTAAGAATACTGTTGATGACGTAAGAAGAGTGACGAGTCAAGAATACTACCGAAGTTCTTAGTTTCTATGTTACGTGGGATTACACAAGAGTCAAGATTATAGTCTCGCTTAATATTGTCCTTTTTACGAATAAAACTAATCACGCAACACTTATTACACACAATGATAGCGAGTTCGCAGAGCACCAATTGCTAAATTTGTCTAGGCTGTGCTGGAGTGTCGAGGTGTCCGAATTATTTCTAATGGTCGCATAAATCTTGATATCGTCCGCATACATAAGCAAACATTGATTTAGAAGCGCAAATATAACATCATTAATTAAAAGGACGAACAATACTGGGCCAATGTTACTGGTTGCGATATACATGCGTACCAACATCGAATTCGCACACGATAGACGGTCGTTGTTTATGATGAATAAAAATGATAAAGAACATTTTGTGTGCCATTTTTGAACACATGGAAAGTATTTTGTGCCACTTTGCATCACACTACTATGCGGTCGTCTAAGTGTGAATGGGTTTTTTTATCCGAGTTTTGGGACCTTTTGGAACCTTTTTGATCGATTTTTGGGTGACATGCATTTATTATAATAATGCCTTTTCCGTAAGCTAGAGTAATGTGTAAATGCAGTTAAAATGTTTGAACAATATATATTTCATCTTTAGCGTTCCCGCTTACGCCTTCAAGCACGATGCTGACAATAACCAGTCCATTAGAAAAGTCTGACAAGCCTAGATCCATTACGGTGATTGTATCAAAATAAGTGGAAAACAAAATTTCATTCACAGCATGATATGGTAAAAAAAAACCTGGTATCACTATAGATGTTATATTTGTTGTCTCATTTAATTTGAATGATTTAAATCTGTCTCATACTTCTTTGAATATGCAATCATATTGTGCCAACCTGCAGTGACAATTTCTCCAACTAACGGATAGAAGCATACCTTGTATGTTACAAGAATTGTTGTTAAATTTTTGGAAGAAAACATACTCTAGGGCCTAGCTGTGGACGGCCTCTTATACTCCTGTATTATCGCGTATCCATTGACGATACTGCGAAACACGTGTGTAGCCGGTTGGTGATGTAGAGTCACAGGAGGCGGTGATGAGCGAAGCAACTCCGACCAGCGTGTCGATCCGTCGGTCAGAAACAACGAATCCAGCACCAAGATCACCATTGCAGACGTTGGAACGCATTACACTATCTTCGGCACAGAAATGATTCGGAAGCGTGATTTGATATATACCAACGCAACGGGAATCGCTGATTACTCGCTGATAGCCAACCTTAAGAAAATCGGAGCGGACTTGTCCTGGTGTAGTGCGAGATACGGTAATGGTTAGATAGTTTTGTAATAGTTGGGGCTAATACATTTATAACCGTCACAACTCTTACCTCCAACCGAGTTGAATCCGAATCCAACGATCATGCCTTCCTCATTTTCGTAAGGCAGATTGCGTCCCTGGATGGGCAGCTGGATCGGACTAATCAGTGCCGTAAAGACGATTGGTTGAGGCAGCACAATGAATCCAATATCGTTAGCCCGATTTGCCATATTGAAACTAGGATGTGCGACGGCCTGGCTAGATATTTGAATATTTAGCTGCCCAAAAACGGTGCTCCCTAGTCCAACTTCCCACCGAACGAAGCCCGCAATGTTTTGTGCCGCGGTCAGCACATGACGATCAGAAATCAGCGATCCTCCACCGAAGAAGCCAGAGTTGGCAGAGTTCAGATACAGCACATACGCGTTGTACGGTGTGTTTGCGGCATTTAATCCATTAACTATGCGGGAATGTCGATCCAAGGAAATCTAATAGTAAACAAAAACACTTCTCCTTGTTCAGTACAGCATGTTCTGTAGGTACCGTTTCACGATCAACTCACTTCTCCGGCCGACACGCAGCACAGTGTAATTGCAATGAGCAATAATCCTACGTATTCTTTCATGATGGACGAAATTGTTTAAACTATTCTTGCAGTTCACACAATGCTGTTTTACCGTTCGAGCTGAGTAAGCTTGCAACAAGCTCCAGCAACACTCTGTTTGGAAGTCAATCGGAAAACGGTGTCTTATATACAGCCCTCATTTGATGGCGTTTCGTTGTCGATCGGATCGGCCTTTTCGCGCGATAAGTGCTCAGTAAAGCTGTCTATAATGGTTCCTTTCCTTTATCAATCATGTTTCCGCCCCAAAATATGTGTTGCAGGTCGATATTGTCGCTGTCGAATGTATAGGATGTCGATAAGAGATCAATCATGAAGCAGCCACAACACCTGCGATGGATGATATCTAGTGGAAAAATGTTATTTTGTGAATGCACAATTCCTATGTTCACAACCATGTGCATTGTCATTCACTTTTACCTTTCATTCAACTTTTTCGGTTTATAACACGGTCGATGATAACTTAATGCACACCATTAATGCTCGGCAAGCATTGTAAATATCTGGTAATACGTTGATCGTGACTAACAGTCATAATTTTCTTACTTACTTTTTTTGTTTTCATTTGTATATAATAAAACGCCTAAGCAAGGGCTATGAGTTAGGTGGTTCGATTATTGTAATTGCCCAACTGTGCCTAATAATGAAGGCGTTACCTTAAATCCATTTCACGCGAATGATTGATTGACATAACTTGCAATGGCGCCTTGAACAATGTTTTGGATGACTAAGTCGATTAAAGATTGATTATTTTAAGCAATGAATGTAATCCATGTGCATTGACTTTGGTGTGCTGATTTATTTTAACCCATTTCACGAGTAAATTTAGCGATGTGAGTGAATTTACCGATGTTACATTATTATATTATTATAATATTATATATTATTATTGCATTAGTTATATTATTGCATTATTACTCTGATTGTTTAGACAAGGGCACGGCCAATCCTTCCAGGGCAATATGTATATAATCTACATACATTTTGGCTACTTGCGACTCTAGCCGGTATTAATTACTTTATCAAGAAATACTTTATAGTAGGAAATAGTAGAAATACTAACCCACGACGGGCATGTTGTTATGTCGTTCTATTGACGACGACCGCAGGACCGTCATCTCAATACTAAAACTGTAAACTCATCTCGTATTAGGGCTTAAAACTCTAGAAAAGAGAAGAATGGTTTCCCAAGGAATGTTTATGTTTAAACTGTTGTTGTGTCGACATAATTTAGGTAGCACTGTAAGTAGTTTTCGTTAAGTATAAAACACTCATTAGCTAGGGAGTGCCCAAGCGGGGCACTCACAACAGAACATATAAGCACCGACAAACCGACGTGACACTGGGGTTACAAAAGTGTCCCACACGAAAGTACTGTCATTTACCAGTGAGGCGAACACTTCTGTCAAAGTAAGCTCTATTCACTGCTGCTTCGATGTAAACAACTTTTCTAAATACAAATGGCGAAGGAAGTGTGAGGCAAGATTTTGTGAGAATTATTGGACAAAACACCCAGGAAAATCCTTTTATAAGTTTCCAAATCAATGCAAAAGATGTGAGAAGTACATAAAACAATACGCATTGGAATTTGCGAAGAAAAACAAAAAGGGGATTTAGCAGTTTCTTCTCTGTGTCAGTGTAGTAAGCGAATCATTATAGAGATGGCGCTAGTGATTAACGTATTTTCATTTGAAATAAGGAGACAACTTTTGAAGCTAATTTTGTTCGAAGTGTCACGTCGGTTTGTCGGTGATATAAGTGTGCACGTGGTGGGTATCGCTTTTTTTTCTGTTGTAACGTGAGAGCGGTAACAAGTACAATAAACTACCGTTTCTCGAAAAGTGGTGTCTTAATATAACACTGTTAACTGGAAGAATCGATGCACCTCTATAGCTAAGTAACGTAAATTATTATGTCCCTACTAGACCTTTTAGAAATTGACAATTTTTAACAACTGATTTTCGTTATCGTCTTTTCAGTGGAATCCGTTGTTATTGATGTGTAAGAATTTCAATTTATTTTCAAATTTTATAGACCTGTCCTTTAGTGTACCGAAATGTACTAGTGTCATACGAGACTGCATTACGTCTAATTTTAGGAACCCATAGTTTATAAGAGATTTGTTGTAATCGTGTATGTAGGCCATGGAGGCTCGATACCTTAATAATAAATAAATAAATAAATAAAATCTCAAATACGATATCTCTTAGGGTAACGTAGTTTCTATGAGCAACCTAGAACTGAAAGCATTCTCTCCAAGCTGACTCAAAAGGTACAACACTAAAATGATATTCTGCACGTTATTAGTCCCTATGCTTGAATTTTTCGCTCGGTAGCTGGATTGTTTGATGGACGTTGAAAATTATGGCTGGAATCGATATAAAAAACATTTGCTTGAAAAATTGTGTGGTGTCAAAATAGGGTAGCAAGAGCTATGCTGGATAGTTTCAAGACAACTATCCTTCTAAATTGTGGAATTTCTATCTGTTTAAGCTATCTTGTGGGTTTGCACACTGTTAAGGTATCTTGTGACGAGTATTCCAACTAAAACATACCCATTACAGTCATCCTTCTGTAGGTGGTATGCATTCATATCTCTCAACCAGTGAGGTTCCCCTGCTATATACAGTTGCGATTTTAACGGTAAGCAAAGTAAGCAATTGCGGGGGCACCCGTCAACGAGAGGCCTCGTATATTTTTAGTCCAGCATCTATAACAGTTGATAGAATATGGCACTGTATTAGCAAGAAGGGCCCCATGGGTGATGGACGTTGGGGCCGCGTGCTAGACGAACCCTGAGCAACTCCCCCCCCCCGGTGTGACATGGCCCGGTCAACAAAATGAGCTTCAAAAGTTGTCTACTTATTTCAAATGAAAATGCGTTAAACACTAGCGCCATCTCTATAATGATTCGCTTACTACTCTTGCACAGACGAGAAACTGCTGAACTTGCTTTTTGTTTTCTACCCAAATTCTAATGCGCATTGTTTTATTCACTTCTCTCATCTTTGATCATCTATTTTGATTTAGAATCTTATAAAATGATTTTTCTAGACATTTTGTCCAATAATTTCTCACAAAATCTTGCCTCACTCTTCCTTTGCAATTTTTATTTAGAAAAGATGTTTGCATCTAAGATGCCGTGAACAGAGCTTACTTTGACAGAAGTGATCGCCTCAATAGCAAATGACAGTACTTTCGTGTGGGACACTTTTGTAACGCAAGTGTCACGTCGGTTTGTCGGTGACCCGATCTCCGATAGGTCTCGGTAGGTAGATCTTCACCTGATCCTGCCATCAAGTTTGCTGTGCTCCCCTGCGCCTTATGCCGAACTGGGGATCGCTGTCGAACACCTTCTTGGTGGGGCATGAGTCCGGCATCCTCATGACATGCCCAGCCATCGTATCCTGCCAGCCTTCGCCACCGTTAGGATGCCATACAGCTCAGTAAGCTCGTGGCTCATCCTTATCCTCCCTGCTCCATGCTCGAACTCACCGCCAAAGACGGTCTGGAGGATGCGTCGCTCAAATACGCCCAGAGCGTTTGCATCCTCCACTCGAATGGTCCAAGACTCGTGTCCATAGAGGACCACTGGACGAATCAGTGTGCGATATATCTGACATTTCGTGCGGAATCGAAGACTTCTGGATCTCAGCAGTCGGTGAAGCCCATAGTATGCAAAATTCCCTTGCACAATGCGTATCCGGATTTCGCTGCTGATGTCATTGTCCGATGTAACGACCGTGCCGAGATAGCAAAACTCCTTTACTACCTCGAGATTGTTGCCGTCAACGTGTATTACAACGTGCTTCTCAGATGATCTGAGTCTCTGGCAAGCAAGTATTCCGTCTTCGTCGCATTGATCTCAATCCAATTATTGCTGCTTCGCGTTTTAGTCGAGCGTACGCCTCACACACCTTCAGTGTTGTCCTACTAATGATGTCGTTGTCATCCGTGAAGCCAAGAAATTGGAGAGAGACATCATCGACTTCAAGGCGGCCTACGACACCATAGACCGGAATGAGCTATGGCACATCATGCAGCGGTACCACTTCCCTGAGAAATTGATACGGGTGTTAGAGGCCACCATGAACGGGGTACAGTGCAAGGTGAGAGTGTCGAACTTGATGTCGGAATCGTTTGAATCTCGCAGGGGTCTGAGGCAAGGTGACGGACTCTTCTGCCTCTGCTCAATTCAGGTGTCCTGCGAAGTAGCACTTCCACCTTTCGATCACCTCCCGCTCGTTTGTCAGGAGATTTCATTCCGCATCCCGACGATCTTAGGTATATGATTCATAATGCCAAAACGAGAAAGCATGACTGGTCACCGACTCACGTTTTGGATTTCACTACACATGTCTATTCCAGCCGTGTGCACACGAATGCCTATTTGTTCACAATGTTCAATCGTGTGGAGATATTTGCGAGCAAGGTGTCAATTCCATACAAAATTGACGCCTTGACTCTTTTGCACTAATCGTGTGGATGCAGCTTTAGTGATTGTATTGACCGACTCGAAAGTGATGATGAAAACATAGCTGGCGATTAATTCACCGTTTCCCATGCATTTTTCGATCGTTTACAAACATATGTATGGTAACGTCATATTGAACATTTTTGGCAGTAGTGCAAACAACCAACGTGTTGTATGGCCAGCGTTGTAGGAACAGTAAAAATTGTATTAGGAAGGAAGCATCGAAAAAAATGGGAAACAACCAAAAATCCTTGAAATCCTATAAAATAGATATCATATTGTAAAATCGGCATGAACTGACAAGATGAGCGGAGAATGGGCGATTGAATGATTGATCCGGTCAAATGTTTTGGATCACCTTTATGCATGAACTTGAATGGGGCCGATCTTCAAAAAGATCCGTTTTTAACACCTCAACTATATACTAAGTTTATGATAGTCTCTACGCTCTACTTGTGTTTTTCTGCAGAAACCCTATGACTTTTATCATCACTAGCCGGTGCGATAACAGTGCAGTCCAAAATTTCTCAAATTCTTGAATCATATTATGCAACGATATGTAACATTTCATACTTTTTACACGAAACTGGTGACAAAAAAAGGATAGATTGACTAGCACAAACTGCTGTTTTCTCTGTATTATTTGCCATATATATTTAACGATTGTTTCCAACTACGTACAGCTATAACGGTGCTTATTAAGGGATAATAACATTTCCGTTTCCTTATGAGCGTCAAGTAGTAGTAGGGAACGTTTTAACCCTAGTACAGAAAAATATATGCATGGTCTTTCCTATCCATTGCTGTTGGAATCGGTAATGATGATGACGGAGTTCGAGCACCAGATTTTTTTTTTATCTAACTTAAAACAGACGCAAGACTTCGAAGACCTGTTGTTTTTGCTAACCACGAAAGGTAGTTCACGGTACGAATGTATCCTGAGGGATCTCCTGTACTGCAGCCCCGGCTGGACACGAAAGAGACTATCCCAATCTGCACCCAACTGCTGTCATCCTGTTGCATTACCATAGGACCTCCCGAATCTCCTTGGCAGACATTTTGATAAGGTCGTTCCCATCCGACTGCACAGAGCGTGGTATTGCGTATGATAGCCGCACCATAAACATTTGTACACTCAGCGTTTGAAATGATCCGCATGCGCTCGTACTTTAAAATTGTCGATATGGACTGGATAGCTGAGAATGGTAGAAACTGGTTTTAGTGATCAAAACAGTAGTATCAGTAGGTTAAAAAAGAAGGTGACGGCATACCATCAGACGTTCGACCAAATCCAGATACCGTAACCTGGCGACCGATGTACAGATCAGTGGGTGGTAAATTGATCGGTAGCTTTACTGGATAGATCTCTAGACTGTATGGCACTGGCGAAGGCAGTCGGATCAGGGCAACGTCATTCGTCAACTTCCACGGATCAAACTCAGGGTGCACAAACTTGATGACAGTGGACATGGTAAGTCGTGCCATATTCAGATGGATTGAGCCGAGCCCTATCTGGAACACGGTATAGTCGTTTGCACAGTGAGCTGCTGTAAGAACCCACTGGGCCTCAATCAGCGAACCGCCACACACCGTTACAGAACGGCCAAGAGCTGCCCGAATTGACGCTTGCCATGGGAATTGCCCTGTTGTAGCTGTCTGCCCATTTACGACCTTGGCGAACAACTCACGAACTGTTCTCGGTGCATCATGCCTGGGGATGGGAATGGCAGTGAGCTGTTCTTGAAAATGTTGATAGCACTGTGTCATACGCGTATCGAGATGATTTCGACACGCAGGCAACATATTGCCCTGGTTGATCGTACCTTCGAGTTCGTTCTGTTGCACGCCACTTTACCGATCGTGGTACCACAGATGCACAATAACACTATAACCATAAACAATTGACAACCCTGTTCGTGGATCGTCGATCTTCTCGCGGTATACCATCTTGCCTTACTTGCTGGCACCATGTTGCTCGGAAGGGCTAGATAAAGGATATGTGCAGCGTGGTGCCAAGTAAGCGCCAAACACTGGGTTTACCAAACGAAAATGGTGAACCACTTGAGCGAACATTCTTATATCTATCTACACCATTGTAGGGCTGCTCTCGATTTTATCGACAACGGATGCCAGCGCAAAGAGCGCAACGAGTGGAAAAGGTTGTCGTGCAAGCAATCTCTTCGTCTGGGACCGATGTTATCGCCATAACTGGACAGTGGAATACACTCTTCGTACATAAAAGATAGGAAAAATACCACCGCACCACATAATTCAATTCCACGATTTTTTGTTTTTTGGTTTTACTAATGAATGCGAATATGAAGCATATGCATTTTGTTTGTGAAGCAAACCATCTCAGTGTCAGCCGATGCCAGGAACGTAAATAATCCTTTTTTGTACCAATGTCATCCACATTTGTTTGGTGTTTGGACAAATGTGAGATACCTATGGAATAGTTTGGTAAAGTCATTCGATTGTTTCAGATGTGGTGCTCCATCACTTATCACCAATTTGTACACGTTGCTATCTATTCGCACAATAAATGACGGTCTTGTCACCCTTTCTGGACATATTTGGGTACAGGAAGTGATTGAGATCTAATGGGGTAGGTAGAGCTCTCCAACTTTAAGCACCTCTTTGAAAGTCTATGAAAACGGTTTAGCTCATCAAACAAAGTGTTCCTTGATTGCTCTATAGTTTGTCGGATTATATAATTCAAATCAAAACAAGATGTTCTAGTAATATTTTATTGTTTCATAAAAAAACACATTACCATGAGCACCTTAGACGTATTGCATATAAAATATTTTATATTTGATATCCCTTCCTAAACCATAACTAAACAAAAGCCTCATGAAACTAATCTAACAAAAAAAAACACAATATAGTCTATCAACAGCTACGGAGTTTTGATGATACGGGTTTTATAAAACGTTGGATAGCTGGGTAATGAGCTAGGTTCGGATGATTTCATTTCATGTAATTATCGGATGCAGTTCTCATAGAGTGCGATGCAAAGAGTAGTTAATTGTAACAATATCGTAGAGCGCAATCGGTACGATTAAAACATTGCCACAAAGCACGATTGTGATGATAGTGAAAACTAACTTCTAGAAGGCCAGCATGTTTGTATGATCGTAACGTATGTTAATTTAATAACAATTTCATGGCCGTTTTCTTTCCATGTAGTGTTATTGGGGTGTATCCTTTCCCTGCATGACCGCATACCGGTATCAGCATTAAATTATAAGGCATATCATTGGGTTTTTTTTTGCCGAAACCTTATTCAAGAGTCAAAAGCAAGTCTTCTCCTTCGAGTTTCATGCCGTTACTGATATCCAGAGTTTTCACAACGCCAGCTCGGGGCGACTGCACCACCATTTCCATCTTCATTGCCGACAGCACAATCAGCGGCTGGCCTTTCTCGACGTGGTCTCCAACCTTTACCTTGATTTCTGTAAAATAGATTCGTGAAAAGTGGATAAAAAATATTAGCAAAAACGGTGCAACATACTGCTTGCTCGTCGAATGGAACTTACCGATCACGGATCCGGGCATTGGGGCACCAACTTCGTTTTTGTTACCCTTGGTAGCCTTTGGATGGATATGCAACTCCTTGACTGCCTCCTTGTCGCGAATCAGCACCGAACGCAACTGACCGTTCAGTTCGAAAAACACTTCTCGTTCACCATTGGCAGTTAGATCTTCGGCCATAGCTAGTGTCTTGAAGCCAAGCGTTTTTCCCTTCTCAATGGTTGCCTCAAACTCCTCACCTACCTTCGGTCCGGTAAGAAATACACGTGTATTTAGTTTATCTACCGGTCCGAATGTATCGCGGAAGTTAAGGAAATCGTTTGTAACTTGAGGGTAGAGTGCTGCCGACATGACATCACGATCTTGCACGTCGGGGTGAGATTCCTGTAGCGATTTCTTAAGTGCATCAAAATCAAGTGGAGCCAGTTGCGCACCGGGACGTCCCTCAATACGTGGCATATCCTTAAGTACGCGAGATCGCAGTGGTTCCGGGAAACCGCCATGTGGTGTGCCAATAGCACCCTGCAGGAACTCGACCACTGATTTCGGGAAAGAAAGCTCCTCCGCTCGTTCCAGCACCTGCTCGGCCGTTAAGTGATTTTGTACCATGAATTGCGCCAAATCACCAACGACCTTCGAAGAGGGAGTAACTTTAATGATGTCACCCAACAACAGGTTGGCTTCACGGTACGCTTTTTTGACGTCTTCAAAGAAATCCCCCAATCCAAGGGAGTATGCCTGGAATTGCAAATTCGTGTACTGTCCTCCAGGAATTTCATTCATGTACACATCAGCATTGCCCGATTTCATCGTGGTGGTGCATTCGAATGGTGCATATAGCGTACGCGTTTGCTCCCAGTAGGCAGAGTATTCGCTAATATCCGGCAATCCTAAGCCAGTATCGAGACTGGTGCCCTGGAGAGATGCGACAACCGCTCCCATACTCGGCTGCGAAGTCATTCCGGACATGGAGTCGACCGCGACATCAACGACATCGGCACCAGCCTCAGCACATGCTAGCATAGAAGCTACGCCCGCTCCAGATGTATCGTGTGTGTGAATGTGAATTGGTACATCCGGGTGTTTTTCGCGAATAGCTGTAATGAGTAAGCTATAAGAAAGTACCACAAGAAATGTTTAATAATGAAGAAAACCAACGACATGGTTGTATCATTTTCTTCGTACCGTGCGGCTTGCGGTTTTAGCAGTCCAGCCATATCCTTGATGCACAGGACATGTGTCCCTGCTTTGACTAATTCGTCGGCTAGGTTAGTGTAGTATTTAAGATCGTACTTGGTTTTTTTCGGATCACTCACATCTCCAGTGTACGAGATAGCAGCTTCCACTACACCGCCAGCATTACCGGCCGCTTCCATACCGAGGATCAAGTTCGGCAGATAGTTCAACGAGTCAAATACTCGGAAAATATCCATTCCACATTGTACCTGGTGAGGGTATGAAACGTCTGAATTATGATAATTTCATCCAAATGTTACCTTAAACTACAAATATTTCGTTCTAAACACGCACCGATAGTTCACAGAATTTGTACACCACATTATCGGGATAGTTCGTGTATCCAACGGCGTTTGCGCCGCGTAGAAGCATCTGGAAGGGAATGTTTGGAATCTGTTTGCGCATTTCCTCCAACCGTTCCCATGGACATTCGTGCAGGAAACGGAGTGCGACGTCGAAAGTAGCACCTCCCCAGTTTTCTAGCGAGTATAGGTTGTTAAATTTGTGCGCCACAAACGGCGATATCTTCAGCAGGTCGTGCGTTCGTACACGTGTGGCTAGTAGCGATTGATGAGCGTCGCGGAACGTGGTATCCATGAGTAGCAGCTTCTTTTGGTTTCGTACCGCCTTTGCAAAACCTTCAGGGCCTTCCTCCTGCAGAATTTGTTTAAAACCACGCGGTGGCTCTGTAACTGTTTGAACAAAATTACTAACCGCTCCTGATATCGGGTATTTTCGAGTTCGTAAATCGTAGATTTAAAATAAGACGAAGAAAGGATGACATGCGATGTAGTGTTTAAATTTAACAATGGAATATGCGTTTTGAATGCAAATGATTATTGTATTAAAATTATTTAAAAAAAAAACAATTTATGCTGCAAAAACTTGCTTAACATTCAAATAACATTAGCATAGTTTAGTTTAGTTCAGATTTTGGAATTAATATTGCATCGAAAAATATTAATTTTTACACATTTATGCACAGGCACGGGTCATGCAAAATTTTAACAAACATTAGTACTAAAACGAAAGTGCTAATAATTACCGTTATATTAAAATTCGAGTAAACTTCCTCGAGATAGTGTATAAAGGAAACAGTCAAATGTGGGCCATGCAACAGTATGTGTCATTACATGTTACATTACCACTGTTGCCATTATTTGTATTAGTACATCACACAGCAATTACACAATGGCACCATCACAAGCATTTACCGTACCAAACATTCTAGGAAGTACTATTCTAGGTTGTGGCCTATCGAGTATCTGTAGTAGCTGCGGATATTTTATTGTGTCGGCAAAACATTACATATTCTGTTATTGGTTAGCAACAACACTTAGTTATATGTTAGAAGATTGTTGCAAATAATGCTTTGAGGGAAATGCTGAAGTGTGTCTCGTGTAATAATGTTGTTCGTGTTCGTGTATAGAAGGTGATTATACCCCATTCCATTGTTTTATGTAAGAGTCATTATGTTGTACGGCCATGTAGCCATGTTAACAGGCAATATTTATCTTATTAAACTACTTTTTTTACATTAAACGAGCGAGAGAGACAGTCTACCTTTTCTTGTACCCTCTTCCTCCTCGGCCAGTGCTTCCGGTGATAGATCTTTGAGGCGATACACATTTGATATTTCGCGACAGTGCGTTGAGTTCGAGTGTGCAAATTACGCACGTAAAATAACATTAGTATAAGAGGTTGGTTTGGGATTGGGTTTAAAAGCAGCACACCGGTCGTCGTCATAGTGATGGTAGTTGTTGTCGTCGTGTTGTTAACCCCCATGTTGTTCATTATAATTCGTAGTAATTAATCAACACATAGAAAACAATAGCACACGTTTTAACAAGAAATTATGACAAAAAAAGAAAGAAAAAACATAAAAGAAAAACAATTTGTTTGTTGAAGGAAAGTTAGGAAAAGTAAACACTATACGTCACACAAAAAACACTTAAAAAAACAGCAACATAAAACAAGAACAAAACGGCTTTGACAGCTGGTAATAATGATACTAAATACGTATGCTGCCGTGTCACTTACCCAATGGCAATTGAGGAACGTGCGGTTGAACTTCAGCGGGCTTTAGTTTCGTCGCGAGTGGAGTTGTCGGTCCATTTACCAAAACTTCCCCAAGATAGTTCAGCAGCTTTTGAGCGCGGTTTTTCGATTTGGAAAATCGGAACAGCTGCGGATGCTCATCGATGAAGTAGGTGTCAAGTACTCCATTGAGGAATTTTTGATTCTCAAGCACATTAAGCAGGAATGGTATGTTGGTTTTGACACCTCGAATACGGAACTCGCGCAGGGCACGGTTCATTTTTGCCGCGGACGATTGTAGATCCGAGGCGTGCGATATGACTTTGACCAGTAGCGAATCGTAATACGGAGAAATAATGGCACCAGCGTAAGCTGAGGCGCTGTCCAAACGAATACCCATACCTTCACCGGAACGGAATACCTCCAAACGGCCTGTGTTTGGTTGGAAATCGTTCGCCGGATCTTCCGTTGTAACACGGCATTGAATAGCATATCCTTGCGGTTTGATATTTTCTTGCGTGTAGCCAAGTTCGGGCAGGGTCATACCTTCAGCAACACGGATCTGCGACTGCACCAGATCGATCCCAGTAATTTCCTCAGTAACGGTATGCTCAACTTGTAGTCGAGCATTAACTTCGATGAAGTAAAAGTTTCCAGATTCGTCGCACAAGAACTCGACCGTACCCGCATTTTCATAGCCCACGTGCCGCGCCAAACGAACGGCATACTCCGTCATTTTGTCCCGCACTTCAATCGGCAGGCGGGGTGCCGGCGCAATTTCAACTACCTTTTGATGGCGTCGCTGCACGGAACAGTCGCGCTCGTACAGATGAACGACATTTCCCGCTTTGTCACCCAGCAGTTGCACCTCAATGTGCCGCGGACGCTCAATGAACTTTTCAATGAACATAGCACCGTTTCCGAATGCTGCTTTTGCTTCGGAACTGGCACGCATGAAGTTATCTTCAACTTCATCCATTTTGCGAACGACACGCATGCCACGGCCGCCACCACCGTACGCAGCCTTAAAAATGACGGGCAAACCATGCTTACGACAAAACTCGACAGCCTCCTCTTTGGTGGTTACTGGTCCATCTGTACCAGGTACAATGGGCACACCAGCCTCGATGGCAGCCTTGCGTGCAGCGACCTTATCCCCCATCTGTTGCACAACTTTCGGCGAAGGGCCGATGAAGCGCAATCCTGCATCGATGACAGCTTGCGCAAAGTCAGACCGTTCAGACAAAAATCCATATCTGAAACAAAAGCAACAAAGGCATTAGGGGACGGTCGGGAAGGATGATTTAAGAAATGATTTGCCAGACAATTACCCAGGATGAACGGCGTCAACATCATTTTCCTTGCACACACGAATGATTTCCGGAATGCTGAGGTATGCTTCAACAGGGGCCAGCCCTTTTCCTACCATGTATGACTCATCTGCCTTTTGACGGTGCATATGCATCTTGTCCTGTTCGGAGTAAACGGCCACGGATCGGATTCCAAGTTCCGTGCAGGCACGAAAGACACGAATGGCAATTTCTCCTCGATTCGCAACCAGCACGGATCGTATGGGTTTGTATTCGACCTGACTTGCAAAGCCATTTTTACGGATGGTCCACAGGCGAGCCCGATTTGTTCGCCGTAATCCTGCAACAGCGAGTTGGGCACTGAATAGCTGCATCTTGACGTTTGACGGTTACTCTTCAGTTGACGGTGGACGGTGGATTCCAAGGGTTGCTCTTGTGTTTCTACTGCTAATCCTCTAGAAGTTTTTAAGAAAGGACAAACAAAACTGTTGAGTACATTTTCAGTATGTGTGTGCCTTAAGTGAGATTAAGGCATGAGCTCTAATTGCCCAAAGTTGGGCTGTATGTAACAAATAGTTCCATCGGCAAATTAAGTGAAAAAGAACTTTTTCAACTGTTATCATTCAAAATTCAATGGAATATCCAACTTTGTTCGAAGTAACACATCTTTAACAGGTGATAAAATTAGCAAAGTAACGGCTGGTCAGTTTTATATAACTGGAACTGAAACGGTGAATAGAAACAGGAACTAAGTTGCCTTCGCATTGGCTGCTAGTAGTTGGCAAAACGTTTATTTAGGTTCCAAAGTGCAAAATGTGATTTTGTTTTTGTATTCATGTTGTTGATAACCCAGGGCAGGCATAATCAATAGTGGTTTGATTTATAAACAATTTTGCTATTTTGTAACAACCAAACAGCATATAAACGTGAATGCAGTCAATAGATAAAGGCGTTCAGTATTAAAAGCACAGTCATAAAAAACGTGTAAAAAGCATTGGCACTCGTTACACATATTGTTTGGAAATACCAAAAATAAATGTTGATTAGGCGATTAGCATAGTGTGTCATAAACTGGCCTGGAGCGAGTTTTAGAGTCTATTAGAGCGTGTTTTTAATTCAAACTTCAATGTACACTTCAATGTAAAAATAGTGCTGATATATTCGATCGTAAATAAATAAGAGGTCAAATACCGTATTATAAAATCCAGTAATTCCCACAAAATTCTACCATTTATTTCTTAAAGTCCAGCGTATTATTTTAATCACCTTAATACTGTTTCAAAATCGCACAGAATGTAGAGTTAAAAATAACAGTACTCTATACTAGTGCACAGTTTACATTGCTCCAAATATTGCGGGAAAAACACATACCAATGAACTAGGAAATCTTTTCAATGTGGATGCGTCATGACCAACGATTCCAAAGTACAACAAACAAATAAAACTGGAATTTAAGAGTTTCTCATAGATCTTACACAATTGGGATACTTTCTCGGTTATATGTGACATGTCAACACACTACACACACTGTTTCCAAATGCCCAAAATCCTTTTGTTGTTAGAATGAGAACATAAATTGAAAAGATTCTCTATCCTCTAGACCTGTTATTCTATATGTTAATCTCTAATACAGGCGAGAATTTTAATGTTTAGAATTTATTTACAGGGAGTTTTCAGGAGAGGCTATTACTTTTGGCACACTTTCTGAATTCGTCCGCATGGGAAGTGATACTTTTGTTTTACAAGTTGATTGATAATGTTGGTTATCACCATTCTGAATCTTGTGTGACAGGATGTGGATTCGATGGCACCCTTATTGGAACGTCAAAAAACTTTACAAAAAATACAAAATACTGGAAATTAACTTTTCTGCATATCGAGATAGTCGGCAACATATCTTGCAAAAAAATGTTCTTTTGTAGCACTTTGGTCAACTAGAAGTAGGGATTGCGATTCTAGAAAGTGTACCAATTGTCTTAGAAAAAGCATGCAACCCTGCCCGTCGTACACGTCATATCATTCAGTTCGAGTCTACGTTTGGTGATAACGATTGCTAGCCGTTACTTTCATAAATAAATAGCACTAATACCTTGGAAATATCAGTTCAAATTGATTAGTTATGATTAAACCCGTCGGCCAATTCAGAGTCACACGGCGGCGACAGTAGGCAGCAACAGCAGAATTGATTGAAACATAGGAAAATACGTTGAAATCTGAATAGAAGGTCCCAATCGTTATCAATAACTAACACACATTGTACAGTTCTCGCATGGCGGTGATCTATGAGTGCCAAAGGAAAATGTGTTTAAACCTATTCGACTCGTGTGTGGTTATGCTGCCTGCCACTCTCCGGTTATTGCTGTGCTGCCACCAGTGGCTCATAACCTTCATTTGCCCGATAATATTGATCATAGCTTCAAAAGTTTATTGGAGTTTTATTACTTTTTTTTTATTTGCATGACAGGGTGCGACCTTTTGGCAATTTGATAGGATGAAATTCGTTAGAATCGAACTATCAGATGAATTTGTTTCTATATCTGCATTAAGTCCGTTGTGTCGGTAAAAACAAACATGAACAACATTGTATTAGCAGTAATACACCATTGCAAATTTAAATATTATTTGAAATGCACTTGTACATTAAAAAAAAGTTAAAAATCATAAAAACCTTGCTTGATAACTCATAGTTTGGTCACATTTACCTATTAAGTCCATCGTTACGCTTGTCCACCTAAGACCGCGTGTTACCTGTACGGTACACAGAACAAATCACATCATCATCCACACACACACACACACACACACACACACACACACACACACACCACACACACACACACACACACACACACACACACACACACACCACACACACACACACACACCACACACACACACACACACACACACACACACACACACACACACACACACACACACACACACACACACCACACACACACACACACACACACACACACACACACACACACACACACACACACACACACACACACACACACACACACACACACACACAACCCTGTTATTAGCTTTATTTCGCGACGTGGACATTGAACTCTTTTGCGTGGTGGTAGTAGTAACGTAAAATCTTAAGAAAAAACCTTTCATTTGACAACCTTTAGATCGAAGGTCATCGCGTGCGCCAAACATATGGTAAAGTAATGGGCGGAAAAATAAACAAACTAACACATGAAAAGCTAAAACCGTTCAATGCATGTGTTCAAATAATGTACGCTAGCTGAAGTGTAATACTGCGTCTGAGCGCTATGTTATTACATCGTGCGTATTATCAGGCCCCAGATGTTTACACGCATCACATCGAAAAGCGTATCGCTTGGCGTACGAACAGCGGGCAAGATTATTGTGCACCTTTCAGTACGACATTGAAACGGGGAGGAATTGGGGTCAACTGGTTTCTTTAGCTTTAGTGCAAGCTTGTCCAACGTCGTCGGTATGGACTGCTGCCACGCATCGTGCGATGATGAACTATGATGAAGCACAGAAAAATCTCTGACCGACCCTTTTGATGGTCGTACGATTTCCACTGCACTCATCGTTAACACTAACACTATTAGTAACTTTTCTCCCGTCTGTATCTCGTGTGTCCGTACAAGCCATGACGCGGTGCTAGTTCGATCGGCGACCCGGTGCCGAATAAAATGCGGATGGTTTAATGTCTATTACGCAACATATTAGAAAACAATATTGTGTCTGAATTGACAGTGTCGATGTTGGGCAAACCAATAACGCGAAATGCAACAAGTAATAGAATTGGACAAGACAACAGCTAACAACGTAGTAGCTGTAACACGTTACACCGGCATGTCAACTACAATGTTATTGTTTGGGCAGCAGAAAACCAAAAACACGCCTTGAAGATTCGTCTCAAAATCGAATCGATCCACTTATACATTCTTGGGACAACTGTTGTCACAAAAGTCGCGATTAACTAAGCAACAGATTTACCATAAGCAACAGCACGATGCGGTGAAACCTCAAACAGCCCCGACGAGGCACAACACTGATGTAGATTACTATGGATGCGGACGATTCCGAACACCGTATCCACCGTTACCGTCCCATGAACTGAACGTGAAACAGAACGCATCAGGCCCATATGTCCGCATGGCAGCTGATTTCATGGCATGCGTACTGTGTGTTTGTGTGTTATGTCTATCGCAGCACGTTGGACTTTTGTTGCTGTAAAAGTCCAAAATGCTATACGTGGAACGTTAATATGTTGAATATAATATGTATTTTTTTATGTAAGCAAGTATGGTACTACTATATCCCATACTTATTGTGAACACGTGGTCGAAAAGTGTCAAAATGTTTTAAATAAATGTGAGCTGGTAATTACCACAACAGATTATACTGGCTGTTTCTCAATCATTTGAACATATTATTGTTTAAAAAATGATGTTAAACGTTACTTTCATAATTTTGCGTAAGGGATGAATTGGTTGGGAATCGTTTACAATTTATAGTCGGAAGTGAATTTGTACAATTGTAAAGCAACATTGTTAAATCCTATATATCGTTAAACAATCTTTTTCGCCGGTTTTAATCAAAATGTCCCACTATGCACAGGGGTATTAAACACTCTATATACGTTTTAATTGAAAATTAATTAAATTTTGTAACATAAAACCGGATAATTTTTTTACACATTACTTGAACAAAATAAAACCAAAATAATGTTGTGCATTCTCATGTTATTTTGAAATAACTTTTTTTCCGGCCGCTAGGGCTGTGTCTTGTTATTTAGTGTATCAATCTACGCGCTTACCCTCTCTAGATGTAACTCTAGGTAATAGTAATTCTTTAAATCTGTATGTTTAGCGTTGAGGTTCATGAATGATTCTATCTTTATATGCATACAGTAGAGCACAGAACAAATATACATACATAATTATATTGAATCTGTAGAGTATCCACAATCTCTAAAAGAGCAAATCTAAATATTTTCCCCCAGTGCTGCCTCATCGTTGCATTTTCCTTCGTAGGCGGTTTGATTCAATTTTGAAATTATCCATATCACAGTTGTGTTGCTGTATGCTGTTTCACCTTGATATTGGACATTGAGAGTAAATTCGCGCTCTTTTCCGTATCTCGTCGGAACGATTCTTAAAAGCTAGGTAACGGTTGACCAATCGCGGGCCCACTCGGTCCGTGAAGATTATATCTTCACATGGCTCATGATTGGAACCACGAATCAAACATCATTGAAGGTTTGGATGAATGATTTTTTACGAAAGGTTCATGAAGCACAACAATATTGTAGTTAGAGTTGTTCGTAAGGGAAGGCAGGTAAAGACGGACACCTTAAGGAAAATGTTTGAAATTCTGGAAAATATTAATACAACGACCATGAAAAAGTGCATACATTATCTGAAACTCGTATTTTATCTGAAAATGTGATGATTCTTTTAAGTTTCCGTTGTTTTTTTCGTTGTTTTTTTTTCATGAAATAAAATCATGTTTTTTTCGTACAGTTTTGAAATGTTCGAACCTGATATGAGAAAGATGGACAGCATGAAGGGTAAAAAGGAGACCTGTAGAAAACGTTGGAATTTGAAGAGGTTTATAATATTTTAACCTATCCCATTAATTTCCACGTCCTGGTACGTACATATACCAATTCTTGGCCAAATGCAACGGCGGTTCATTCAGCCGTTAATTTAGGAATTATATGCGCCACTTCTAACACCTCGAAAAATGCAGAATTCATATCAGTGCTGCCTCTTTTTGTGGATTACAGTTGTCCAAGTCGTGACAAGATATTGGGTTTTTAAGTGCCTCACCAGCGCCGAGCGAGGAATAGCATAACGCATGACTGCTATTTTGACCGGTGGTTGATTTCCGTTAATTTCAATACTTTCCCTAATCGCTGGAAAGTGTATATCTTCGAAATACACTGTTTAAAGGTGCTTGATTAAATATATTCATTACCAATTGATATAAGAAGTAAAATAAATCAACAAATTCGGTGTCCATCTTTCCCTACGACAGAGTGGCTGTCTTTCCCGCTTTGGTGTCAGGATTCACAAACCGCCAGAAAACATTTTTTTATTATTTTTCATATTTGTTCTTTCTCCATTTTTTTGCTGAATAATCATCACAACTCATTAATGTAATAAAACTTCCAAAAATATAAACATTGCAAATTACGGAGCTTAAGATCCGCAGAAGTCAAATTAGATCCACAAGGGTGCACACGATTGAAAATTGTTTTTGTTCGTGAATTTAACCAATTTTGGATACAGTTTACCAAAAATATTCTCAAATGTGTTTTTTTTCTTTCAGTTCAGTTGCTGCATTGTTGAATTATGCGGAAATTACCTTTTTCATGCATTCATGAGTGTCAATCTTACCCACAGTGACCGTCTTTACCTTCCTTCCCCTACCACGCATTCAGATAGTCAGTATTTCTCACGGGTGCTATCGCCATGAACTATGGCTGGTGGGACTAATTTGGTAAAACCTTAGAACAACTAACCCGGCGCTCTAGCACCAATCGAACACGACATCGAACATGAAAAATGTATGGGATTTGACATGTTTGTCTTGTTTGTTTGTTTCTATCTGACAGTGCACCACCATATGATTATATGGGTTTGTTCGTGTCGGATGTCGTGTTTGATTGCTGCTAGAGCGCCGCCTAAGATGATCGAAAGCGTGGTGTATTGATCTGTATGTAATTACTTGCTGCAAAAGAAAAATGCACCAAGCAGATAATATAGTAGACCCCTCACGTAACTCTAGTAAATAAGAACATGTTGCAATAACAGATATGTTGCACTTATTATTTGCATATATGTTGAGAAAAAATTAATACAAAACTCAATCCATTTATAATTGAAAACCTTGCACAGCTTATGTGTATTTGAGATATGATTTATGAATTCCATGGTATTTAATAATTTAAAATAAATAATATTCAAGTGAATAAATTAAAACCAAACAACACGTTGGGCTCTGTAATTACAGGACATCTCCACTGAAATGATATCTTTAAACAAGATCATTTTGTAGAAAATACGGTCAAAGCCGCAATAGTGTTAATTTGAAAAAAAAATCAAAATTTATAACCATGTATAAATCTCAATTGAACAAACCTCTCGTACGGTGTATACGGTGTAGTGAAGCAAAATATATTCAGTTTTGTTCAATAATGTTCTAATAGATGTTCCATACAGATCGTGACGCAACAAGTAGTCGTAATAGTCTTCTATAATACAGGTAAGTATTTAATCCAAAACAGGTATAAAATATAGATTATGTGTTTTGAATTCCCGCAAATTATAAGAGATTCGTTCAATGTGAATGTTGCGCTTGAGCTGTATGCCATTGTGTTAAAAACAAACATAAATGGTTAATAAGTCTATGAAAACTATGGTCAGCATGAACAAACACACACAATGTTAGAATTTATATTGTTTCCCACAGCAAATTGTATTGCCAATGTCATGGTTTTATTTGAAATGACCTAGCCAAAATTGTATGAACAATTCACACGCTCGATTTGTGCACAGTGAGCAGTCTCCTGGATCAAATTAATAATAACAATTATTGTTACTATTTTTTTTGTAGCCAACGATTTAAATTACAAAAACCAAAATATTTTTTTTTTCAAATATCTATCTAAAAGGTCTTATCGTATCTTTAATATAGATTATGCTATTGTGTTTCAAAATGATGTTACAAATGGTACAATTTACAATGTTTTCCCTTAGTATGATTAACTTGCCAAACCGCAATTGCTTCTCGATTGCTGCAAATGCAAACACTCATGCTATCATCATTACTCTTGATTACATTAAACGCCCTTTCACGATGGATGAGTTTGAAGCATAAGTTCTTAATGTAGTCGCATTCTTGACGTGTGTTTTATCAAATCGGAACGTTTTGCAGGAGTTGTGGTATATTTTATAGCAGCGCTTAAAGCTTATGCTAAGAGCAGCCAAAACGAAACTTTACTGTTGCAAACGAACGCCGGTAGACGGGATGAAGGCACAATAAAATGTGATAATAAGAGTAAATGAATGAGTGAGTGCGTGAGCTCGCATGGGAAAAAGAGGAAGAGGCACAATTCCATCTGATCTACTGCTTCCAGACCGGCTAGCGGCCAGCCAGCCAAGTCAGCTAGCCAGCCAGCCATGCAAGATATGGAAGATGGAGCAGATCGTTGAAAACGGTGCGTAAAATGGATAACGAAAAAACACTTAAAAGCTCTGCAAAATGTGAGCATGGTGAAGAAAAAGAACGAGACACCGTAAAGAAAGAAAGAAAAAAAAACACATCCGTGGTAACAAAAAGGCCTCCAAAACAGTGAAACGTAGCATATTTCATTGGCAGCTTGTTTACCGCAAAGATAGCACGTGCTGCGTTGATGCTGTCTGAATACAGTTTTTGGTCAGGTGCTTAGATTTGAAGATCGGTCGAGCACGGTGCAAAAGGATCATCATCTGCAACAGAGTGTGAAGACGCCAAACCCGGAAAACTCACGTGTACACTGCCCTTAGTTTTCTTAACTGACCGATTCACAGGTTGCACAGCTCTTGGATGTTTTCCGGATCGAGTGTTTCAAACATTGTGCGTCCTATTTACGAATTCACCGGCAATGCAATTTATAAAGTGAGTATCGAAAAAAGTGATCGACGTTGAACGTGTGTGGCATGTTAGTGTGCGCTGTGTAAACTAACATTGTAGCTCACGAAAACGCAGTTGCCGTGATAAATTTTAAAGTGTAAAATCGCAAAGATGTTGTTCAAAAAGATGATAGCTAGCATATATTTATTTGGAGGCCAAAAAACAAAACGTAAATAAATACATTTTAATAAATTAATGTAACACACCATCGTTCGCGCAGGGCATCCACAATCTCTAAAAGAGCAAATCTAAATATTTTCCCCCAGTGCTGCCTCATCGTTGCATTTTCCTTCGTAGGCGGTTTGATTCAATTTTGAAATTATCCATATCACAGTTGTGTTGCTGTATGCTGTTTCACCTTGATATTGGACATTGAGAGTAAATTCGCGCTCTTTTCCGTATCTCGTCGGAACGATTCTTAAAAGCTAGGTAACGGTTGACCAATCGCGGGCCCACTCGGTCCGTGAAGATTATATCTTCACATGGCTCATGATTGGAACCACGAATCAAACATCATTGAAGGTTTGGATGAATGATTTTTTACGAAAGGTTCATGAAGCACAACAATATTGTAGTTAGAGTTGTTCGTAAGGGAAGGCAGGTAAAGACGGACACCTTAAGGAAAATGTTTGAAATTCTGGAAAATATTAATACAACGACCATGAAAAAGTGCATACATTATCTGAAACTCGTATTTTATCTGAAAATGTGATGATTCTTTTAAGTTTCCGTTGTTTTTTCGTTGTTTTTTTTTCATGAAATAAAATCATGTTTTTTTCGTACAGTTTTGAAATGTTCGAACCTGATATGAGAAAGATGGACAGCATGAAGGGTAAAAAGGAGACCTGTAGAAAACGTTGGAATTTGAAGAGGTTTATAATATTTTAACCTATCCCATTAATTTCCACGTCCTGGTACGTACATATACCAATTCTTGGCCAAATGCAACGGCGGTTCATTCAGCCGTTAATTTAGGAATTATATGCGCCACTTCTAACACCTCGAAAAATGCAGAATTCATATCAGTGCTGCCTCTTTTTGTGGATTACAGTTGTCCAAGTCGTGACAAGATATTGGGTTTTTAAGTGCCTCACCAGCGCCGAGCGAGGAATAGCATAACGCATGACTGCTATTTTGACCGGTGGTTGATTTCCGTTAATTTCAATACTTTCCCTAATCGCTGGAAAGTGTATATCTTCGAAATACACTGTTTAAAGGTGCTTGATTAAATATATTCATTACCAATTGATATAAGAAGTAAAATAAATCAACAAATTCGGTGTCCATCTTTCCCTACGACAGAGTGGCTGTCTTTCCCGCTTTGGTGTCAGGATTCACAAACCGCCAGAAAACATTTTTTTATTATTTTTCATATTTGTTCTTTCTCCATTTTTTTGCTGAATAATCATCACAACTCATTAATGTAATAAAACTTCCAAAAATATAAACATTGCAAATTACGGAGCTTAAGATCCGCAGAAGTCAAATTAGATCCACAAGGGTGCACACGATTGAAAATTGTTTTTGTTCGTGAATTTAACCAATTTTGGATACAGTTTACCAAAAATATTCTCAAATGTGTTTTTTTTCTTTCAGTTCAGTTGCTGCATTGTTGAATTATGCGGAAATTACCTTTTTCATGCATTCATGAGTGTCAATCTTACCCACAGTGACCGTCTTTACCTTCCTTCCCCTACCACGCATTCAGATAGTCAGTATTTCTCACGGGTGCTATCGCCATGAACTATGGCTGGTGGGACTAATTTGGTAAAACCTTAGAACAACTAACCCGGCGCTCTAGCACCAATCGAACACGACATCGAACATGAAAAATGTATGGGATTTGACATGTTTGTCTTGTTTGTTTGTTTCTATCTGACAGTGCACCACCATATGATTATATGGGTTTGTTCGTGTCGGATGTCGTGTTTGATTGCTGCTAGAGCGCCGCCTAAGATGATCGAAAGCGTGGTGTATTGATCTGTATGTAATTACTTGCTGCAAAAGAAAAATGCACCAAGCAGATAATATAGTAGACCCCTCACGTAACTCTAGTAAATAAGAACATGTTGCAATAACAGATATGTTGCACTTATTATTTGCATATATGTTGAGAAAAAATTAATACAAAACTCAATCCATTTATAATTGAAAACCTTGCACAGCTTATGTGTATTTGAGATATGATTTATGAATTCCATGGTATTTAATAATTTAAAATAAATAATATTCAAGTGAATAAATTAAAACCAAACAACACGTTGGGCTCTGTAATTACAGGACATCTCCACTGAAATGATATCTTTAAACAAGATCATTTTGTAGAAAATACGGTCAAAGCCGCAATAGTGTTAATTTGAAAAAAAAATCAAAATTTATAACCATGTATAAATCTCAATTGAACAAACCTCTCGTACGGTGTATACGGTGTAGTGAAGCAAAATATATTCAGTTTTGTTCAATAATGTTCTAATAGATGTTCCATACAGATCGTGACGCAACAAGTAGTCGTAATAGTCTTCTATAATACAGGTAAGTATTTAATCCAAAACAGGTATAAAATATAGATTATGTGTTTTGAATTCCCGCAAATTATAAGAGATTCGTTCAATGTGAATGTTGCGCTTGAGCTGTATGCCATTGTGTTAAAAACAAACATAAATGGTTAATAAGTCTATGAAAACTATGGTCAGCATGAACAAACACACACAATGTTAGAATTTATATTGTTTCCCACAGCAAATTGTATTGCCAATGTCATGGTTTTATTTGAAATGACCTAGCCAAAATTGTATGAACAATTCACACGCTCGATTTGTGCACAGTGAGCAGTCTCCTGGATCAAATTAATAATAACAATTATTGTTACTATTTTTTTTGTAGCCAACGATTTAAATTACAAAAACCAAAATATTTTTTTTTTCAAATATCTATCTAAAAGGTCTTATCGTATCTTTAATATAGATTATGCTATTGTGTTTCAAAATGATGTTACAAATGGTACAATTTACAATGTTTTCCCTTAGTATGATTAACTTGCCAAACCGCAATTGCTTCTCGATTGCTGCAAATGCAAACACTCATGCTATCATCATTACTCTTGATTACATTAAACGCCCTTTCACGATGGATGAGTTTGAAGCATAAGTTCTTAATGTAGTCGCATTCTTGACGTGTGTTTTATCAAATCGGAACGTTTTGCAGGAGTTGTGGTATATTTTATAGCAGCGCTTAAAGCTTATGCTAAGAGCAGCCAAAACGAAACTTTACTGTTGCAAACGAACGCCGGTAGACGGGATGAAGGCACAATAAAATGTGATAATAAGAGTAAATGAATGAGTGAGTGCGTGAGCTCGCATGGGAAAAAGAGGAAGAGGCACAATTCCATCTGATCTACTGCTTCCAGACCGGCTAGCGGCCAGCCAGCCAAGTCAGCTAGCCAGCCAGCCATGCAAGATATGGAAGATGGAGCAGATCGTTGAAAACGGTGCGTAAAATGGATAACGAAAAAACACTTAAAAGCTCTGCAAAATGTGAGCATGGTGAAGAAAAAGAACGAGACACCGTAAAGAAAGAAAGAAAAAAAAACACATCCGTGGTAACAAAAAGGCCTCCAAAACAGTGAAACGTAGCATATTTCATTGGCAGCTTGTTTACCGCAAAGATAGCACGTGCTGCGTTGATGCTGTCTGAATACAGTTTTTGGTCAGGTGCTTAGATTTGAAGATCGGTCGAGCACGGTGCAAAAGGATCATCATCTGCAACAGAGTGTGAAGACGCCAAACCCGGAAAACTCACGTGTACACTGCCCTTAGTTTTCTTAACTGACCGATTCACAGGTTGCACAGCTCTTGGATGTTTTCCGGATCGAGTGTTTCAAACATTGTGCGTCCTATTTACGAATTCACCGGCAATGCAATTTATAAAGTGAGTATCGAAAAAAGTGATCGACGTTGAACGTGTGTGGCATGTTAGTGTGCGCTGTGTAAACTAACATTGTAGCTCACGAAAACGCAGTTGCCGTGATAAATTTTAAAGTGTAAAATCGCAAAGATGTTGTTCAAAAAGATGATAGCTAGCATATATTTATTTGGAGGCCAAAAAACAAAACGTAAATAAATACATTTTAATAAATTAATGTAACACACCATCGTTCGCGCAGGGCATGCAAAAAAGATTGAAAGATCATTGACTGACCATGTACCACGATGCGGGGCATAAAGTACTATTTCTTCCCATTTTGTTGCATTCGATGGTTTACTCATGTATGCTGCGTGCTTGCTGATTTTAATGATTCTTTGTTGGTTTCTGGTTCTGTAAGTATCTTATTTTGTGCAATTCGCTTGTGGTAGACTTGTTCAGTGTATTGGACGGGTAACAGGTATGGGGTGCGAAATCCAAACCGATTTATGGTAGTGGAAATAAGTTATGAAATAGCTTATCAAATTTCCCCAGGACACAATAGATAACGAGAGTGTGTTAATTATATTTGATAAGTTTTGCGGAATTCATTTGCTCTTGGTACAGTTTAACGCAGTTGGTAATCAACAGTGTCGGATGACCTTTCTTGTGCGCTTATGCGATGCACTATTATGATGTGCGTCATATAGCAACATGAAGCACACATTTGGATCAAGCTGATAACCAATGGTGTACATTTGCCAATGGTTTGTTTGCCCATATTATTGGGAAAAATTTGATTGTAAATATTTACCCGTACGATCCTTTCACGATCCCATTTTATATTTGTTTTGTGTAGGCGTTTCGGTATTTTGCATCGTAGTATGATTTGCATGCACATTGACACATTAGCAACTTAGCGATATAGGATATTTTCACACTTACATAAAAACTGCAGTTGTTTGATTGTTTATTTGTTCAGGTGACTCATATGTTAGGTTGAATGGAACTTGCCATTTATTGGATATGATAGATATTAGGCGCTGAATTTATAGTTTTCAATTGGCGCATTTATTGGTTTATCAGTACATCACTACTAGCCAAGCCATTAGAGGCCTAACATGGTTAGATTTTCGTAACATATATTTTACGTGACTGTGTAGACAAAACATACAATCATGTGATTAAGACATAATGTACTTAAAAAATACAACCTAATTATAGTAAAAAAAAAATCACACATTTTTGTATTTCTAGCGGCCTGATGAATGTATGGATGTATATGTACCTTTTGGGTCTGTTTCATCAAATCAGAGGACAATTCAAAATTGTCAGTTTTGACAATGCTAATATGACGCATCCATCCAATGGAACTAGAAAAGTTAACTTTGTCCAGATCAAACCAATAGTATCTCGAAGCAGCAATGAATCCGCCGGTTTGTCTTCAAAATCAATGAATGAATCGTCAAGCATGCTTCATCAGGACAGTGTGCTAACGAACACTATCGAAAATCGATTTATAAAACTCTCTATCGTCAATTTGACTGCTGCTGCTAATAAAACTCTCGAGCATAAAATTCAACAAACGGTTTCGAATCAGCGCAATATAAACGATGTCACCTTCGAGAGCCGGAACAAAACTCAAAAACCTGTGACAAGTACAAAATTTGTCACTGTTGTCGGTTACGCAAAAAAGAGTAAAACACGTTCCACCACGCGAGTGGAACTAGACCAGCAAAAGAAATCATCTACGTCCCTAGTTGCTACAGAATCTTCTTCCAGTAGGATACGGCGGAAAAAATATAGAAATTACAAATCACGCTGCCGTTGTGATCGTATATGGAACTGTGTTAGAATACAAATATCTGTTGCACGTTGCGCACCTGATTTTTTCATGTGCTGTCTTTAAACGTGTTGTGACAATAAAGAAACTATGTTTCAAACAATAACGCAATTTCAGCTCAAATTGAGATGATTTTGCTTTTTTTTAATGTAACCAACATTTGGACGGTCTGGTGGTACAGTCGTCAGCTCGTTCGTCTTAACAACATGCCTGTCATGGGTTCAAGCCCCGCATGGACCATGCTACAATATGGTAGGACTGACTGTCCTGCTATGGTAATTAATAACTTACTGAATGCCAAACCCATGAAATGTGAGAGATATCGCACACTGATTCGTCCGATGGACCTCTATGGACACGAGTCTTGGACCATTCGAGTGGAGGATGCCAACGCTCTGGGCGTGTTTGAGCGACGTATCCTCCGGACCATCATTGGCGGTGTGCTTGAGCATGTAGCCACTCCAGGTCAAACCGTTGGTCAAAGTGGTCGAGTTATTTTGTAGTCAAAACCGTTTTTTTCCATTCCGTATATATTTTGTATAAAAGATCGGAGAAATAAATATCTATACAAACGAAAGTATCTACAGCGTTTCAATTCCCTTCTTGGGACCTCTTCCTTTTCCTTTTTTTCATTTAAATCAATAAAAGATAAATATATATACCATAAGTGGGAAAATAAATTATAAGTTAAGTGCTTCCGCGTAGGAGATGGAGGTTGATGACCGGGAGGAGGTAGAACCTTCGGGTCTTACTTCCGCATTTTGCGAGACACAACGCATAAAAAACACAAAAAAAGAAGAAAAATGAGAGGTGAGAGAATAAATATAAACTTTAACGAATCGGAAAAAAACAGAGGAGGTGTTCATGGTTGTGGAGAGTGACACTAAGGGAAAAAGTTTTGCAAACTACAATCCCTTTCTGTTCGCAAAGGCGACGGAGATGGCGATTGGAGGAAAGCCATTACAAACCACCATACTGAGAGACGGCAAACTGCTCATGAGAATGAGAAATCACAAAGAAGCCAAGAAATTATACAATATAAATCTAAACCACGGCGATAATTCTATGAAAGTTGAGGTATACGAGCACAAAACTTTAAAAACGAGTAAGGGAGTAATCCGTTGTGATGCCTGTAAGTTTTTGACTGAACAGGAATTATTGGAAGGTTTACAACCACAAAATTTTACAGAGGTTTACATTATGAAGAGGAGAATACAAACTGGTGAAATGTACAACACAAGAAAAGCCATTATGACATTTAAAACTACAGTGCTTCCCAGAAAAGTGGATATAGGATATTTTTCAGAGCGAGTAGAACTTTTCATTCCTAACCCAATGAGATGTATGAAATGTATGCGTTTTGGCCATACAAAAAAATATTGCAGTAGGGAAAAAACATGTGCAAAATGCGGCGACTTATATCATGAAATCTGCAACAACCAATTGAAATGCACAGCATATGGTGAAAATCATTCATCACTTGATAAAGAGTGCCCAATTTGGAAAGATGAGGATGAAATAAAAAAAAATACAAACGGAAAAAAGAATCACGATCAGAGAAGCACGCAGAATAAGAAGAGAAGTAGCGCCAATAGTACCTCGAATCTACACCACAATCAATTATTCAAAAATAGTATCAGACAATACACCAAACCCCATAATCACGGAAAAAAGGAGATTAGATGTAACTAGCGAAGAAGATAACATTGCAAAAAACATAAACGAAAACAACCGCTTTAATATTCAAAACAAAACAACTCACACAGATGAAACAGAAAAAATCACCGATGAACTTAATAAAAACTCGAATCAAAATACACAAGAAGTAAACGAAATAAACACAGAACACAACGATACTCTAATATACCTTAGCGACACAGACATTCAAAGAACAGAAGAAACAGGTAGGGAAATCTCCCCTTAATAATATAAATTACCAAGATATACACATAAATTAAACAAAAAACAAATTAAATGAACAGACTTAATATAATTCAAGCAAACATCCAAAGCATTAAAAAAATTGGCAATAATTAATTCATATTCTAAAAGAGAATAATTACGACATTGCTTGTCTACAGGAAACATGGTTAAAAAACGAAAAAAATGACGATAACAGGATACAACATGATACGCACCGACAGAAGTGATGGTTACGGAGGTACGTGCATTATATTAAAAAAAAAACAAATAAATTACAAAAAATAACACTAACAGACGAAACAGAAGCAAACATTCAAACAACAGCGATATTACTACTTTACTACTACAAATACTATTCTGGTATCAATATATATCGCCCCCCAAATCCCCACAATAACACTAAAAAACACTATAACAAAAATACTCTACGACACTCGCAACCACAAAAAAATCATAATAGCAGGAGATTTTAACTCCCATCACACCTTTTGGGGTGATTCACAATCAGACAGAAAAGGAGAAATAATAATTGAACAAATAAATGGATCAAACCTTACTTATCCGGCGCTACAACCGCTTTGCGGTCTTGCCCTGCCTCAGGAGTGTCCGAAACCGCTCACGGTCTCGCGCCTTCGTCTGCCAGTCCGTTATCCCGGCCTTAATGGCGGACGCTTCCACGCCATCTTGCCACCTCAATTTGGGCCTACCACGCCTCCTCTGTCCTTGTGGACGGCCTAAAAAGACTTTACGTGCTGGGTCGTCCGTTTCCATGCGTGTAACATGGCCAGCCCACCGGAGCCTGGCGAGCTTTATGGCGATGTACGACAGTGAGCTCGCCGTACATCTCGTATAGCTCGTCATTATAGCGGCTCCTCCATTGTCCTTCCACACATACGGGGCCAAGTATCCTTCTGAGCATCTGGTGAAAGTAAGGTTCAGCCCTCTACGTTACGCGTAACGCCTGTTTATCTCAAACCCAAGCAGCATTTTTGAACGCCTGTTTTAACCGTCGTGGATGAGCAAATTGATTGATATTAATGTCTAGGGTAAATGTACCAATAGTGGTGCAATTTGTAGAGGTAAGGATGTGTTTTAATGGATTTAAAGTGTCAGGAAGGACAATTTCTGAATATTTTAACACAAAGCAATTGAAATATGTTTTATCTTCGCAATCACAATCATTTTCATCAGGAAACACATCAAATTTACGAAAAAATACATATTTTTGTGACTGCTTCGTTGTACCTATTGGTGGTATGGTTCCTATAGTCGTCTTATTGTGTTCCTATAGTGGTGGTAAACAAAGATGCCTTAAAAACAGTGTATAATATCAATATAACTTAGTTTTGAAGCTGTTTTCGTGTGAATAGCAAGGTTTACTGCGATAATAATGATATCTTTCGTAATTTGATCGTAAAAAATGTATAAATATGATCGATGAAACTCTTGACTAAAGTACTGCATCACACCTGTCCTCAACCCATACCCAGAAGAGTTTGCTTGATTGGAAGTCGATTTTTCACTCAGTAGAATAAGCGAATTTCGGCATTTGTTAGGTAAATTACTGACAGAAAACTCATCTTTGTTGCTTATTTTAGTGAAAACAGTACGAAATGTCAAAAATATTCTCGAAAAAATCTAAAACGACCTATTTTTATTGATTTTATAACTATAACCACTATAGGCACATGCCTGTTTTGTGTACCTATAATGGCACTATGGTAAAAAACACTTAAAAATGCATAAATATGGTCAAAAGCCAACAAGTTTTAATAAAATAATATCATTTGATAACAATTATGTTAAAAAACTAATGATTGCGTTGTTATGTGGTCATTTAGAACGTTAACAAAAATATGAGTATCGTTATGAAATCCTAAGGATTTTGGAAAAATGTTGACACATTTCACAAAATAATGGATTTTTCGGTCACTCAGTAACGGAATGGCCCCATTTAACTTTAAAACCCTTTGTAAAAGGCTAAAGAACATTTCACACTAACGTAAATAACTTAATTACTTTTAATTTGCCATATGAACCACATTTTAGTGCAATACCACCACTATTGGTACTAGCACCACTATAGGTACATTTACCCTAATAATCTAAACCTTCAGCAATCATTCATAAGGTTTAGATTCATTGATAATTCGTTAGAATAAAAAAGTAATTATTTGACTTGTACCTTACTACTTTTGATATCCATTAGTGTTACAGCAACTTCAAAAATATTGCTTAGCCACCTATTGGTAAAATTATGATATTGAAATCATAATCAATGTGTAAATGTTTTTGTTAACCTAAAAAATGTAAATGTATTTATTAACCTGTATCATTGTCCTAATAAGAGTGTTTTTCAACTAAATGCAATTATGATTTAGATGGCCACAAACATAGATTTGATAAAAAAATATTTTTCAAATATTTAACTTAATTAAAAATATTTTACATATTTTTTATCTTCTACTTATTGGAAATATTACTCCAATTTAAAGTTTCAAGGGTTTTTAGAATTTTTTCTTGAATATTTCTCATAAACTATATAAATTACTTTTGTTTTTGAATTTAATATCCTAGATATTGGTTAATCTTAAAGCAATTTTTTTTATTTGCATAGCAGTTCAAAATATTCTTTGTTAAAATAATGCACTCTGGTCGGTCGCGTAGATGACAAAACTACAATAAAAATGCTGCTTGGGAATATTTCAAGGCATGTAACGCTTCTCCTGTGTAACGTAGAGGGCTGAGCCTTACTTTTACCGCATAGCAAATAGAAAAGATTTCTTTTTTACTACGCGCTTTTTTGTGTGTTTATAGATTTTATTGAAAAATTGAGAGATATTAAAAAAAAGATTTGATGATTTGTTTAGGCATGAAGTGTAAAATCATGAGAGTGAAAGTCCTAATCTTACGTAAATTATCCATGCGACTCGTAAATAATGAGGTATAAACGTTAAAATTGAAAAACTAAATGATTTCTTAGTTTTTATCCTCAAAAATGTCAAAAACACAATTAATTATATAATAAATTCACGAAATCACTCAAAGTAACTCACTTCAATCGATATTTTATTGTAAAATAACAACTTGCAAAGTCCAAAATATATTTCAAAATATATTTAATCGAAAAAATGTGGTAGATACATAAACTTTGCGCCGCAACGAAATTTGCGCGAGCTACCGTAAAATCCAAAGGTAGCTGAGGGCGATCCAAACGTAGCTGAAAACGATTCAGACGTAGTTAATTGCGATCCATTCTCATGGATTGCGATCCATAGCAACCGGATAAAGATTCAGAGCAAAGTGAGAACAGGTGTATATTATCAAATTACAGAACAAAGAGCTCGCAGAAAATTTGTCGCGGTACAAAAGTTGGTCGTCCAAAAGAAGTAGTGTCAAACTGTCTACGTTTTAGCACGAAAGTATGGCTAACTTCGATCGTTTTGTCGTGAAACGCGAGCACTGCGTTTCTGTGAAAAAACTCACAAACACGCGATAATCACGATTGGCCTTGATTTTGTTCTAAAACCAAGAACTTAGCACAACGAGCTCGCAGAAAATTTGTTGCGGTACAAAAGTTGATCGTCTAGAAGCAGTGTTTAAATATTATTTTACGTCCGTTAGTGATATATGCGAGAATGGATAATACACACACGAACATAAATACAGTTATAAACTTAACGGATGCTTTATTGCTAACTTGTGTATGCCGCGCTGCCCCGATGCAAAGTGTTATCTGCTCTTCGCGCAGCAGCCGAACGATCCATCCCGACCGATCGCTCTCAGGCGCTCACGGCTCGTCAACTGCAGTAAGAGCGGCTTACTGCAGAGAGAGCATGCGAGCAGCTGGCTGCATTCTTTCATCTAACATCTCCCCCTCTTTTTAAAACCGACGGTACACGTCGAACCGACTGGGCGGTTTTCTAACTCTAGAAGACCGTCGTGGCACCTGGGCCGAAGCACAAGATGGAACCGCTCGTGTCGTCGGGCGTGTGTATGTCGCTGGCGATGTAGCGGGAACATACGGACCGTTGGTTTCGGATGACGGCTGATGAGGGGACACAGAGATGTCCACATGCCCGGGGTCGACTGGCTGTGGTAATATGCGGGACGTGCCAGTCGATGATTGCGGTGTTAGCTGCCAGGTATCCAACATCTATCGGCAGCTTACGATGAGTGACCGAAGCCGGAACGTGATGATGCCTCTCGTAGCGCTTGCGTATCTGGTTAATATGAGATCTAAACATTTTCTGATCATCCGTTCCAATCATATACATGACATGACCAATTTGCTTAACAATTGTACCAGCTACCCATCTCCATCCGTTACCTGCGAAGCGTTTAAAATAGACTAGGTCGTTGGGTTGGAACTGTCTGCTTGGTTTCGGTTCGTTTTCCATACTAATGGTTTCAGGACTTGGTGGACGGAGCAGATTTAAAGTTGTGCGCATTTGCTTTCCCAACATGATATCCGCCGGTGACTTAGCATTTCCTAACGAAGGGTTTGGCGAACTTCGATATACTAGTAGGAATGTATCCAGCGCTTCTTGTAGTGAGGTACCATCCGCAGATATCTTTCTGACTGTTTGCTTGAAAGTGTCCACAAATCTTTCAGCTTGCCCGTTAGATTGCGGATGATAGGGGGCTGTTGTGATGTGTTCGATGCCATTGCGGTCGCAGAATAGTCCGAGCTCCTCGTTGGTGAACTGCGTACCTTTGTCCGATACCAACGTTTTCGGGATTCCAAAACGAGCGAAAAGTGAGCGTAACATGGCTATAGTAGCTTTCGCTGTAACGTTACTGGTACGGATTATTTCGGGCCATTTAGAAAACGAATCTACGACAATTAAGTAATAATCACCGTCTAGTGGGCCCGCAAAATCGACGTGTAAACGTTGCCATGGGCCTGCTGCCCTCGGCCATGGTACCGGAGCGGAATGTGCGGGTGATTTGGCAGCTGCTTGACATGGGTGACATGTCTTCACCCATTCCTCGATGTCAGCATCTATTGTAGGCCAATAAAAGAAGCTCCTAGCTAACGCTTTCATACGCTGCACTCCTGGATGGCCCTGATGCACCTGCTGAAGACATTTTTGCTGCAGCTTTTTGGGGATTACCACCCTCTCACCGAAAAGAATGCAATTCTCTACGGTTGTTAGTGCATCTTTCCTGGCATTAAAACGAGCAAGCTCATCGGTAAACGCTGCGTTTCTGGGCCAGTCTTCGCTGATGTGAACTGACACCTTTTTCAGAAGTGGGTCTCGTTTTGTTTCTCTGGCGAGGTCAGCAAAGTTCAGCAGTAGTGAATCAAGCGCGCTTATTGCCACCGATTTAATGTCTTCTTCCAAGTTCACGCTTGCTATAACACAGTCTTCGTCTGGCTTGGTGTGCGTGTTAATGAGTCGTAAGTAGTGTTGGGTAAAGTAGCACAATTAAGTGTGCTGTGCGCACACGCACATTGCCTTTAGTGTGCTGTGCGCACTGTGCGCACAGTGCGCACTTGGAACCAGTGCGGAAGTGCTAGCACAGTGCTAGCACTTTCGCACAGTGCTAGCACAGTGCTAGCACTTTCGCACAGTGCGCTCTCTGAGCACAGTGCGGAAGTGCTAGCACAGTGCTAGCACTTTCGCACAGTGCGCTCTCTGAGCACAGTGCGGAAGTGGTAGCACAGTGCTAGCACTTTCGCACAGTGCGCTCTCTGAGCACAGTGCGGAAGTGCTAGCACAGTGTTAGCACTTTCGCACAGTGCGCTCTCTGAGCACAGTGCGGAAGTGCTAGCACTGTGCTAGCACTTTCGCACTGTGCTCAGAGAGCGCACTGTGCGAAAATGCTAGCACTGTGCTAGCATTTCGCACTGTGCTCAGAGAGCGCACTGTGCGAAAGTGCTAGCACTGTGCTAGCACTTTCGCACTGTGCTCAGAGAGCGCACTGTGCGAAAGTGCTAGCACTGTGCGGAAGTGCTAGTACTGTGCTAGCACTGTGCGAAAGTGCTAGCACTGTGGTAGCACTTAAGGCACTGTGCTGTGCTGTGCGCACAGTATGGTGTGCTGTGCGCACAGTGCGCACAGCAGCACTTTACCCAACACTAGTCGTAAGAGCAAATCAGCATTTCCGAAATCGTAGGTGCGCACGTACTCAATGTTAAAATCGTAGGCCAGCAAAGTAAGCGCGAAACGCTGAAGACGGTTAGCAGTAAATATTGGGATACCCTTTTTCGATCCGAATATATGCAGTAGAGGTCGATGATCAGTCTGAAGCGTAAAATTCCTACCAAAAATCATTTTGTGGATCTTTTTTACTGCGTAGATGATCGCTAGTCCCTCTCGATCGATCTGGCTGCACCGACGTTCTGCCTCAGTAAGGGCACGAGAAGCGTGTTGTACTACACGTCTAAGACCATTGGGGTACAGATGGCTTATAGTTGCCCCAAGGCCAATTGATGATGCGTCCGCCGAGATCACAATCTTTTCTTGCGGATCGTAGTGAGCCAATTGTAGGTCTGACGATAAAATCGTCTTAAACTCTCTGAAAACCCGTTTACATTCCGACGACCAATGAAATTGAGTATTTGCCTTGAGTAAATTATCCAAAGGATGCCTCAACTTTCTCATGTCTGGTATAAACTTCCCGTAGAAGTTGATTGCACCCAAAAAGGATCTAACACCGGTGACATCTGTTGGTTCAGCAAGATTTTTAATAACCTGGATTTTTGCAGGATCAGGCCTTAGTCCACGACGATCAATTACGTGCCCGAGATATGTTATTTGCTGCATTTTAAATGCGCATTTATCAACACGAATTGTGAATCCAAAGTCTTGAATGCGTTGGAATACTTTGGCTAAAATCTCGTCGTGCTCTTTTTCTGAAGTGCCCCCGACAATAATGTCATCCAGGTATCCAGAAACGTTATTTAGACCGGCTAACATTTTGTCCATGATCATCTGGAACGCAGCTGGAGCGACATTAACTCCTGGTGGAAGGCGGTTATAATGATATAACCCGCGATGCGTATTTATCGTAAGCAGTGGGCGGTACTGCGGCTCGACTTCCACTTGCAGAAAAGCATCGGTTAGGTCTATCTTGCTGAAAATTATTGAATTGGCCAACTTTGAAAATATGTTATCCGGTAAAGGCAACGGGTAATCATTTGGCTGTAGCACATCGTTGCTACTATTTTTCTTTTATAGCAAAAGAGACGTTTCCATTCTTACAAAGTCTGGTTCCTTGGAATACTTTAGGAAAACGTACTTGCCACGTTCTTTGCGACGTGAATTTAGTACCTCGTACTTGGCAGCAGAAATTATCTATTGGTAAAGACCAAAGAGCAAAAAGATCGATGAGGTCAGCACCTAAAAGCATTAAACGTGTCGAGGAAACAGTAATTGTAGCTTCTTTGGTCTGATTGCCTACACTGGCTTTGCATACAAATTCCCCGTCTAGTGCCAAATTAATGCCAGAAGCTGATCGTGCAACCACTGCTGGTGGTGATAATGTCGGACTGCCAATCTTTTTCCAAGCTTCACGATCAATGACTGTGATGTCAGATGCCGTATCAAGCTGCAGACGGACGGGCGTGCCATTCATTGCAATAGTGACATATCTGCGGCGTTTCTGAACACTATGCACGTTCACCGTAACTACTCTGGTCTGCGTTTTGCCTTGCTTTTTATATTTCGGCTTATTATACTTCTGGCGATTTACTGTTTTGCAGAAACCCTCTTTGTGTCCCGTTTTGGAACAGAATGCACACTGGTGTGCTTGATATCTGCAGTCATGTACCCAGTGTGTACCTCCGCAGAGCCAACATGGTTTGCTGGGATTCGCTTTTGAGGCATTTGGAAACTTTTTCTGAGGGTAGGGCGTTTTCAGGTTCACTGCCAAAACTCGATCATTTTCCGGGATCTCGATCATCGCACTATCTTTTTTTTAAATTTCCCAATCTACTGCATTCAGCGGCTAGCTGTTGCAACGTCATGTTATGGTCCTCTATTTTCGCCAGCAAGCGCGTTCGTATGTCTGCATCAGTCTCGTCCTTCATACCACAGACGAATAGCAAGCACTTGAAGTCCTCCTTGTTGAACTTGCCGAGCTCAAATTCAACGGCCGCCTTGTTGATTCGACAGGCATAACTTAGATGGTCTTCGTTCCGCTTCTTCACTAACTGCAGTAACAGTAATCTTTTGTATTGTACTCTCTTTTTGGGAGGTATAATCAGAGGCGTACCATCTGAGTTTGGGAGTGGACTGTCATCCATGTCTCCTTTTTTGCCCGGTTTGGTTTATATTGTGTCGTTAGTTACTTTGTCTTTTTTCCGTCTTTTCCTCCGTTCATTATTATTATTATTATTATGATTATTATTATTTTTGTATTGTATTGAATTTTTGACTACCTTTTACCGGGCTAGACTCGGTTTATTATATATATATATTATATATATATATATATATATATATATATATATATATATATATATATATATATATATAATATATATATATATATATATATATATATATATATATATATATATATATATATATATATATATATATATATATATATGTTTTGTAGTAGGCTATGACTACGAAACAGTGGATTTTGCCTTAGCAGAATTTCCTAGGTATAGTAGCCTATGCCTTCTTTAGTAATAAATCAGTTCACAGTAAACCACCAAACGAGCAAGTTGGCTTTTATTTGCTCTTCGTGTTAATTGTCAAGAGTCAAGAGTGACGCGGATGATTTTACTTCGTATGCTGCCATGGTCAACAAACAGTGCGAAGCGTTTCAACTTTCCAAGCTCACGTCGGATCAATTCAAAGCTCTCCGATTTGTCTGTGGACTCCAATCGCGACGGGATGCGGACATCCGAGCTAGATTGATTTCGAAACTGGAAGCTGATGAAACTGCAGTTGTTGAACAAGGAGAAGCTGCAAGTAAGGTGACTTTGGAAAACCTGGTGGAAGAATGTCATCGTGTGACCAACCTCAAGCATGACTCGCAGATGGTGGAAAACAAGGAGGCTTGCTCCGTCAACGCCATTTCGCGCAACCAGAATCATTCCTCTTCGAAGAAGACCAACAAAGTGCCCAAGACACCCTGCTGGAAATATGGGGAACTGCACTACGTTCGTGAATGTCCCTTTGCATCACACACGTGTACTAGATGCAAGCAGCAAGGACATAAAGATATATATATATATATATATATATATATATATATATATATATATATATATATATATATATATATATATATATATTATATATATATATATATATATATATATATATATATATATATTAGTTTAGTTTTAAAGATTTAGGAAATGTGTAAAAAAGTTTTGTTGAATTTTCTTTTTATTTGAAAAATGTGTGTGATGAAGTACTATAATGTAATATTGTTTTCTTTTATGAATTCTATAATTGTTTTGCAGGTATTTCCACTGGTTTCCATCCATTTTTCGTGCAAAGTGTCTAGGGACATGTCTTTATATCTTTTATATTTTTAACACTCAAAAATTTTGTGTCGTCCTCAAGGACCGTAAAGATATCAGGTCAAGTTATAAGCCCGTTTTGACAGCTAGGTGGAAGAAGAATCGACGATGAAAACTGACAGTTAGTTTTCCGCGTTTGGCGAACGCTTCAAGTTCTCGAAGGAAAATTTCCATTTTAAATCACGGGCTGTGTTCTAATAAACTAAAATATTCACCCAAATTGATCTCCACCAAATATTGACCATGCAAAACGTAAACAATCCATCAATACATATACAAGCGGAAAACCATCTGTCAAAATCTGAGCCCAGGGGGGGGGGGGGATCGCCAAAAGCGCTATAACTACACCTCATTATACATTCCACCTTGGTCGTCCTGTTTCTGGGACTAGACATTTCTCACAGGTTCCATTTTCTGCTATTTTCATTTTATGAAGCCAGTACATATTCGGAAAGATCATGCCCTGCCAGTATTTTGTTAATTGTTTTTATTTCATTTCCGTTCAGGTTAACATGTTTGTGCCATAGTTCTGTTTTGAAAACATTTTGGAATTGCATAAACTTTTTCCCTTTATTCCTGCCCAAGTCTGTGTACCATTTTTTTGTTTCCTCTTCCATTTCTTTTTTGAAATATTGGGTAGCGTCTGTGTATCTGATTTTGTTCTTGTAGAACCAATTTGTTAGGGTGCCTTTTTTGCCAGTTCATCTGCTCTATCATTTCCATCAATGCCTACATGGGATGGAATCCAGGTCTAGGTTTTGTTCTGCCCAATCTAGTGGTACAACCCTGTCCACTCATGAGCGACGAACGTTCTTCAACGAACGACCACCCCGATACGGCCGATTGTAACAAATTTCCTCTATTTTGTTTTCTGTCATTACTTTTTGTAGAATGTTACATGATGTTAGGCTGTCTGTGAAAATTATTGGGTTGTCTATATTATTTTCTTGTGCTAAAAGTAAGGCCTTTTCGATTGCTATCAGTTCTGCAGTGGTTATGGAGGTGAAATTTTTTAATCTATAGCTATAGTAGTATTGTTGTGGTTTGTTTTTTATATATATCCCTATGCCTAATTTATTTCCGGCAATGCTTCCATCAGTGTAGATGGTGGGTCTATTATTTTCGTACTTGTTCATGTTTTCAATGGTGATTTGTTTCAAAATTTGAGTGTTTGTTTTTGTTTCTATCGTGTCTTTATTTTTTTTATTTATTTTGATGTGTGTGTTTATATCGTTGTTCTTTGCAATGTATAATTGTTTTAGAGTTTTATTGTCTTTTTCGTACGTTGTTTCATGTATTGTTTTTTTCTTTTTTTTGTATTTTGTTCTTTGGTGTATTTGTAGTTGTTGTCTTATGATTGGTGAGTAGACTAAATCTTTGGCTAGTTCCTTACGTACTATAAATCTACTTCTGATATTGAAAGGTATTTCTGCTGCAATGGCATGCAGAGTATTTATGAGGGTCGTTTTGGTGCAACCTGTAGCTTTCCTTAGTGCCTGGTTGATAGTTCAATTCATTGTTTTGTATTTGTTTTTGTTGCTATTGAGAGTGTATGAAGCTCCCGTTTCCATAGTGTTTCTGATTGTTGCCCGGTATATTTTTAGGCTGTTTATGGGATTAAGGTTTTTTTTGCGTGCTTATAATTTTCAAGAAATTTAGTCTGTTTGTAGCCTTGTTACGTAGTAGTTCGATGTGTTTGTGGAAATTGAGTTTTGGGTCTATTACTGTTCCTAGATATTTATATGTGTTTGTGTGTTCTATGCTATTATTATGTATGTTGAGTTGTATGGTGTGATGTGATTTTCCGAAAATCATAAATTTTGTGTTAAATTTTAATTGTTCTGTTTCTATTGCGAAAGCATTTAGAGCGTTTTGTAGGTTATTTTGTAGCTCTCTTTCGTTTACTCCACTGCTGAGAATAACAAAATCATCCGCGTACTGTATTATAGTATTTTTGGTGTTTATTTGGTTTATAGCTTTATGTATATCTTAAGTATATAAGTTAAAAAGGGTTGGTGACCTAACATCTCCTTGTGGTAGTCCATCTGTCACTGGCATTTTGTATGTTTTTTTATTGCCCAAATGACAATCGGACAGCATCTCACTATAGCGAGCCCGATGACAGCTTGACGTTTCCATACTGAGACGCTGCCTTTGGCTGCCTCCCCCATACTGAGCGAGCATTGTCTTTCTCATCACCATGCACAATGGGCATTTGCCGGGATGAAATTCAAAAAATCAACTTTTTAATAGAGCAATTTCAAATAATAGGTTTTAATACTAAGGGTTAAACTAAGAAAAATACCAAATATGAGCTCTTTATCTTTTCTGGTTATCTAGAAAGGACCTCTCAAAGTCGAGATTTGTTAAAAAAACGCAGAAAAATCTTAACTTTTTTGGAAAACTTTGAATCTTTGTAACTTTTTCAAATATGAACCAATTAAGATAAATTTAGACATTTTATAAAGGATATTTAGTGAGCTTTATAAACTCCAACATTATTTAACTTTAACAACATTTAACAACATTATTTTAATTTTTGACTTAATGCCATTATGAAAGTGGCGTAGAGTGGCGTTGTCTCATATATGTCACATAATAGTGTAATATATATACTATCAATCTGTGAAGAAATATACTGCGAAAGTTTGCGAACGCGAATTTTATTCAAGTTTTTTCACCTCAACTTTTTCTAAAAACAGACCCATGTGTAACTAGGCGGCTCCATAGGTGCCTAGTGTAGCGTATGTCGTGTTTTCTACAAAAAATATATTCTACGTGCTTCTGATCAACTTTTATTTCCATTACGAAGCTGTGTATCTTAGTTTCAGCTCATTTACTTATCTAATATGTAAATTTATATTCTAACCTAACTTTATTATTAAATATAATGAAGCAAATCAGAACCAAATACCTTTTGGTCCTACTCCAGATTATAGACGGATATAAGGAAAATAATTAAATTATACGCATAACAGGAAAACGTTATGAATGCACTAGCATCTATTGGCATTTTGGGAGAAGAAACTCCCAAAAGTCATGACAAACTAAATATAAGGATAGAGGGGAGTATGCTACAAAGAATAGTTGGCAAGAAAAAAAATGCATCCAGAAGGACATTTTGTATAATTAGCTGTATTCCTCAGCCGGTCTCTTAGTACAGTCGTCAACTCGCACGACTTTAACAACATGCCCGTCATGGGTTCAAGCCCCAAATGGACCGTGCCGCCATACGTAGGACTGACTATCCTGCTATGGGGGGATCAATAAGTCACTGAAAGCCAAACCCACAAGTAGTGTGGTACAGGCAGGCCTTGACCGGCAACGATTGTTGAGCCAAAAGAAAAAAAAAGCTTTATTCCTCTGATTCGTTAACCAGTTCAATAACAGTAGCTACACGCATTAAAACAAAGACAGGGTTTAACTTTACCAATAAAGTAAATACTTAGTTTGTAGCTATCGTTGAATTTTGATTTTTTCAGATAGTTGTAAAACCAAGAACATTTTTATTCATCATCCCTTCTGAAGGCAGTTCAGGACTTGGAAAAGTATTGGATGAATATTGAATATTGTGATATCAATGCCCAGGAAAATGTGTAATTCCTATTTTTTTAACAACCCATTTAAAATTTTGACCTTCAAAGACAAACAATATGTGCTGATTTTCATGACGAATTAGGGAACTACTTTATTTCAATGTACCTGCTCTATATAATTATTTAAATGCCTTTATTCATGTCTTTAAAAATGTGAATTAGACGTTAGGAGCTTGTAATAGCATCCACCTAAGTTGTGTATGTAAATTTTTAATATATGTACTACGTGTGAGTAAAAGTGATGAGAATTAGCTACAAATGACCTATACAAAGCGGAAAAAATTATCTTATTCAAAATTATTATGTTTTGTTCATATATTATGGAACATTACAGTATATTTTAAAATGAGGTATACTATTAGTAACAAATAATACAAGAAAAAAATCACACGAAATGAATAAAACTAAGCAAAGATCCCTTAAAACACTATTTTAAGTAGCGCCACCTGGTGGTATGAATGCGAACTACATATAAAATGTTATTTACTATCATAATACTTTACTACAAACGATAAAAACTAACAATTTCTGCAAAAATAATTTTATCCCGCAATTTGTTCTAAACTGCCCATTGTGCCATGGTGAGCTGCAGAGGTTTGTATGGTGAGCATTCTGGCCAGCGCCAAATTTTCTCATGAGACGATCTGGCGCGCATCATCGATTCGATGAGATGCCTTACCACCAGTGGCGGATCTAACGGTAGACGGGCTAGGCGGTCGTCTGGGGCCCCGCCGATTTAGGGGCCCCGTAGATCGCCATTCTATAGTATACCGTATGGACAGTGTACTAGCGACAAGGGCCCCAAGAGTGGCGAATCATTTGCACCCCCCCCCCCCCCCCTACCCGTCAGCAAAAATTTTAGAGTCTGAGACTGATGATCCAAGGGGCCCCGACGGCATTTCAAGTTTACTATTCAATCTCCCTACAGCAAGTTTAGTGCCGCTACCCCCCCCCCCCCCCCGCCACAACAACATTTACCATTTAAAGGGGGCCTCAACTTGTCTTTCCGCCTAGGGCCCCCGATACCCTTAATCCGCCACTGCTTACCACATGATAGTGAGGTCGGATTTTGGATCGGCTGCCGATCTTGCTCATGTGAGTTGAACTACGTGCTGCATGGTGAGGTGTGTGGTTGTGTGGTGTATGTGGATACCCGATGGAGGTTAGACAATGAGCCGAGGTATTTTAAAGCGCCAAAACACTTGTTGTTCACAACACTGCCTTTGTCGCTCGGCGAATTAATTTACATTTCACTCAGAATATCCAAGAACATTTAACAGTTTTAGGACTAATATAGTGAAAAACAATTGCTGAACGATTTAACGTTGCGCCAACGCTAATTAAATTTGTTTTGCTCTTCGAAAAATCGTTCAACTAAATCCTATTGTTTAGAACATTGAAAGTTCCGAGGAGTGTTAGTTTTTTTTTTCTTTTTGTTTGGCTATTTTAGGTATAATTAAAAATGTTCCCGAAAAAATTAAAGCAAAGTGGATTGCTTTATAAGAAAGCCGCAAAGCTGGAAGAACAGCTTGAGAAAGAGTGGGCACTGCAGGATGATCACGCCGGACCGAGCAACCAATCACCGGTTGTGCAATCTGCTGAAGGTAACTACTAAATATATATGTTTATACATAATATATATAATTTCTTAAATAAAAAAAACTAATATCTTCCCTAATTCTTTGTTGTAGATGTTGCTATGAGTGACCCCTATGAAGAGCCTATGGCGTCTATGGAAGAGGAGTATTTGAACGAAAACGGTGACGATGACCACCGTATCAGCGATGAAGGATCCATCCACAACGAAGATACCGACGGCGAAGAGTATTTGGAGGAAGAGTATTTGGAGGGAGAGTTTTTGGAGGGAGAGTTTTTGGAGGAGGCGAGCCTGGAAATTGATCCAGAAAGCGCGAAGCTACGAGACTCTTTGCGAACTTGGTTGATTCGCAATAAAGTTGCTCGTAGCGGAAGCAATAGTTTACTTGCAATACTGCGAAAAGCGTCTTCTCTTTCTGCTTTTTCATCTCTTCCGCAGGATGTTAGGACATTACTGAAAGCTCCGGTGAACGTCAGCCAGCAGATAACTAAGGTTCCAGGTGGAGGTGAAATGTGGTATCAAGGCGTTGAATGTTGTTTTCAGCATTATTTCCGGTAAACTATTTATTGTTAAAGTAATTGAGTAATGCATTTCTAACGTTACTATCATTTTATTTTATTTTTATTCAGTGGCGTGGACGTATCAGAAGATGAATTTGAGCTGAATCTTTCAGTGGATGGAATACCCATTTATAACCGCAGCGCTATACAGATGTGGCCTATACTGATGCAGTTGCACAATATGCCAAATGTTCCGCTTATAATGGTAGGGATATTTTGCGGCACTTCAAAACCATGCTATGTTGAGCCTTTCCTGAGACCTTTAGTGGAGGAACTTAATAGGCTACATCAGGTATGTCAAACTGGCGGCCCGCGTCAATGTTTAATGCGGCCCGCGAGAATATTTTTAGAATAGCTAAAATCACTATAAATAAAAAAAATGTTATTACTATTTGTCAAAGTGTATTACATTTTCCAGAGAAGAACAATCATTTCAATGGTATATTTTTTGAATCTAATATGAATGTACCCATAACATCTCATAAACTTATTCTACACAATCGTACAGAACAATCGAGACCCCTAAGGAACATTGAATTGAATGCAAACTCAGTCGTATTATGTTTCGATTAAATTCTGAATATTAACATAATTTTGTGCACACTCAATTGCACATTCTATATGGAAAAATAGATTTGCGTCAACCTTCTAAAAACGAAAAAAGAATGAAAATAACTTGATACACACACTTGGAATCTTCGCAACAACTAGTGATAGATTGGCAGAATCACACCCACGGCTCAAACCTATTTTCGATCTTAGCTAAAGCGACTCCGAATCACGCCAAGTCAAACCAACAGTTTCGTTGAATGCCGTCCGAAGCTTCGGTTCGTCGGTTGTCGCACGGAACGGCGACAAAGTAAAGTATTCAGGTAAAGGAGAAGTATAGAGAATAGAGTAAAGGATTCATTCGGCTCCGAATTTCTCCGAACGGATTTGCCTTAGAATGTTACATCTTTGATGTTCGATTGAAGCCACTTCTGTTTTTTCATAACCATGCCACCATAATTGTTAATAAAAATGATTGTAGCCAAGTTGGAATTTTGTGTACCCTACATTCTGCAAGAAGAATTAATGTACTTTCCAACCTCCCCAAAAATCTAAATCAAAATGATATGATTACGCTTAAGCCTAAATTGAGAATTAAAATAATCGAAATGCCGAAGTCCTGCGATATATAGCTTATTAATAGATTAGCTCACATAGTCCATACCTCAATTCGCGAATCATCTCCCTTCAAGTGTCAAAACAAGATTTGCCGATCTTTATGGGATCACACACCACGAATCTTCGTCAGATAAAATTATCGTAATTTAACAAAATTAGTCGTAAAATATGGGTTCTTGTAATAATATATGAATATACCACCATATACCCCTTGGAACTTGGAAAATGGCGAAAAATAATGTTTAAACACGTTTTATTACAATTTTCCTCTTAATCTGTCAAAAAATTTCAGGCAAATATTTTTGTAATTCATCCAGCGGTGGTTAGCTCGGATGGCTTGAAAAAGATTCGCTATAGGCTAGTAGACTTCCCCTACCTCAGTGAAAAAGTGTGGTTGAGCGATATTTTCTAGCAGAACTGCCGTGTTAGAACGCGACAAATGAAAAATGTCCTCCCAAGCGCCACAGATTAAGCTTAAACGACTGGAAAATTGAATATCCATAGAAAAAAAATGAAAGCTCCACAGCTTCATTGGTTTGATCAATAGATGGCGTATTACAACTCATCATTATATTGCTATCCTTTTCTTGCAATGTGTTTCGACAAGTTGCATTTTATTATGACCTATATAGCCTTCTAACTTTCTGAGCAAAAATCTATGTAAATGGTCGTGTGGTTAGATACGTGGGTATCAACACCAATGACCATTGCTCAAATCTCACTTGCTTCAGTGCTGGTGGTTTCCGTTGGAGTTTAGTATTTAAACAATCGTATCGCCGTTCTAGTTCTAGCGATGCATAACTTCAATGCGAAACCATACAACAGTACAGAGGAAATGAGAAAGCTCTCCTCCAAGCGATGAAGCTCAACTGGTTGGGGTATCCCACCAACAGATAGCGCCACCAGCTTTTTTGCTATTTTTAGAATGCATGAGTCGTTTGGCGTCTGCTAAACGAAGTCTTTCTATATTCCGTTTAGGTAGAGAACTTGAGTCGTTTAGAAGCCGTTTAGTGGTCGTTTAGTGGATTTGTGGCACTTGGGCTATTTTAATAATGAGGATAAAAGAAATTGCATGTGACTTTAAAATTATATTAAACATTTTTTTTTATAAAAGAGCACAATGAAAAATAACAATGCCAATTTTTAAATAAGAAAAGATTCCAGATTTGAAGCGAGGGGTACAAAAAGTCAATTAGTTTAACAATCATGATTTTTAACAGTATTTTATATAATTATTGAGGTATATTTTTTATTCTCAACTTTGCGGCCCCCGAATCATTGAAAAACTGTGCTTGCGGCTCTCTGAAGAAATGAGTTTGACACAGCTGGGCTACATGATAACAAAATGACCCTGAATGGCAAAAAAATATCTGTTTCCGTTAGAGTTATTATCGCTGACTCGCCTGCACGTGCATTTATTATACGTAAGTATTTTTTTTATAAAATGTTTTATTGAAAACGTGCTTAGGTTCTATTTAACATTAATATTTACAATGAACAACGCAGAACTTCTATGTCAATCACAGCATCATTGTTTTAGTTTAGTTTAGTTTAGTTTAGTTTAGTTTATTAATCGATGGACTATGAAGCCCTCTCGAGTCAAAATTTGTTTACAATACACATAAGATAACGAACAGAACATTTATATATTGTTATTGTTGAACGCATTCCGAACACTTAAAAGCGAAGTCAGTTCCGTTATCGTCATTCCAGGCTCGTAAATATCGTCAGCTGAATTTAAAAGACGGCACATACAAAGAAGGGGGTTGCGAGAGCCAAATGTTGTTCGGGTTTCAGCGACTGCCAGCATTGGTCGGCGACGAAGTATTCTGGCAGGAAAATAGAGGTGAATCCTTGAAAGTAGCTCGGGACTGTCGATGGTTCCGTTTAAGATTCCCGTGATAAATGCCAGTCTGGTGTGCTCAACACGTTCGGCGAGAGGCGGGATCCCAAGCAGCAAACACCTAGTTCTGTAGTCGAGACGACGCGGCCAATCACGAAGGGCGAAGCGCGTTGCCTTCCGTTGGATGGACTCTAGCCGCGCAAGTGCCCGAGTAGATGCTGGCCACCAAACAATGCTAGCATATTCCAGCAGTGGTCTGATAAGGGCGCAGTACAGTGTCTTGAAACACATAGGATCACGAAGCTCGCGCGTCATGTTTATGACCAAGCCAAGTAGACGATTGCCACTAGCGACTACTTGGTCTATCTGTTCTTCGAAGGAGAGTTTAGCATCTAGGAGGACTCCTAGATCCTTTACACAGTTCACTCTTTCGAGGTTCTGACCATCAAGCGTATAATTAAACAGCGCTGGAGCTCTTGAACGGCTGAATGAGATTATGGCGCATTTATCGATACAGACGCTTAGTGCGTTACGCTTGCACCAGGAGACAAATTCAGTCAAAGTGGCTTGAAGTTGAAGATGGTCCTCGGGCTCACGGATTTCACGATAGATTTTAGCATCATCTGCGTAGAGTAGGCAACTATTATCCGGGAGTGCCGTGCACAAGTCGTTTATGTAGAGCAGAAACAACAGAGGCCCCAGGTTGCTGCCCTGGGGTACGCCGGAAGAGGCACCGATAGATCTTGATTGGTGGGAGCCCATTCTAACTGCATATTAGTGATGTGCTGTATGGAGCGCACCCACGACTCCGATCCGACTCCGACTATTGTTAGTTCGATTCCGACTCCGGCAAAATGGAACCACTAGATCCGCCCGGAGTCGGAGTCATCCGGAGTCGTCCGGAGTCGACCGGAGTCGACCGGAGTCGTCCGGAGTCGACGACTCTGAACGACTCCGAACGACTCCGAGCGAGTCCGACTCCGAACGTCTCTGGACGACTCCGAACGACTCCGGTCGACTCCGAACGACTCCAAACGACTCCGAACGACTCCGACTCCGGGCGACTCCGGGCGATTCCGGACGACTTCGAACGACTCCGAACGACTCCGGACGACTTCGACTCCGAACGACTCCGGACGACTCCGAACGACTCCGGACGACTCCGAACGACTCCGGACGACTCCGACTCCGGGCGACTCCGGATGACTCCGACTCCGGGCGACGCCGGGCGACTCCGGGCGACTCCGGGCGACTCCGTACGACTCCGGACGATTCCGAACGACTTCGGATATTGCAGCGCGGACCTACCTTCCGGAGTCGATTCCGAATTTAACGGAGTCGGATCGGAGTCGACTCCGGATTTTTGCCAACTTTACCCATCACTACTGCATATGAACGACCACATAAATACGATTTCATCCACTTTACCAGGGGTGGTGATAATCCAAGTCTATCAAGTTTTGCCAGAAGAATGTTGTGGGACACACTGTCAAAAGCCGCCTTAATGTCCGTGTAAATGGCATCAACCTGCATACCATCATCAATGGACTTATAACAGCCGCTAACGAATTGCATCAGATTTGTCGTAGTTGATCTCTTAGGCATGAATCCATGTTGGTTGGTGCTGATGTATTTGCTGGCAGATGCTATTAATGGTTCATAGATGAGGAGCTCGAACACTTTGGCGCAGGCAGATAAAGAGGTAATACCTCGATAGTTCACTGCTTCGTTTTTGCTGCCTTTTTTGTGGATGGGTGTTAGCCATGAGACCTTCCACAGTGATGGAAAGGTTCCTGTGCGCAGAGATTCGTTAAAAATCTTAGTTAAAACAGGAGCTACCGATACGGCACAACGCTTGAGAATTGTCGCTGGGATACCATCTGGCCCCTCGGAGTATGACGACTTGAGACGCTCGATTTTTTGGGTGACCAGGGTCTCGGTGGCGATAGGTAGCGTGACATGAATTGCATCTGCCGGAGTGTTCACGAGTGCGGAAGCAACAGCCTCCGGATTTGTGATGTTAGAGATGAAGCTATCCTCGAAACGCGTGGCGAACAGTTCACAAATATTTAATGGCGAGTGTGCACAATTATCCTTATACCGAATAGTCCCGGGGAGGCCAGTTGACTTGCGCATGTTGTCGGCAAAGCTCCAAAAGCGGCGAGGGTACTTTCGCAAGCTTCGTTCAGTGTGGCGTATATATCGACGATAGCAGACTCTATTATAACGTCGATAAAGTGCATGAACACCATTGTAGTAAAGCCGACACGGTGTGGATCGACTAGCGCGCAAATAGTCATAAGCGGCTCGCTTTGCTTTTTTTAGGGCATGTAATGTGCGGTCGTAATGTCGTCGTCAGCCGGTCTCGTAGTACAGTCGTCAACTCGTGCGACTTAACAACATGCCCGTCATGGGTTCAATCCCCAAATGGACCGTGCCGCCATACGTAGGACTGACTATCCTGCTATGGGGGAAATCAATTAGTCACTGAAAGCCAAACTCACAAGTGGTGCAGGCAGGCCTTGACCGACAACGGTTGTTGAGCCAAAGAAGAAGAATGTGCGGTCACCCCACGGCGGTCCGCGATGGGGCTTTTTAATAGGAGCACATTTAACGCAATGCGGCCCGCATAAACTCTGAGAAATCGTTCGTGGCATGGTCAATGGATGTATAGTTTGAGCATTCAAAGGATTGGTTGAAGGAGCAGATCAGTCTCTTGAGTTTAGTAAGGTCAGCACGTGCGTAATTGAGCTTTATTTCCGTAACAGTGGTAGCGTGATTCATAGACGATGCTGTGATTTCTAAATCAAATTCGAGCGGTGGGTTTCAATGATGTGGATGATATAGTTCACAAACAAACTTAGGATATGGCTGCGTTTACCTGCACTAATGCCATTTAGTACAGGCAAACGCAACAAACCGAACAATAACGTTGACGAAGATGGACACCCTGAAATTACAATGCTAATTCGCTGGTGCAGAATCTGCCAAGCATCAGCAACTCTTCTGCAGCTATCGAATTTGTGTTCCAGGGTGTCTATTGCAGGACAAAACGAACATGACGGAGATGGAACGCGGTTCATTCGATGCAGCAGCTCTCCATGGCTGATTAAATGAAATTCTGATTTTATTAATAATGTGTACTAATTTTATTGTTTTATTTTATTGCAGAGGTTTGCTACTACAACGGAGTACACGGGTGCTTAAAGTGTAAATGCTGTGAAACTTCCCTTCTTCTTCTTCTTCTTTGGCACAACAACCGCGGTCGGTCAAGGCCTTCCAGTACCCACTAATGAAGTGAGCTTGGCTTTCAGTGACTTATTGTTACCATAGCAGGATAGTCAGTCCTACGTATGGAGTACGGTCTATTCGGGACTTGAACCCATGACGGGCATGTTTTTACGTCGTACGAGTAGACGACGGTACCACCAGACCGGCCCGTGAAACTTCCCTAAAAACTCCAAAAAAAGTTATTTTCGAGGATACAAAAGCACCACCAAGAACAGATAAGGAATTTCGAGATGAAAAACCCAGTTCTACAGGCCATCGGAGAGGTAAAACACCACTTACGGATTTAAAACGTTTCGACATGATAAAAGGTATAGCTACTAGTGATTTGCTACATTTAATACAATTAGGTATAGTTTTCAAACTTCTGCTAGGTTGGGTCGAAGGAGCTCTTGCTCCTTTTAAAAAATGGTGCAAAGAAGATATTATTGAAATATCAGAAGAGCTTATCAGCATATTATTGCCCTCAGAAATCCATAGAAAGTTTAGGTCCCTTAATTATTTGCACTTTTGGAATGGTACAGAATTTGGTAGTTTTTTGCATAACGCAGGTATAGTTGTTTTGCAAGATAGAATAGGAAAACTAGCATATGAACATTTTAAATTATTGTATTGCGCTATAACGATGTTATCGTCTCGGGCATTTAAGGATCAGTGGGAATATGCAGGAACATTATTGAAGCAATTTGTAGAGGATTACAGTGTTGTTTATGACCGTGTACATCTTGTCAGTAACGTTCATCTTTTGCTTCATGTATAAGAAGAGGTAGACAGATTAGGCCCTTTGATAACTTTTTCGACGCATGCTTTTGAAAATACTAGTTAATTTGGCCCGGTTACAGGGTTATGCAAGATAATTTCTGGGGTATATACTAACCTGCATGTAACGTTTTTCTTAAAATACAACGCAAATTCCATGTGGTTTTTAATTCTAGGTGATGCATTAATCCCGAACCCATGTTGAATCTGAAATTTGATACAACTTATTCAGGTGCTGGAACTGATTCCATTCCCGTATAGGTGTTATAATTAGACATGAACCTGATCGTGGAACTGATCCTAAACCCTGACTGGTAATTTTTACTGATCTTGATCCTTTCCGGTCGTGAAGTTGATCCCATTCCCATACCGGATCTGAAATATATCTTAACCCTATAGGGTAAACGTACCTATAGTGGTGGTAGTACCAATAGTGGTAGTATGGCTCTAAGATACCCCCCATACGATAATTGAAGTGCAATTGATATATGTAGTATATGTCATTGTTTGATGTTCTCTGTTTTTTTTAAAGCACAGTTCCATTACAGTGATAGAAAAATCCTATATTTTGTGAAATGTGTCAACATTCTCCCAAAATCCATAGCATTTCATAAAAAAATCATAATTATTAACGCAAAATAACGCTTTTAATGACCACATAACAACGCAATTATTATTATTTTAACATAGCTTTCATAAAATGTTACTGATTTTCTAAAACTCATTGTCTTATGACCATATTTTCATATTCTTTTGAGTTTTTACCATATTGCCATTTAAGGTACACAAAATAGGCATATTGAAATAGTGGGTATAGATATAAAATTAGTAAAAACAGGACATTTTAGATTTTTTTCTGCGATATTGTTGACATTTCGTATTTTTTCCCCAAAAATAAGGAGCAGAAATGAGTTTCCTGTTAGTAATTTACCAAAATTCCAAAATTCGCTCATCCAACTGAGTGAAAAATCCACTTCGAATCAAGCATACTCTCCCCGGCTTTTGAATTTTTGCATCACCAATCACACTATACATTTTTTACTGTCAAATTATGTAAGAAATTAATATTATGGATATGATTCTTACAATTCAAATGAAAACAACTTCAAACTAAGTTGGATGTATATTATGCACGGGACATGTAGCGATCCCGTAGTAGAGTCGTCAACTCGAACGACTCATGGGTTTCCATTCTGGGCCCGTTATGGGTTCAAGCCCAGAATGAACCGTCCCCCCGTAGCAAGGATTAACTATCCGGCTGCGTGGTAATGCATTATCAAGTCTCGAAAGCCTTTATAGGCCGGCATATCCGCGTAGGACGTTACGCCAAATAGAATAGTTATATTATACACAGTTTTTTAGGTATTTTTGGTTACCAACACTATAGTAACACAATACGACGACTATATGAACCATACCACCATTATAGGTACAACGAAGTCGTCATAAAAATATACTTTTTTCGTAAATGTGTTGTGTTTGATGGTAAAAATGCTTGTGATAGCCAATATAATACATATTTAAATCGCAATGTGTTAAAATATTCATAAATGCAACTTCCTGACACTTTAATTCTATTAAAGCACAACTGTTCTCCTACAAATTGCTCCACTATTGGTACATTTACCCTACCGGTACTGAAATTGTATATATACCGGCATAACGACTCCAAAACCGTACCGGTATTGGAATTGATCCCGAACCCACACCAAAACCTACACTGATTCCATAACGGTACTGGAACTGATCCTGACTCTATGCACATCCTGCGACATATACCTTTCGGTACTGGAACTGAACCCCTTGAAATGATTAAGATTCCATGTCAGTCATGGAACAGATCCTGATTCCGAGCCCTGATACTGCTTCCACCTAATACGCACTAATGGAACCATCCAGTCCAGTTTTACTATTTTTATTTTTTGTTGCATCGAGGGGTCCAGCGGAGAGTCATCAACTCGGACATTTTAACATGCCCATCCCATGGCCCTTAGTAAGGATTGACTATCCGGCTCAGTGGTACTAAGTATCGAAAGCCTGTATAGGCCGGAATGACCCGTTACTCCTAAAAGAAGGGTATTTATTTCAGTTACTTTTTCGTATGAATGTTTTCGCTGCGTTTTAATGCATCCGCATCCAGTTCTTTGGACCACTTATTGGAAAACTTTACCTACACGACGTAGAAGACAATCTTTAGATATGCTTAAACCAAAAATTAGGCCCATGTATGGAAAAATCTCGAAAGATCACAGAAAAACGTCTAATTATTAAATTTATACTGTAATTTGTATCATTCTTCTCCATACCTATCAAAACACTAAACACCAAGTCGGCGTTGCGTTTTCCATAACCATAGCGGTTGTATTGTATTGCGTTGTATGGATGTAAACTAAGCAAAAAAAAATCCAAGCTACCGCTGGAAAGTAACGCTGATCAGCCTTTACTAGAATTTTATAATAGAGATAATAGTGATGCTACAGATAATTAAACATAGCTACGTAACATCTGGTTATAGAAGTTTACATCAAGCTATAGGAAAAATTATATTATTGCGAGATATAGAAACTGCTAGTAACCAGGAAAGTATAACGTATCCGAAACTTAAAGTAAAAAAGGATGAAACAATTTTACAAGTTAGACAGGAGTTTTTGTTAAGGAAACAGTTTAGGGATTGTTGGTTTTTAACTAAAAAGAATATTATAGTCAAGTACGATAAGCCGGTCTCATTGTATAGTCGTCAACTCGTACGACTTAACAACATGCCCGTCATGGGTTCAAGCCCCAACTAGACCGTGCCGCCATACGTGGGACTGACTATCCTGCTATGGGGGGGTAATCCAAAAGTCACTGAAAGCCAACCCCACAAGTGGTACAGGCAGGCCTTGACCGACAACGGTTATTGAGCCAAAAGAAGAAGAAGAAGAAGTCAAGTACGATAAAGCCATCGAGGAGTCAGGATCTGTAATTATTCATGGTTATCCTTTAGTAAAGCGTTTTCAGGCATTCACAACTTCTTGCGCTTTATAATTATTAAAAATTATTAAAAATTAAAAATTAAATTATTAAATTATTTTTAAAAATTTATAATTATATCGGATATGAAAACGACACTTCACCAACGCTTCGAACCAAATCTATAAGTGACATTAAATGTAAAATGGTAGCTATTAAGACAATACGAACTGGTTCTAAACTACATTTTACTCCATTATTACACACTTTAACAGAATGAGGTATGAGTAGGTTAAATAGGCTAAATAGGTTAACTAGGTTAAGTAGGTTAAGTAGGTTAAGTAGGTTAAGTAGGTTAAGTAGGCCAAGTAGGTTAAGTTATAGATATTAAGCAACCGAGTAGACCCGGTATAAGGTCGGACTTAATCCAGAGACAGAACTAAATACTCTGTCTCAAAGTTGCCTTAAGTATATTGTAAATTTACAAATAATGTTGAAAAATGTAAGATGTATATTCAATAAAAAAAAAGTTTATGTGAATTGGAAAAAAAAGTTTGAAATATTCTGAGAAGAATCCTGCATATATGACGATTATTTATACAGAGTTCGTAGTTAACATTTTTATTTATTGTGATTACATTTTTAATACAAAAAACATTATAAGTTGAGGTAGCTTAATTACTTCTTTAACATAGTAAAAATTTAAATTTGTACATAATACGTTATTATTATTAAACATCAATTTTGTACAGCTCTATTTCTGTTCTTTTTCATTATGTTTAAAAAAGCCAATGATTTTATCATTATAGCCAAAAACAGGATACACGAGTCGAGTGATTTGATTGCTTATCGTAAATCTCTTTGCGGATTGTAGCCAGAATGAAGATTCGTCATCTTCCCACCATTTCCTTAGCCACATATTCAATTCATTTTAGAAGGATTAAAGCTAGATTTTTTTAAATTCAGGCGATCTTTGCCATATCGAAGCTTTAGTTTAAAAAAATCTTCCACGTCTTTTTCAGTGGCCTGTTGGAAGGGATTGCTACCTATGGCTCTAAACAGTTCTAATATGTTATATGTGATTAAGGGAATTTTGGGGTCATAAGATAACACCTTTCCAGTTGCAACCTGCAAACAGTTCTGGATCAAAAATCAAATCGCGTGCCTCGTGCATCCTGTCTTTTACATCCGCTTTCTTTATGCTTTAATCCAGCCATTTGTGTATATTTTCCTTGAAATTATCTTCTGTTCTTAACTTTGGTTAAAATTATCCATATCGTCTTTTGTTTTTAGTTTTTGAAACCCTTCTGGGGCTTTTGATTGAGCTCCTACACCTTTCCCTACACATACCACGTTACTAATTTGTTCAACAAAAACTTGAACATGCGTAATTTTTTTCGATTGCTTCGATAAACTACCTAAAATAACGTTTTGGCTATTTTTCATTTCCAAAAATTCTTCTCTCTGACTGCGCAATTCATCAAGTATAGCTGCTTGATTTTTTAAAATTTGTTTCAATAGTCCCATCACATCGCTTGAAGAATATGATGAGTCCTTTTCTCCGTTATATTCAATCAATTCATCTTCAAAATCGTCTAGCGATGAAATATGTTCCCCATCGTCTTCTCGTTGACGCGTAGCAGCTCGAATTCATTTTTTCCTGTTATACAGTGTTGGTGTTATTGTTTTTTGGTGTTATACAGGATATTAACATATTAACATATTAACAACAATACAATATCATCATACATATTTCACACACGCAAAACACTAACTGCTGCTTTCGAACATAAAGTCTCTGAATCAACTCACCTTTAACAATTTCACGCTACTGCAAAAGCACCGGGCAGTTATGCTGAAACTCCTTTTTATGGCTCTGTGCAGCTCGTCTGGCACGATCCGGAATGGTGTAACACGCAAGATGCTGGACTAGCATTTATCCACACGAGGTTCGGTTTACGGCGATTTCTATAGAAAAAAGGTAAGTGTTGTGGGCAGCCGTGCGTGCCGACCCCTGGACTTGCCGTGGCAGTTGCGCTGCCACCGGTCAACGTCCAGGGGGACGACAGCAGTGTTGTTAACTGTTGACATTTTTCATGACAGTCACCGTAAACAGCCGGTCAAAATAATTTTTGGCTGATGACATTCAATGCTTCCACGACACGACTGTCATTAAACGAAATTCATTCGTGTCGCTACCGTCAGGGCTGATGCAGTGACATGAAATGTAAACAATGTAGTATGAATGTCATTTGACATTTTTTGAACAACACAAATCGATACGATCGGAGGATTATGAAGTGTATCGTCGCTGAATATGGGGATTCTAGTGAAATAGCAAAAACTAGTGAAATGAAAGCCTTTGCACCGCACGCTCTGTTGTAGTTTGACATGAATACGGCCGTTTGCAATACGACACAGTTCACTACTCATACAGGTTGGCGAATGTCAAATGAATGTATCTTGAAAATGTCTTCATGTCAAATGACATTTTTTGACGGGAATGTCAAATGACAGAGAGAGATGGGAATGGGAAGCTTCAAATCGAATGAATGTTTACAATTTTATGTCGATGAACGTCACCGTTCGCAACACTGGACGACAGTGTGTACACGCACACTGTCGCACACACTAAGCGCGTAAGGCTTACCCGGCGCTCTAGCACCAATCGAACACGACATCGAACATGGAAAATGTATGGGATTTGACATGTTTGTCTTGTTTGTTTGTTTGTGTCTGACAGTGCACCTCCATATGATTATATGGGTTTGTTCGAGTCGGATGTCGTGTTCGATTGGTGCCAGAGCGGAGCCTTACCCGGCGCTCTAGCACCAATCGAACACCAAAGTGGGTAGAAAGGAGGTGTCGTCATGTAGAACAATTGGGCATCGAGGCTTTAGAAAAAAGCACAAAACCAGGATTGACGGCAGTTGTCAAATGCGACGAATGTTGCTGATATTTAGATATAATATATGAATTGTTTTCGTTTAATACACATGTTTTTAGCATTAAAAATTCGTATTTTGCATCCACACTCCATAAATCGACATTTTACACGTTATAATGTAGCTGCTGCTTGTAAACAAATATCGACGGCTGTTGTCAAACTGAATCTCAAAATGGCAACATGCCAAACGCTAAGAAGACACCTCCTCTATATTCCACCTTGTCGAACACGACATCGAACATGAAAAATGTATGGGCATGTTTGTCTTGTTTGTTTGTTTGTGTCTGACAGTGCACCTCCATATGATTATATGGGTTTGTTCGAGTCGGATGTCGTGTTCGATTGGTGCCAGAGCGCAGCCTTAGTGTGTGCCGAGCGCCGAGCAGAGTGTGTACGAAGGCCGATCGAGCAGGAGCTCTCGGCAGGGGCGCTCGGTGCGGCTTGCGCGCGGCCTACGTTGTAAACTGTTATACATTTTAACGTGTTTGTATTTCGTGTATCAGTATTTATTATGTACGTTATACGTGTTTAAATAAAACATAAGCAGTTCATAACAGTAAGTCCCTCTGATGTTAATCTATATGTATGATTCTTCTCTTCCAATAGCTCCTGCTCCACCACCTTACACCTTACCTTCCTGATAAACAACTCATTAGATGACACACCCCGTCAAACATTGCGAGGGTTGGGAGCGGTATCATCTGCTCGAAATCATAAGGTCATTAAATAATCTTTATTTTTCATTCATAAGTTTTTGTTGTTGAGGTGTTATTCGCCAAAAAGATTACAGGCGGTCCCCGAGATACACGGTTATTGGGGACCGAAAACGGCCGCAAAATACCGAGTATCTCGAATTTCCTCGTAAGTCGAATCTCGTGATTTCCAGCCAAAATATCACTAATTTTTGTGCAATTTTGCAAGTAGGGGATTGTTTAAGCCACCAAATTTATCATTTGATATGTTTCTACTGAATTTAACAGTTTTAAACGATTTGAAATAGTATTTCACATTCGATCAATACGGAAATTATTTGGTATTTCGCAATGGATGTGTCAAATCAGTACAATTTGCTCAAAGAACTGTTAAATTTAGAAAAACGCGTATCTCCGAATCCGCGTATAAGAGGTACCGTGTATCTCGGGGACTGCCTGTACTTCTCCAATTTTTGTGGATTTTTGCAAAATAAAATCTCAAAATGTAGGTGTTTAGTAAGCTATAATTTTCAATGTTATACCTGCTCTCGGGGTGCTATAATTATAACTGCTAAAACTAGGGGTGAAAAAACTACCAAGGCTCGCAAGCTCTTTAATGCGAGGGCTCTGAAGCGGTGAACTTGTATGGCGTGCGAGCCCTCGCGCGCCCTCGCAAATCGCTGTCAATTGCATGGCGGGACAGCACTTGGCTCCTAACATACACATGTACAATTCTCCCAAGAAGCAAAATATTTTTTCTTTTTTTTTGGTTGGCAATCCTGCAATTTTACGGTGCTTTCAATCCACCTCGTTTTTTCTCATTTTCCTTCATTATCACCCCGCCATGCAATTGACAGCGATTTGCGAGGGCGCGCGAGGGCTCGCACGCCATACAAGTTCACCGCTTCAGAGCCCTCGCATTAAAGAGCTTGCGAGCCTTGGTAGTTTTTTCACCCCTAGTTTTAGCAGTTATAATTATAGCACCCCGAGAGCAGGTATAACATTGAAAATTATAGCTTACTAAACACCTACATTTTGAGATTTTATTTTGCAAAAATCCACAAAAATTGGAGAAGTACAGGCAGTCCCCGAGATACACGGTACCTCTTATACGCGGATTCGGAGATACGCGTTTTTCTAAATTTAACAGTTCTTTTGTAGAATGCAATAGCAGTGACAGAGAGGGACAGCATGTACAAGTAGGGAGAATAGGTTGGCAGTTGTTATTGAACCACCACCGACAAACCGACGTGACACTGGTGTTACAAAAGTGTCCCACACGAAAGTACTGTCATTTACCAGTGAGGCGAACACTTCTGTCAAAGTAAGCTCTGTTCATTGCTGCTTCGATGCAAACAACTTTTCTAAATACAAATGGCGAAGGAAGTGTGAGGCAAGATTTTGTGATAATTATTGGACAAAACACCCAGGAAAATCATTTTATAAGTTTCTCAATCAATACAAAAGATGTGAGAAGTACATAAAACATTACGCATTGGAATTTGCGAAGAAAAACAAAAAGGGGATTTAGCAGTTTCTTCTCTGTGTCAGTGTAGTAAGCGAATCATTATAGAGATGGCGCTAGTGTTTAACGTATTTTCATTTGAAATAAGGAGACAACTTTGGAAGCTTATTTTGTTCGAAGTGTCATGTCGGTTTGTCGGTGGAACCACCGCCGAAGACGGGCGAATAAATATTACACCGAACCAGAACTCTACAATTGGCGCAGCCGGTACGATTTTTGTTGGTGGTGTGTAAAACGTGCAGATAAGAGATGATGGAAAGAGTGAGTCTGGGAAAAAAAGTTGTAGCACGTAGCGTTTTACGAAAGAAAGGCAAAAAGGTGAGTTAGGCAAAATCCCGAAGCATTGCCCCAAACGTGGAAAAGGCGCAAGTGTAAATGACAGCCATGTTGCGTACCCAATCAACAAAACTGACGCTTACTAACAGAACCCAACAAACATTTTAATATGTAAGAGCGAGAAAGCATGATTATTTTTGCTGACCGGGAAAAGAGAATGAGAGTTTGGTTTGAAATCTACAGCGCAGTTTGGCAAACTAAAAAAAAATAAGAAAGAATATGAAAAATCGAGAAGAATGCAAGTCCGGTTGAAGACCGTAGTACATACCCAAAATAATACTATTGATTAAAAAAAGAGAATGCGTGTCCGGTTGAAACTCCGCAGCGCAAAGTAGTGTTTGTAATAAAAAGAGACTTTGAATAAATATAATTTTAAAATAGCATGCAAGTCCGGTTGAAGACCGTAGTGCATATCGAAATAATTATAATGATTATAAAAAAAGAATGCGAATCCGGCTGAAAACACCAAGCGCACAGTGTTTGCAGAAACAGAAAGATGTTGAAAAATTTCAATTTAAAAAAAAAAAGATGCGAGTCCGGTTAAAAATCCGTAGCGCACTGGTTTTGATGAAAACTGAAACAGTAAGAAGCATGCAAGTCTGGTTAAAGACCGCAGTGCAAATAAAAATATTTTATAAAAAAACAAACAGTCGTAAAAGGAGATGCGAGTCCGGTCGAAGACCGTAGCGAACAGCAATCCGAAACAAATAAAATGCGAGTCTGTTTACAAATCCATAGCGCAGTTTTTCCATAGTAAACAGGCAAGTCCGAAAGATTCGAAGTGCCGTAATAAAGTTAATGTGAGTCCGGTGTGATTCCGTAGCACAAAAGGGCAAGTCCGGAGAAATCCGTAATGCCATATTATAATGAGAATGTGAGCCCGGTATGATTCCGTAGCACAAAAGGCAAGTCCGAAAAATTCGAAGTGCCGTATTAAAATGAATGTGAGTCCGGTGTGATTCCGTAGCACAAAAGGGCAAGTCCGGAGAAATCCGTAGTGCCATATTATAATGAGAATGTGAGCCCGGTATGATTCCGTAGCACAAAAGGCAAGTTCGAAAAACTCGAAGTGCCGTGTTAAAGTTAATGTGAGTCCGGTATGATTCCGTAGCACAAACGGCAAGTCCAGAGAAATCTGTAGTGCCATATAATGAGAATGTGAGCCCGGTATGATTCCGTAGCACAAAAGGCAAGTCCGAAAAAATTCGAAGTGCCGTATTAAAACGAATGTGAGTCCGGTGTGATTCCGTAGCACAAAAGGGCAAGTCCGGAGAAATCCGTAGTGCCATATTATAATGAGAATGTGAGCCCGGTATGATTCCGTAGCACAAAAGGCAAGTCCGAAAAATTCGAAGTGCCGTGTTAAAGTTAATGTGAGTCTGGTATGATTCCGTAGCACAAACGGCAAGTCTAGAGAAATCTGTAGTGCCATATTGTAATGAGAATGTGAGTCCAGTATGATCTAGTATGAATATCCAGTATTTAGCACCAAAGGCAAGACCGAGGAATTTCGAAGTGCCGCATTAAAACTAATGTTAGACCGGTATGGTTCCATAACATAGAAATCAAGTTAGAAGAATTGCCATACTAAAATAGGTAAATTGATATTATGCAGCATACGCTGACGACAAAAGTAGAAATGAAAGTATAGTGGTGGAAAAAGAGATTAATCTGGCAAGCCAAGTTGTCACATAAAAGACAACTTAGATTAATATAAAAACAAGCTAAAGAGTGGCTGGCAGCGCGAGAAGCTCAATGTGCGTGACATCTTGAATGTGATTATGTGCGATAAAAAGAATGCGATTCCGGCTGTTATGTGAAGTGCACAGTTGCACATAAAAAAAGCGATAGAGAGAGACGGAGAAAGAGAGAGATAGAGATAGATAGAGAGAGACAGAGAAAGAGAGAGATAGAGATAGATAGAGAGAGACAGAGAGAGACTTAGAGAGAGAGAGAGAGAGAGAAAATAAAATTGAAGATTTAGAGGAAAAATACAATTGAGAGACAGGATACAGTAAACAAAAAAAAACGAAAAGAATGTAGACATAGTTTGTATTATGTGATAACATTTAATAGAATAAAACAAAATTAGATGTGGTGCTGACTTTTAATTAATAAGGCTCTTTTGATGCATAAAAAAAATACAATAGGCAAATTTTGTTAGAGTCTTGTTAATTAGGAATCTTGTTGATAACTTCAAAGAAAGTAATGTAATGCGAACGAAAATCGGGGAATAATTCCTACTGTTAAAAATAATTACATAAAAACGTTAGTCATGCATTTATATAAACAAACGGGATTTGTTTGCAAATCAAATGCTAATACATCACGACATAATTGTGATTCAACCGAAATGCACATGATGATAGATAGATTAGAAGACTTGATTATAAACTATGGATCTAGCTATTGGAGATTGAAAAATAATCAATTTGTTGATTTCATTAATCGTTATTGTGTATATCCAACAACATGTAGTATTTTAAGAATGCAGTTGCTTTGGAGGTTTGTGGTAATGATAGAGTATTTCAAAAATATTAGAGGGAATCATTGCTCTTCCTATGCTTATGATACAATACCAAAATTGATAACAGGATACAAGTTCAAAAAAAACATTGGTCCGAAGGGTTTACTCGCTATAATAGCAATCCAGATAGATTGTCCAGATCTCCAGATCCAGATCGACCAATCCCAAATTCAACCCATTCCAGATGGAGCTAGGCTAATTGCTATGATAGCTGCTAGGATGAAAGGACGTCCAATTTGACAGCCTACTGACCGATTTTGGTACCTGGTTTAGAGCAAATTAGCGATAAGTTCGGTTAAGGTCTTGAAGTAGGGTTGAATAAGGTCAACGCAAACAGCTGGTAAAAATTAGGCTTCATCGAGGATAGTAGCCAAAGCAATTAGAAGAAGACAGGCATATGATTGGACAAATGGGCAAAATTATCTACGCGAGCGAAGGTTAAAGTAATCGAAATGAAGTCACTAACAGATTGATACACACGGACAACACAGAGTAACAAGCTGATTATGAAGATTATTAAACTGGGATGGGAAATTAATTTTTAAATGCTTAACAATTAAAAAAAGAGATCATAATGACTACTTAAGGTAGTTGCAATCTTACATCGCAAAAAAGGGAAATGAAAATTCATTACGGACAAAATGAAACATAAGGTTAAAAAAAAAGAAGAAAGAAGAAAATTTAAGAGCATATACAATAACATGTTTGATATTTTGCCACACCTTCCAGTACGTGTAGATAGCAAAAGTTGGTGCAGGAAAAAATCATTCCTTCTTGGAATAAAGAGTAACTGACAAACATTTTGGACGAGTCCCAGGTCAGTAGATTATACGTGAGAATTCAAGTTTGTAAAACCAGCCCGTAAGACCAGCTAAGATGATATCTGAAAGATAATGTCCATAATAATGTAATGAAAGATTATGTAATGTCTATTGATCATGGTTGTGAGACTGACAAAAGCTAAAATGCATCGGAATGAGTTAGGAAAATACGGAAGAGCAAAGTTAACAAGAAGTATAGATACAAAAGATAGTTCGAAGAAGCGACGTATTGTAGGAATTGTGATAAATAGAAGAAGTAAATAAGACAAGAATCGAACATTACTGCAAATATGTAGAATATATGTTATTTATGTCAAAAAGGCTTTGAGATGTTGAAATAAGTAAGCGTTGGAATAGGAATCTACTTTGCAAAAAAAAAAGTCTGACATGAGTCATCGATGAGGACAGTTATAAATGTAGATGTGTTTGAAGTGTTAAGAATGAAGTCAAGCAAAGAAAGCGAGAAGGAAGATGACACGGAATTTATAGGAGCAATACAGAAGCAAGTGACAACGGGTAGAATTGAACCAACGAAGGATGTTGAAGCGGTTGAGCGCAGATCTCAAAGAAAAATCAGCTGTAGTTACAGTTACATGTATCGGATAAGTATTGAGTTTGGGAATGTTAAATGAAAAATGAAATTATTTTGAAAAATAATTTTTTTTGCAGCTTCTCTTTAGCGTAATGCACAAGACTTTACCCTGAATCATGATGCAGAGAAGTCCTTCGAGGTGGCCGAGACACGGAAATGTACTACACGCAATAGGATTTCAGAACACGTGGAGAGATGGAGCACATATATGATACAACCATCAAGTTACTAATGCTATGAAGGAAGTGGAAGAATAGAAGATCGAGATGTAGATGTACAAAAAAAAAAAAATCATTTGCAAGAAACCACGACAGAGTAGTCAGAATCATGAAGTATTATGACAATTAAAAAGTTAGACCATGCAAATTTGGTTTTTGTTAGGATTTAAGGATTAGACGTAGATGTATATACAATCGATATTGTAAACCGTGAATTGTTTGTTTTAAGTTGAAAAACCATAGAAAATCTGTATAACAGAATATAAGAGAGGCTTTTTTTTTCACTGTTTTTCTTGGAGGAGGAAAGGGATTGTAGAATGCAATAGCAGTGACAGAGAGGGACAGCATGTACAAGTAGGGAGAATAGGTTGACAGTTGTTATTGAACCACCGCCGAAGACGGGCGAATAAATATTACACCGAACCAGAACTCTACACTTTGAGCAAATTGTACTGATTTGACACATCCATTGCGAAATACCAAATAATTTCCGTATTGATCGAATGTGAAATACTATTTCAAATCGTTTTAAAACTGTTAAATTCAGTAGAAACATATCAAATGATAAATTTGGTGGCTTAAACAATCCCCTACTTGCAAAATTGCACAAAAATTAGTGATATTTTGGCTGGAAATCACGAGATTCGACTTACGAGGAAATTCGAGATACGCGGTATTTTGCGGCCGTTTTCGGTCCCCAATAACCGTGTATCTCGGGGACCGCCTGTAATCTTTTTGGCGAATAACACCTCAACAACAAAAACTTATGAATGAAAAATAAAGATTATTTAATGACCTTATGATTTCGAGCAGATGATACCGCTCCCAACCCTCGCAATGTTTGACGGGACGTGAGAATGTACATTCTCCCACTACTCACTCTTCACTTCTCACTCATTGGTTCGCCTCACTGGCAGAAGTTCGGATTTTCTATTCATTCCGATCAAGGTGGATTGTATAATGAGGTGTAGTTACAGCGCTTTTGGCGATCCCCCCCCCCTGGGCTCCGATTTTGACAGATGGTTTTCCGCTTGTATATGTATTGATGGATTGTTTACGTTTTGCATGGTCAATATTTGGTGGAGATCAATTTGGGTGAATATTTTAGTTTATTAGAACACAGCCCGTGATTTAAAATGGAAATTTTCCTTCGAGAACTTGAAGCGTTCGCCAAACGCGGAAAACTAACTGTCAGTTTTCATCGTCGATTCTTCTTCCATCTAGCTGTCAAAACGGGCTTATAACTTGACCTGATATATTTACGGTCCTTGATTCCGATCCAAAATCCGATGCTGTCAAAAATTTGACATTTTTGGCCAATTTTTAGGGGGTCCCATTGTCATTTGGGTGCTCTCTATTATTGAGGTTCTATTTCTAAGAAAGGAGTAGGTCCATTTTATAATTTGAGGTGGGATGTCTGATTTTATCATTTGTTCCACGAAGATTTTTGTTGAAACATTATTATATGCTTTTTCCAAATCTATGAATATTGCTCCTCTAATTCTATTTAGTCTTTGGTTGTGATTTATTTGGTTGTTGAAAAAGTTAATGCATTGGTTTATGGTTCTTTTGTTTCTGAATCCAAAGGATTTTTCCGGGAGTATATTTTTGGTTTCAATATATTTATTTAATCTTAATAATACTGCCGAGTTTAGGACTTTGGTAATCGTTGGTATAAGTGCTATAGGTCTGTAGTTATTGGGATCATTTATAGTTTTCTTTGGTTTAGGAATTGCTATTATTTTAATTTGTTTTAATTCTTCGTTTATTTTACCATTCTCTCACATTTTGTTTCCGTCTGTTATGATTTGTATTAGTGATTCGTCGTTTATGTTTCTCAGCATTTGGTATGTAATTTTGTCTAAACCGGGTGTTGTATTTTTTTTTGTTTCAGTATTTTTTCCCATATATCTGAATTTAGAAGTTCCGTATCTATCGGTAGATTTGTACTGAACAAAGTTCTAAATTTGGATTTTTTATTGTTTGTGAAATTTAAATTCATAAATTCCTTAGCATAGGTCTCTTCATTGTGAATTAGGTTTGACTCTTTATTGGTGGTGTTGATGCTGCTAATATTTCCTAACAGATTCCATAGTTCTTTACTACTTGTGTCTTTGTTTATTTTTTCCATGTTCTTCTCAGTTTGTTTTTCTTTTGCTTGTTTTATTTTAAGTTTGAAGATTGCTGCCCTTTTGCGGAATTCTATGGTATGGTCAATAAATTTTGTACTGTTGAAGTTTTGTCTTGCTATATTTTTGTCTTGCAGGGCCTTTTTTATTTCGTCATTCCACCATAATTTTAGTGTAAAATTGATTTTTTGTTTACTATTTTGATTGATTTTATATACTTTCTTTGTAAAATATTTTATGTTTACTATATCTTTACCTTTCATTTGTTTAATGTTTGTAATTACCTTATTCATGTTTATTATAGTATGTTGTATCGGTTCTGTGCAGTGTGTTTTAATTGTTATTTTATTATTTTGTGGTTGCTTGCCCCTATGTGTTTTTCTAGAATAGTTTTGTTGATTACGTTATGGATTTTTTTGGATATGATTGTTAAATCAATGGACGTCTGTCTCTTGTTGTGATCTGTTGGGACGTGAGTGTATGTGTTATTTTTGAGGATGATGAGGTTTGAATTGCCTATTTCTTCTATTATTGTGTTTCCTTTTTGATCGACTCTATCATCTCCCCAGTATGTATGATGTGCATTAAAATCGCCAGCTATTATTATGTTTGTGTAAGTTTGTGTGTTATGTGTTATTTTTGCTAAAGTGTCTTTTATTGTCTGTTGGTGGTATTTGGAGCTATATATATATATATATATATATATATATATATATATATATATATATATATATATATATATATATATATATATATATATATATATATATATATATATATATATATATATATATATATTGATATTATAATTAAATTTCCAGAGTGTATCAGTATTGTTGTTGTTTGAATTTCATCACTTTCGTCTATTAATTTAATAGGTTTGTATTTAATTCCTTTTTTTATTAGAATGCAGCTTCCTCCATATCCATCTTCGCTGTCTGTTCGTATTATGTTAAAACCTTTAATTGTTATTTTATTTTCCTTTTTCAGCGATGTTTCCTGTAAGCAAGCTACATGGTATTTTTGTTCATGTGGTCTGTATGTTAGTTCGTCCCTATTTTTCCGTATGCTTTGTATGTTAGTTTGAAGTATATTTAGTTGTTCCATGTTTAATTGTTTATACAAGGGCTGACAATAAAGTAATGTCTGCAAATTTTTTTTTTCATTCAAAATGACATTTATTTACAAAAAGCGATACACCGTTGGAAAGGCCAAGGTCTTAGCTTCCTTTTCTACATAATCGCCATTTTTTTCCAACACCTTGCGCATCCACACGATGAACTTGTCTATGCCGGCAGAATACCACTCTCCGTCTGCCTCGCGCAGCCAGGTGTTGACTTCTTTCTGAACCTCCGCGTCATTTTCAAACTTCTTCCCTCCGAGATGTTTTTTCAGGGCGGAGAACATGTGGTAGTCACTTGGAGCCACGTGGGGACTATAGGGAGGGTGATCGATGATGTCCCAGCCAAATTTCTTGAGCAGGTCAAGGGTAACGTTGGCGCCGCTTCATGTGGTCTTCGGTCAGCTGTTTCGGCACCCATCGGGCAGAAACTTTGTGATACTGCAAGTTGTTCACAAGGATATGACGGATTGTTTCGCTGCTACACACTCCTCCAAGCTTCTCTTCCAAGTCCCTAATTGTCGCACGGCGGTTTTTGAGCATTTCTGCCTCCACTGCTTGAACAATCGCATCCGAGACTGACGGTCGGCCACTTCTCTCCTCGTCGTGAACATTAGTGCGCCCGGAATTGAACTCGCGGCTCCACTTACGCACGTTATTTATGTCCATACACTTTTCCCCGTAAACTTCAACTAGTTGACGATGGATTTCAATAGGTGTCACCTTTTTCGCACTCAAAAAACGTATTACAGAACGCAATTCGCACTTGGACGCTGACGCGAGGAGCACCTCCATCGTTGACGGCTGCTCAGCCAAGACTGAGCGGTCGGGGAAGCCTCACCCAGCAGCAAAGTGGTAGTGGGGGAACCAAGGAACACGGCGGTGTTGCCAGATTTCGCCTAGCGCGTGATCCGGCGAAGTTGCAGCGTTGGAGACCTTACTTTATTGTCAGCCCTCGTAGATAATAGGTTAAGTACAAGGTCTGTACTATTCTATCTGTATTCTGTACTATGTGCAGACTAATCTGTACTATTACAATCTAATGGTCGTGGCTCATTTTATCATCTGGAAAGTGGTAAAGATACGTGGTCATATGTGATATGATATTTGATAAACTCAGTTCCTTGTCATATGTTAGTCTATAATAATATAAACATCTTACTTACTTACTTATCCGGCGCTACAACCGCTTTGCGGTCTTGGCCTGCCTCAGGAGTGTCCGAAACCGCTCACGGTCTCGCGCCTTCGTCTGCCAGTCCGTTATCCCGGCCTTAATGGCGGACGCCTCCACGCCATCTTGCCACCTCAATTTGGGCCTACCACGCCTCCTCTGTCCTTTTGGACGGCCTAAAAAGACTTTACGGGCTGGGTCGTCCGTTTCCATGCGTATAACATGGCCAGCCCACCGGAGCCTGGCGAGCTTTATACGCTGTACGACAGTGAGGTCGCCGTACATCTCGTATAGCTCGTCATTATAGCGGCTCCTCCATTGTCCTTCCACACATACGGGGCCAAGTATCCTTCTGAGCATCTTCCTCTCGAACGCGGCTAAGAGGGTTTCGTCAGATTTGGACAGTGTCCATGTCTCAGAGGCGTATGTGAGTACTGGTACTATATAGGTACTATATAGTCCCAGCTTCGTCCGTCGCGACAGGTTCTTTGAGGTAAACTGCTTTTTCAGGCTGTAGAATGACCGGTTGGCAGCCAGCATCCTTGCGCGCAACTCAGCTTCCATGCTATTGTCGTTGCTGACCTTTGATCCCAGATAGGTGAATTGGGGGACGACTTCAAAAGTGCGTTCACCTATCTGCACGTCACGCCTACGTAGATTCTGATTATTTGTTGGCGGGCCCGCTGATGTTGCCACCATCAGTTTGGTCTTTGCCTCGTTTATCTGCAATCCGAGGTTCTCTGCCGCCTGCTCGATCCCTTGGTAGGCTTCTGCTACATAGGAGAGCCGCAGACCAATGATGTCTATATCATCAGCGTATGCCAGGATCTGGGTTGACTTATAGAAGATGGTTCCCGTAGTCTCAACCCTCGAGTCACGGATGGCTCTCTCTAGCGCCAAGTTGAATAAGAGACAAGCAAGCCCGTCCCCCTGGCGCAGACCTTTGGTGGTAGCAAAAGGTCCTGAGAGTTTTCCATCCACCCTCACCTGGCATGTGACGTTGGTCATAGTCATTCTAACTAGCCTTATCAGTTTGGCCGGGATTCCAAAAGAGCTCATAGCGTCATACAGTTTTACCCTAGCTATGCTATCATATGCGGCTTTGAAGTCAATGAAGAGATGGTATGTGTCGTGTCTGTATTCAGCCATCTTCTCCAAGATCTGCCGCATGGTGAAGATCTGATCAGTGGTAGATTTTCCGTTTCGGAATCCTCTTTGATAGTTTCCGACTATCTTTTCGACGTGCGGGACAAGGCGATCCTGAAGGATCAGGGAGAATATTTTATAGGCGGTATTCAACACCGTAATACCCCTGTAGTTGTTGCAGTCCAACCTATCTCCCTTCTTGTATATGGGGTAGATGATGCCGAGATTCCAATCACAAGGCATCGATTCGCTATCCCACACCTCAGTAACTTCTTCTATGCTAGGTGGCAGTAGCATGACATTATCTGCTAGTGGCGCTTCTAGCTGTTCGCTAAACTGGTCATTGAGTAATTCATCAAAGTACTGAGCCCACCGCGAGAGGACCTCTGACTGGTTACTGACCAGATCTCCATCCTTGTTGCGACAGCAGGTTACCTTAGGTACAACGTTGTTTCGGTGACCTGCTATCGCTTGGTAAAACTTTCGTGTCGGTCCGTACGCCTCTCTGGTTTGCTCGAGTTCCCGCATGTTTTGCTCTTCCAAAGCATGCTTCTTGGAGCGGTGAACTCGTTTCTCTTCGCGTCTAAGCCGTGAATATTCCTCTGCGCATGCCCGCGTTCTATGCCGTTGCTGCATTGCTCGGTATGCAGTATTCTTACGTTCGGTCACTTGTCTGCATTCATCGTCGAACCAGCCAGATTTGGTGTTGCCACGACGTGGTGGGAGTATATTTCTTGCACAGTTTATTATTTTTGTTTTTAGAGCGTTCCACCTCTCGCTCGTAGTTTCGTATCTGTCTTCTGGTAGTAGAGACTCGTCTAAAGCGGTTTTGAATTCCTGTTGGACAGTAATGTCCCTTAGAGAGTCCGTGTTGAGCCGAGGCTGCGTGTTTTCTCCGCCCCCATTGGCGCGGGGGCGGGCGATTCTACAACGTACCACTAAGCCAACCAAGTAGTGATCGGAATCGATATTGGCTCCTCGATATGTTCTGACATTTAACAGACTCGACTGTCGTCGGCGGCTTATTAACACGTGGTCGATCTGGTTGAAGGATTCTCCACCCGGGTGCGCCCATGTAATCGTGTGGATTTTTTTGCGCGCAAATTTGGTACTTCCTACAACCAGATTGTTCGCTGCGGCGAACTGGACCAATCTACTACCATTATCATTACTGTGCTCATGCAGACTGTGACAGCCAGTGTATTGGCGGTACATTGGCTCCCTACCGACTTTTGCGTTGAAGTCCCCCAGGATGATTATGAGGTCATGCCTGGGGCACGCATCTACGATTCTAGCGAGGCGGCCGTAAAAAAGGTCCTTCTCCTCTTCCTCTTTATCTTCGGTAGGGGCGTGAACGTTTATGAGGCTTATATTAAAAAATTTGCCTCGCATGCACAGGGTGCATAGCCTATCGTTTATAGCCTTGAAATCTATGATTACGGATTTCAGCCGGGGACCTACAGCACGCGGTGGCGGTCGTGGCAGCTGTAGTACATGTCGTATCAATGCTTACCACGCCTGTTGTGCACACCGTTCCCTAGCCACCGAATCTCTTGTAAAGCTACGAGGTCCATGCTCAGTGTGGCTAGGGCATCATCAAGTTTTTTCAAGGCTCCGGCTTCGCTTAGAGTGCGTACGTTCCATGAGCCCATTTTCAGAGTAGTCCGGGGGCATTGCGTATGGTCGGTATCGGGATGTCCGTTTCGAAAAATCATCTCAATATAAACATCATCTCATACTATATTTTAGGTGCCTCCTAGAGTAGACCGTATATATCAAACCCAATTCGATGAAATTGAATAAACGCGCCAACAGTGAGTTTGGTCACCCGTGCCAATTATATGTAGCCATTTGGTTGTGGTTTCCGTGTCGGATGGTGGCATATGATTCTTGAACACATGGCGGAAGCAAAATCACTTGTTATGATTCTATTATTTGGCGCTTCCAGATTCCATCCATCCAGATCCAGAAAAACATTACAGAACCAACGTGATTTAGTTTTTAAGCTGCATTATATACAATTCCGGAAGTGATGTTTTCGACGTGTTTTCGTATGATATTTGGTTTTACGAATGTATTCATTTTACTAAATTTATTTTGTCTTTAATGTCCGAAATACTCAATCCTGATATGGGTTGTATAAGCGAATTACACTACTCTTACAAGCTGAACATATTTTATAAACAATATTCGTGCGACTTAATGCAAAAATAGAACAGCTACAGTTAGTGAGTGAAACGATATCACTATCAACAGTTTAATCATCTCTTAAAACATTTAAAAGGAAATTCTACATCACAGTTCATGTATTCTACGCTTAAGCATATGTACGCATTACTAAAGAACGTATATAGATTAATCAGATAATATTTAACATGTAGAAAAATTGGTCGCACAGCTTTGATATGTTGAGAAATTTAAGGTTAATTGTTATTAGTAGCTTCATCGTTCCTCTAGTCGTTTTTTTTTGTTATCGCGGAGTGAGACCTTCAAAAGGCACCCACAACTTCCATACCAACCGTCCATGTCGTGGGTAGTGTGGGATTTATTGATCGTAACCCATCTGTATTACAGATTAGCTTACGATCAATGCGACCGCACTAAAACACTCCGCGTACCTTTTATCTTCCTTTAGGCGTTTTTGTGATGGCCCATCTTGATCCTTAGTATATCCTCCACGCTGATATCTAGAAAAGAAATAGTAAGAAAAGAAAAGAAAAAGAAAAGAAAAGAAAAAGAAAAAAAGAAAAAAAGAAGACAAAAAGAAGCTGGCTGCCATCCGGGATAAGTTGCTCCGTCACGGTTGAGGCTTCTGGTTATCCATCACTCATCATTAGGTTCATTTTAAATCGTTTTTCGGCTGCTAGTTTCAGTGGGCTTTCCTCATTATTTTCGTTAGATGAGAAGGACATATATTTTCGCATACTTGTAGAATATTCTTTTCTATACACCTGTTCGACAGATTTAGCGTCATTACCCAAATAGCCAGCTCGTACTTTATAGCTGATTTAGGGCTGTTTAACGAAAAATCGTTCCGATGTCGTACTTTGTGGCTGATTAAGAGATAGACGGTACTTTGCGGAACTAAGGAGCTTTTTAACAGGCACATCGTACTTTTTGGAACTTTGCGGCTGATTAGCACTATGTGTAGGGTTCATGGTGGAACTTGAAGGCTTGTTAAGAGTGTGTATCGAACTTGGTGGAACTTTATAGCTTTTTAATGCATGGCATCGGTACAAGGTGGATCTTGTCAAAGTGTCAAAGAGAGACGCCGTCAATCATCTCATTGCTGCTGTACAAGTTAGATAAGTTAATTAAAGAATGAATATTGAGTGAAGTGATTGTGAATTATCAGTAAATTGTGTAAAATTTTGTGTAATTCATCAATACAAAAGTTTTAAAAATATACATATGTGTTTAAACGAAACAAATCTTGTTGTTTATTTCATCGATGACGCTTGCTTAAAAATAAAACACACAGAAAAATAATCCCTGGCATCGTGGCATAAGGAAGCTGCTTAGGCGCTGTTTGAAAGACCCACATAGAACTTTGATGCTGTTTATCTACTGCAAAAGGCGAATTAGAGCAGCGATCTTTAGCGTGCCAAAATGAGCTGCTTAAGCAATTCTGGCTATTTGGGTAGATTGGTCTGACGTTAAGACATTCCAGTTGCCTGGAATGCCTGCCCCCCTCCTGGTTGGCCATGTACCATCATCCGCCCAAGAGGTTGGGACTGGGCCCGTGTACCCAAGCTTGGATATACGATGATACATGTTACCACTGCACGAAACGGACGTCGCAGGATAGGAGTTGAGTAAGAGAGCCTATATTAACCTTCAAGGAGGTGTCGGATCTTACCCCATTTGCAGATAATTTGGTGGTATAGTGCGTTTAGTTTATTATCCTTCTCATCTTTTTTATTCCTTTTGGATCCTGCTGTTGCGATTTTCTTTTGCGGCTTGTTGTGCCATTAGCTTCAAAGCTGGCTTTCATGTTCAAATATCGCATGCGAACTATCACTCTCTGTTTTGCGAATGATTTAACTATCTCTGAAGGTAATTCGACTTGTTTCTGTATATTAACCGCTAATCTCCGTACGAGTAATGTTTTCTTATTAAATTTTCCATTCTTGTGTAATTTTTGGAATATTTTTTCCATTTTCTTTCCAATGTTCATAAACTCTTCACTGGGTTTGTGTAGTCCACCCAGCGACAAATGGTCCACAAATGTTGGTGGTTGGCAATAGCTATGCTCATTAAAAATTTTAAATGTTTGTATTCCTAGGTTTAAGCTGGGATTCTTTTCGTTAAATTTGTTTGCGAGGTAACCCATAATGTATTGCAATCCATCTTCTTCTTGTTCTGTCATTGTTAAAGGATTACTGCTCGCCGTACTGATAATATCACCATCTTCTGAGCTTATTAATCCATTAGCTTTTTCCATACGTTGCATGTCTGGGAAGTTCGGTACTATTTCGGCTCCTGAAAACACCGTTGCAGCTATATATTCCTCCGGCTCTTCATTTAAATTACTTTCTTCAACGTTAGGTTCCACTGTCGTCAAATATTCATCCGGTTCTTGGTTGTTTTGTTGTCCGGTATGAGTTGACAGTTGACAAATGTAGAGTGTGTCTGTGCATCTGTAGCTCTGTGTTGAATCGGGTTTTTAAGTGTGAATTTGACGAGAAGCATCCAATCAGTTGTTGTTATTATGACCCTAACTGAATGGGTGTGGTAATTAATATATAGTTTGATGTTATAAGGATAAGTATTTGTTTACGTTTTAATTTATTGTGTGTAGCTGTTGAGTCAACGAAGAAGCGTCACTTACGGATGCGTTCGGATATTTTTATATTTATTTGCCTGTGTGTGTGATATTCTTGTGCTGTGAAGTGTAAGGTAAGGTACGTGTCATGGAGTGCGTAAAGTGCTCCGGACACATACTTGCCGGTGACTGTCCGTTGGTATGTGTGGGTTGCGACCAAGGCTTTCACGCAGATTGTACGAAAGTTAGTAGAGTGGCTGCGCGTATGATAAATGAATCGACTAACATCGTTTTCTGTTGTGACGCGTGTGACAAAAATAATTTAGGGAGGAATGATTTAGGTAAATGCAAAGCGATGCTAGATGCAGGCTTTGAAACCCTCATGAAAGAATTTGCTTTTAAGTTTGAGATGCTGAAATCCGATTTATTTGAGGCGCTTAATGCTAAACTCTCAGTTGCCAAGTGCGAGCGTAGTGGTAAGGTAAATGTGATACAAGTAGAAAAGCAAGTGGCATTAAATAATATGGGTGAAGATTGCTCTAATTCATGCACGCCAAATAAGAATTCCCAACCATCATTGCAAACAAGTTCTGGTATGCAATCTACTTCGTATGAAAACGAATGGGTTACAGTGCGTAACAAACGTAAACGCACCAATAGTCCAAACTCGGACATAATAACACCAGGCGCCACGAAGAAAATAGCTGAACGAAAAAATGAGTTAAATTTGAGAAAAAATGTGCGTGATAATGTTGATTTCAAAATTAAAAAACTGTCTGACGTTCAAAGCTGTAAAACCTTAATTGTAATCCCTAAAAAGGATCAGTCATGTGATAAAACGCGTTTGGATTTAAGGGCTGAATTAAATCCAAAAGAACATAAAATTTTGAATTTCAGAAACGGTAAAACAGGGCAGATTCTAATTCAATTTTTTTATGTTTGAACTATTTACACCTTTATTACACATATTAAATGATACAAAACACAATACAATGATGTATGGGGCCGCGCGCACAAGCCGCACCGTGAGCCCTACCGGGAGCCCTGCTCGACCGGTAGCCTGTTACACACTCCTGCGTTAGGTGCGCTCTGCACACACTTAGCGCGCATCGCTAAGTGCGGCGTATTAGTGTGCGTGAGCGCAGTGTCGATTCCTGGATGTCGACCAGCAGCAGCGCAACTGCTACGGCGAATCCAGGGCTCGGCACGTCTATCCACAACATCTCCCCCTTTTAATAACCGAAGGGTCGAACCGACGCGGGTGATATTCCACAACGGAATACCAGCGTGGTGACACCCTTCGACCGATGGTACGTAGTGGGGCCCGTGATGCTGCTGCGCTCATGTTCCCGGGCGGCGGCGATGATGCCGCGTTCGCGTTCCTCGGGTTGCGGCTGTTGTTTCTGGAGCGGCGGCGATGAAGCCGCGTTCGCTGTCCTCGGGTCGCGTCTGCGATGATGACCTGTTGTCCCGGGGCGGCGGCGATGATGCCGCGTTCGCTTTCCTCGGGAGCGTCTGCTATGGTGCACCGTTGTCCCGGGCGGCGGCGATGATGCCGCGTTCGCGTCCTCGGATTGTAGCGTCGCTGCTACGCCTGCCGGGAGGTGAGGGTGGTGCCGCGATGAAACCTTGCACCGGCAGGGCCATGACCGGCGACAGCAATGGCCGGCCACAGCGATGGCGTCTCTGGCTGGACGTGCTGGGTTTGCTGCAGGTGAGGCGGAATGTGTCGTCGCCTATGATGCGAGGCTGCTGCGTTGCAGCCGAGGCGACTTACGTGTCGCCGTTGGTGATGCGGGGCTCGAGCCGCGGCGGGAATGCGACCTCGCCGATGACGTGCTGCCGTGCTGCAGTCAAGGCAACCTGCGGGTTGCCGATGATGAGGCGGACTCGAGCCTTGGCGGGATTGCGACCTCGCCGATGATGTGCTGAGGTGCGGCAGCCGAAGCAACTTGCGCGTTGCTGTTGGTGATGCGGGGCTCGAGCTGCGGCGGGATTGCTGCTTCACCGATGACGTGCTGCAGGGGTCGAGCCGCGGCGGGAATGCGACCTCGCCGATGACGTGCTGCGGTGCTGCAGCCGAAGCAACTTGCGCGTTGCTGTTGGTGTTGCTGGGCTCGAGCTGCGGCGGGATAGCTGCTTCGCCGATGACGTGCTGCAGGGCTCGAGCCGGGGCGGAATGTGCCGTCGCCCTTGATATGCGGCTGCAGTGGGTGGTGTGTAGCCGGCTGCCCATTGCAGTGGTCGCCAGTGATGGGACAGCAGCCGGGGCCACGGTGTCTGCGGTGGCGGCGGCCCGATGTTCCGCGGTATCCAAAGGCACAGGGAACCGTGCCATCGCGATGGCCGCTGCACTGACGCTGCAGAAAGGCCAGACGAAACGCGATGGCTGCCGCGGGTTCTGTAGGATCCTCCTTGCGCAAGAGAATCCCATCCTCGTCGCCACTTTTATGTTTGAACTATTTACACCTTTATTACACATATTAAATGATACAAAACACAATACAATGATGTATGGGGCCGCGCGCACAAGCCGCACCGTGAGCCCTACCGGGAGCCCTGCTCGACCGGTAGCCTGTTACACACTCCTGCGTTAGGTGCGCTCTGCACACACTTAGCGCGCATCGCTAAGTGCGGCGTATTAGTGTGCGTGAGCGCAGTGTCGATTCCTGGATGTCGACCAGCAGCAGCGCAACTGCTACGGCGAATCCAGGGCTCGGCACGTCTATCCACAACAAATTTGAATCGGAAAATGAACACGAGAAAGCTAAACGGGCCATAGAGACAAAACTAGGATGTTCGTATACAACCTCAGATCCTTTAAGACGATTCAGAGTGTCTGGTATGAGCGAAAACCTCGAAAATGAGGAAATAATTGATTTGGTCAAAACCCAAACGAAGGTATCCCTGGTAAATGTATCAAAATCTTAGGCCGATATGAAAACAAGTCTTTTAAATATCAGAAATATAATGTGCTGATGGAAGTGGATTCCGCTACAGCTCTTTATTTTACAAAAAAAGATAAGGTTTATATCGGATTTGATCGCTGTCTAGTGAAAGAGTCCTTCCATGTAATGAGATGTTACAAATGTGGACGCTTTGGACATAAGAGTGTGGATTGTAGAAATGAAGTTGCATGCTCGCGTTGCAGTGACAATCACACAACGGAACAGTGCACAAAAGATGCTAATTTGTTTAAATGTATAAATTGTATTGTAGCAAATGAGAACAGGAAATTAAAATATAACATTGAACATGCGGCTAATAGTTACCAGTGCCCTTGTTATAATAAGCTAAAACTGAGGAATCAAGAACTAGTTCAATAGCAATTAACATCCACCATGAAACATAAAAAGAGTTTTCCTTATGTATACTTAAATATTGGAGGTCTGTCTTCTAATTACAGTATGCTTAAAACTATGGTTGACGAAATACATCCCTTACTAATATTTCTATCTGAGACTCACATAGTTGATCCGGAAGCCTTCGAACAATATTCGCTAAAAGGCTATAATACAGTTTCATGTTTATCACATTCTAGACACACTGGTGGTGTATCAATGTATATACATAGCTCAGTGCAATTTAAGGTGCTCCTAAATGAAGCGAAAGAAGGTAACTGGTTCTTAGCAATTTCAGTTTTGAAAAATACTACAAAAGCAAGGTACGGCCTAATCTATCACTCACCCAGTTCGAGTCCTACTAGGTTCCTAGCTATTCTTGAAGAGTGGTTAGAACAATTTTTAGAATACGATAAAATAAATATAGTGATGGGAGATTTTAATATCAACTGGATGAATGCATCTGAGTCTAGACATCTAAAAAGGATTACAGAAGGATTGGGCATACGACAAATAGTGAATCTGCCCACACGAATAACACGCAGTAGTAGAACATTGATTGACCACATGTATACAAATAACTATTCAGTTTCAACTTGCATTAAAAACAACTTAAAAATTTCAGATCATGAAACAATTCAATGGTCAATCGATGAAAAATATACCCGTACTAATCTATTACGAGTTAAGTGCTGGAAAAAGTACTCTCCAGAAATTTTGAATAGGATGGTGTCTGAAGGAATTCAGGAAAATGTTGCTAATATCAACGATAAATGTATTAGGTTAACAGCTGTCTTAGAGAATAGTATGTCACAGCTTGTGCAAGAGAAAACAATAAACACAAATTGTTCAGCTAAATGGTACACAATTCAATTGGCCCAGCAGAAACATAAACGAGACAAATACTATAACAAATTTCTCCAAACAAACCAGAATTATGATTGGACAATTTATAAAACAGCTAGAAATTTGTATAGTAGAGCTTTAACTTTAACTACAACCCGAAGATCATACTTTGAACATAAAATTTATCAGAATAGAAAGAATAGTAAGGAACTTTGGAAAATCCTAAAATCTTTACTGAATCCAAGAGGAACTATTGCATCAATGGATCGATGGTGTATGACTCAGAGAAAATTGCTGAAACTTTCAATAAATTCTTTGTCCAGAGCGTATTGGACATTCATCGTAGTATTGGTCAAACTAATGAAGCTTACGCAAGTCTTCGAGAAACAGACTATATATTTAAATTTAGATCTATCTCCTACGGACAATTGAAAAACGTGGTCAAAAATCTAAATAATTCATCAGAAATCAATAATGTCAATTCAAAAATCCTACTAGATTGTTTTCACACTGTAGGACATGAACTACTAAACATTATTGATTATTCGATCACGAGAGGAGTGTTTCCAACCTCCTGGAAAGAGTCTCTTGTTGTACCTATACAAAAAGTATCGGGAACTGTTCTTGCAAATGAATTCAGGCCTATAAACAAATTAAATATTTTTGAAAAAGTATTAGAGACAGTTGTTAAAGAACAATTAGTAGAATATATAAACAGCAATCATTTATTTATATCTGAACAGTCGGGTTATAGGGTTGGTCATTCTTGCGAATCGGCTCTTAACCTAGTGCTGGCAAAATGGAAGGAAGCTTTTGATGGTAAAAAGACTACAATTGCTGTATTCCTCGACCTAAAAAGGGCCTTTGAAACAATTTCGAGGCCACTATTATTAAAAGTGTTAATGAGTTTTGGCATTAAAGGCAACGAACTACGATGGTTCGAGAGTTATCTCCAAGACAGAACACAGAGAACTGTATTTAACAACAAAATATCAAGTGCCGTCGAGAACACCCTAGGAGTACCTCAGGGAAGTGTTCTGGGACCAATACTTTTCTTAATGTATATTAACGATATGAAAAGGGTTTTACAGCATTGCGACATCAATTTATTTGCGGATGACACAGTCATCTTCATTAGTGGTAGTGACCATTGTGATATTGTTAGGAAACTCAATCAGGATCTGGACTCACTGGATGGGTGGCTGAAACATAAGAAACTCAAATTGAATCCTGAGAAAACTAAAGCCTTGGTTGTGTGTCGAAGACTATTTAGCCTACCCACTCAATTAGTAATAAATAATGTATCTGTAGAAATTGTATCTAGTATAAAATATTTAGGAGTGATAGTTGACGATAAACTCAGATTTACGGACCATATTGATAACGTTATAAAGAAGGTGGCCAAAAAGGTTGGAGTTATTTGCAGACTGAGAAAGGATGTAAACCGTTGCGGTAAGATACAATTATACTTATCACTTATTGGACCTCATCTAGATTTTTGTGCCTCGATTTTGTTTCTGGCGACTGAAACACAGTTCACGCGACTTCAAAGGCTGCAGAATAAGGCAATGCGGGCTATCCTTGATTGTGGGCGTTATACCTCTTCTGTTACAATGCGAATGGTCTTACAATGGATGTCCATAAAACAGAGAGTGACGTATCAGACAATGATATTCATTGATAATCTAATAAAAAGACGTCTACCTACATATCTTACGTAAAGAGTTGTGAGAGGAGTAGACATTCACAATTACCCCACACGGGGAGCTAATGCTCCAAGAGTGCCAAACTATATGACTGCAGGAGCCATAAATTCTTTGTTTCACAGAAGACAGAGAGGAATCCAGTATTACAATAGAATGCCACAGGAAATCATCAATGCTGGTTCGTTATCTGAGTTTAGAAAATTGTGCTCTGATTTTGTTAGAACTAATGTAGTCTAAATGTATTGTCAATTGTCAACTATAGGTGATGATGATTTTTTTTCATTCTTTTCTTTTGTCCTTTAAAATGCGATGAAATTTTTTTTTTAACTAATTTACATTCTAAATGCACCAAAGTTTTAAAACTAAAAATATACAAAAAAATAATAGAATGAGACTACATTGAATTGAGACACGCGCGCGTACAGTAGACTCCGGGTTCGGAGCTTGGTAGATTGGTGTGGTTCGGGCTAATAACTCGTCATACCTCTATGCTTTGCTCAGCTCCCAAACATCTACTCGTTTGAATATTTGTAGCTTTACCAAATTATCGCAAGATACATCGAACATCTCAATCCTTTGTAGGGGTCAGAGGTGGGATCATCATCATCATCATCATGAGTTTGATTCCGTAATATGGTTGGGAATTTTCCAAGTATCATTATTCTTATACGGTAAAGACAGCTCAACGGCGATGGGTGATCATTTACCCCTCCTTTTTGTCTTACTTGCGAGAAGAAGTTCTCTAGTACATCTTGGTTAAGTTGTTAAGGAAAATTATAATACGAAGATAGAATTGATTATTTTATACATTTAAAATAACTATACAGCATTGCACGATGGACAATAAACTTGGTCCAACATTTGCTGTTTTATACAATGCATAACTACTTGCCTTATATGTTGATATGAATTTGAATGCGTTTTTATGCTTTTCCTTCATGTCGTCAAACAGCATTTGTAGAGCAGTTGTTTGCATAATCACAGATTTTTGAAATGTTTGTAACGAAGATTTTGCCAACGCAATGGAATTCTCCATTAACTCGGGCATATCATTGAGGGCCTTTCGCTGCATTTCGTTACCATTATACGATTTTTTGTAGTCTTCTTTTGCAAATGGTGAATACGAATTTGAGACACTGAACCATAAATCAATTTTTTCTATAAAATCTGCCAAATCACTTGATTTTGTAGTATCATCGTATCTCCGTAATGAAATTGCCACTGTACGCGATAGAAGTTGCGCTGCTTTCCGAACATTTTGTTTTTCTTGGCTGGTCATTCTTATGTGTCCTGTATTTATTTTAAATATGGGTGTAATTTCTGCAGCCATTCTGCCTTCAAGAATTTTTTTGAGTGGTTCAATTGTAATATTTTTTTCTTTATACTTAAATCCATGGTCCACTAGCCAGTGTCTCGTTAATTTCAGCAAATGCGGCACATCAGGAACAACGTACACATTTTTTTTTTTGTGACGGGATGCGGAAAGAATGGGTTATTATAATCTGCTCCTAGTTCTTTCCGACAGCTCGTATTTGCTGGGCAATTATCACTTACTATTGCAACAACATTTATATTAATCTCGCTCAGTCTGTTTATGATACTTATAATTATGTCTTTTGTCATACTTTGATCAAATCCGATGTATATTGGCTGCTTCCAGTTGTTGAATAATCATCTAGCGATTACCACTTGCATGTAATTGTGAGGTCCCAATATTTCATCTGCAGCCGGATCATATTCCATTACGCTTTCTACTTTCATCTCATCGAAGATTAAGACACATTCCTTGTCTCTTTTGGTAAACGTTTTTGTTACGGTCGCGATTAAATTAATGATATCATCTAAAATGCCTTGTTTAAGATTAATTCTTTGGGAATATTTTTCCAATGTTGACGGCGCTGGCATTGGAATTTTCATATCATTTCCGAGATATCCATACGCTCGTTTGGAAAAGTATCTTACTGTGAAAGCCTTGCTTATTTCTTCCTTTGTCCATCTGACTCGCTTCTTTCTCTTCGTTATTAAATCGATTTGATTGCTAGTTAATGTATCTCCTAGCACCTTTTTCATTTCAGGAACAAAATCTTCCTTTTGTATGCTTGTACTTTTTACGAGTTTAAGATCGTTTTCCAGGCACGTGTTTTGTTTCTTGAGAGCTGTATTTTCTTTTACAGCGGAATCCAGATGCTCCTTCAGAATCAAGTTAGCATCTTTTAATTTTTTTTTTTTTGCTTCATCCAATCGAGCTGTAAGAATACATATTTGTAGCTCTAGCTGTTTGATGGTTTTGTCTTTCTGGTCACAGTTTTTACATTCGTTTTCATTATTATTGTACAGCACACGTCGACGTTCCTCAATCATAAGCTGTTCATTATTCTCATCATTATTATTTGCGTCGTTTGTTTGTAATATTGATGGAATAGCTTTTAAAAAGAGTCACAATGTACAAAACACATAATTAATAATCATCCAAATTTCAAATAGTAAGGCAGAACCTCACATTTCACATGACAGATAGCTATTCGCTCAGATAGATCATGCGATTATTTTAATGAAACGACCCGGAGCAGGTACGTGCGTACCGGAATCGTTTCCCACCCAATCCAATCCGTGGGTGCAACGCGTTCTAGTGGACCAGAATCTCTCTTCTTCTCTTCTTTAGGCTCAACAACCGTTGTCGGTCAAGGCCTGCCTGTAACACTTGTGGACTTGGCTTTCAGTGACTAATTGATTTTTCCCCCTAGCAGGACAGTCAGTCCTACGTATGGCGGCACGATCCATTTGGGGCTTGAACCCATGACGGGCATCCAAACTCACTTCATTAACTTCATCACTTCATCAATAATTTATGCCAACGGGCTTATGTTTCCTTACACCTACCGCAATTGCTACACCTACTGAGCCTACTTGTTGAACCTACTACCTACTGAACCTACTGTACCTTACTGGTTGTCCCCAATGATTCCGAGTTGCTTACGTATGGCTCCGACTCAGCAGGTGTGGGTCGATCCGCATAAACTTAAGCGATAGTAATATACTTACTTATCCGGCACTACAACCGCTTTGCGGTCTTGGCCTGCCTCAGGAGTGTCCGAAACCGCTCACGGTCTCGCGCCTTCGTCTGCCAGTCCGTTATCCCGGCCTTAATGGCGGACGCCTCCACGCCATCTTGCCACCTCAATTTGGGCCTACCACGCCTCCTCTGTCCTTGTGGACGGCCTAAAAAGACTTTACGGGCTGGGTCGTCCGTTTCCATGCGTATAACATGGCCAGCCCACCGGAGCCTGGCGAGCTTTATACGCTGTACGACAGTGAGGTCGCCGTACATCTCGTATAGCTCGTCATTATAGCGGCTCCTCCATTGTCCTTCCACACATACGGGGCCAAGTATCCTTCTGAGCATCTTCCTCTCGAACGCGGCTAAGAGGGTTTCGTCAGATTTGGACAGTGTCCATGTCTCAGAGGCGTATGTGAGTACTGGTACTATATAGGTACTATATAGTCCCAGCTTCGTCCGTCGCGACAGGTTCTTTGAGGTAAACTGCTTTTTCAGGCTGTAGAATGACCGGTTGGCAGCCAGCATCCTTGCGCGCAACTCAGCTTCCATGCTGTTGTCGTTGCTGACCTTTGACCCAAGATAGGTGAATTGTGGGACGACTTCAAAAGTGCGTTCACCTATCTGTACGTCACACCTACGTAGATTCGGATTATTTATTGGTAGGTCCGCTGATGTTGCCACCATCAGTTTGGTCTTTGCCTCGTTTATCTGCAATCCGAGGCTCTCTGCCGCCTGCTCAATCCCTTGGTAGGCTTCTGCTACATAGGAGAGCCGCAGACCAATGATGTCTATATCATCAGCGTATGCCAGGATCTGGGTTGACTTATAGAAGATGGTTCCCGTAGTCTCCACCCTCGAGTCGCGGATGGCCCTCTCTAGCGCCAAGTTGAATAGGAGACAGGCAAGCCCGTCCCCCTGGCGCAGACCTTTGGTGGTAGCAAAAGGTCCTGAGAGTTTTCCATCCACCCTCACCTGGCATGTGACGTTGGTCATAGTCATTCTAACTAGCCTTATCAGTTTGGCCGGGATTCCAAATGAGCTCATAGCGTCGTACAGTTTTACCCTGGCTATGCTATCGTATGCGGCTTTGAAGTCTATGAAGAGATGGTATGTGTCGTTTTTGTATTCAGCCATCTTCTCCAAGATCTGCCGCATGGTGAAGATCTGATCAGTGGTTGATTTTCCGTTTCGGAATCCTCTTTGATAGTTTCCTACTATCTCTTCGACGTGCGGGACAAGGCGATCCTGAAGGATCAGGGAGAATATTTTATAGGCGGTATTCAACACCGTAATACCCCTGTAGTTGTTGCAGTCCAACCTGTCTCCCTTCTTGTATACGGGGTAGATGATGCCGAGATTCCAATCACAAGGCATCGATTCGCTATCCCACACCTCAGTAACAATTTGATGAATCTCGTTTTCTAGTCGTGCACCTCCATTCTTGACCAGTTCAGCTGCAATTCCGTCGGTTCCGGGTGCCTTGTTATTTTTCAGCCGACGGATAGCCTTTCGTGTTTCTTCTATGCTAGGTGGCAGTAGCATGACACTATCTGCTAGTGGCGCTTCTAGCTGTTCGTTTAACTGGTCGTTGAGTAATTCATCAAAGTACTGAGCCCACCGCGAGAGGACCTCTGGCTGGTTACTAACCAGATCTCCATCCTTGTTGCGACAGCAGGTTACCTTAGGTACCACGTTACTAGTAATATACTATGATAGAAAAGTTTGAATGGGTTCATGCCTCGAATGGACCGTGCCTCCATACGTAGGATTGACTATCCTGCTATGTTAACAATAAGTCACTGAAAGCCAAGCTCACTTGACCGACCGCGGTTGTTGTGCCAAAAAAGAAGAAGGACCGTTTGAATGTGAATCAAATCACTTGCCGCCTTTACAGGAAAAAAAAAATCTCAAACCATCTTAACAAAATCTTGTTTATCCCATCTCTTTACTTTACTATCGACACAAAATTAATTTAAAAATTTAAATTAAAAACTTCACGCGTTCTTTCTGAATAAAAAAATTTCCCGCGTTATTCTGCGTATAGAACTGTGATAAAAAGGATAAACTATGTGTATCTGTCGTTACGTGTCCTTAGTTACCGTTACGTGTGCTTGCTCGTTCGCTCAACACAACAGCATCAACACGTTACATCCAGATGCATGTGCATGACGCACACGATGCATCCGGTCATAGAAACATGACTTCGGTGCTGCCAGCCAGCCAGCCAGTGAGCTGAGTAATTGGTGTTCTTAGGAATAGTTAAGAAAAAATATGCACTACGCGAACTAAACGGATCCTGGGAAACCAAGGGGATACACACTAAAATCGCTCTTTATCCACAACTTCGCTCACTATTAAATTATCATTTTTATCTGTTTCCCGCTTAAATTTCCTTGAGAAACTTTACTGCACGACACTCAGTGGCGGATTAAGGGTATCAGGGGCCCTAGGCGGTGAGACGAGTTGAGGCCCCCTGTAAATGCTAAATGATGGGGAAGGGGGGTTTGTACTGGCACTGAACTTGCTGTTGGGAAACTGAACAGTAAACTGAAATGCCGTCGAGGGGGCCCTACGATCATCAGTTACAGGCTAAGACAAATTCTGGCAGGGGTAAGGGGGGGGTCCAATCATTCGCCAACCTCGGGGCCCCAAACGTCCATCCTTCCATGGGCCCTTGTCGCTAGTACTATATCCATACGGCGTACTATAGACTAGCGATCTACGGGGCCCAGGCGACCGCCTAGTCTGCTTACCGTTAGATCCGCCACCGACGACACTGAAATATTTTCGGCAATCCTGATTTCGTATTACAGATGAAATGAAGTTTATGTTTAAATAGTACACGGGATGTAATTTATGTAATATTGCTAAACACTACTATAATAACAATATAAATATTCATTTACTTACCGCCACAGTTGAGCTTCCGCAATTGTCCATTTTTCATTAAGGGAGCATGATGCAGCTGGTAATCCTCTGGATGAAAATGAGAAGAGCAAATAACAGAACAATTAGTAGGTTCCCAATCCTCACCACGATTGCAAAATTTCTTCCAGACACTGCGCAACACAGTTTCTTTCGGAAATTTATGAAATGCCGTATTTGTTCCCAGTTGTTTCACTTTGCAACGATTGTTGCTACAACAAAACACAGAACACGAGATCGGCATGATGAAAAAAATATTCCTGAATAGGATGAATGGATAAAAATCGCTTTTAGGCAGAGAAGTATCCCAAGATGCGGATTGTTTATGCAATGCATGAACAAAAGTGTGATGAAATGGTAATAAACCGCCAAAAGAGATTCCTGAGAATTTTTGAACAATCGAAACGTAAACAAGACACCAATACATGTACAAGAGGTATTCTTGCCGTCAAAATCGGTGTCAAAAAAGCTGTCAAACGGGCTAATATGTGACCTGATATCTCAACAGACCTTGGTTAAGTATTTTTAAGATTCTTTGTGTAATTGGCTGTATAAATAGAGTTTTTATTTTAATTTTTGTAATTTTTAGCGTGATGTTTCTTTGTAGTCTATTTTGATTGTTCCTTGAATGTCTATTTCATTGAGATACATTTCAGTATCACTATGATAAGTGATATTGGTGGCACTTTCATCTGTTGCGTTTGGATTCGTTTGTGTTTCTGTGTTTTCGATTTCTGTGTGTTTTTCTTTTTCTGTGTGGTTTTCTGAATCTTTGCTAATTGTTGTTAAATTCGCATTATTTTTGGGTTCTGTGTTATTATCTAGGTACTTATTGTTTGTTAATCTGTTGATTTTTGTTGGTGTACTTTCGATTGATTTTGGTGTGTTTCTATCATCTTCGCTTGTTTCGTATATTTTTCGTTTTTCGTTCTTAATAGGCGTTTGATTGCCTCTCAATATTGATTAAATTTTTTCTCTTATATATATTCTAGGAATAGCTGGCACTGTTTCCCCTTTGAATTTTTCTTGCTTCTCTTAGTGTTATTCTTGTTTCTGTTTGAATTATTTTTATTTCCACCTCGTCTTTACATACTGGACAATCTTTGTCTAAAGATGAGTGGTTTTCACCGCATTGAGTGCATTTTAGAGGGTTTGTGCAATTCTCATGAAAGTTTTCTCCACATTTGGCGCAAATTTTTTGTCTATTGCAATTATTTTTTGTATGCCCAAAAAGCATGCATTTCATGCATCGCATTGGGTTTGGGATATATAATTCTACTTTTTAGGTGAAGTAACCTATTTCAATGTTTCTGGGAAGCACTGTAGATTTGAATGTTATGATGGCTGTTATTGTGTTTCTGAGAACACCATCTTGGCTTTTTCTCTTCATTATGTACACACGGTCCCCGAGATACACGGTACCTCTTATACGCGGATTCGGAGATATGCGGTTTTCCAAATTTGACAGTTCTTTGAGCAAATTGTACTGATTTGACATATAAATTAGCAAATGCAAAATAATTTCCGTATTGATTGAATGTAAAATATCATTGCAAAAGGTTTAAAACCGTTCAATTCAGTAAAAACATATCAAATAATTAATTTGGTGGCTAAAACCACCCCTAACTTGCAAAATTGCACTTAAATTAGTGTTATTTTGGCTGGATATCACGAGATTCTATATTTTGCGAGAGGTATTTTGAGGCCATTTTCGGTCCCCATTAACCGTGTATCTCGGGGACCGCCTGTACCTCTGATACATTTTGAGGTTGAAGACCTTCTAGAAGCTCTTCTTCACTCAAAAACCTGCACGCATCACTTCTGATTATTCCCTTGCTTTTGATTTAAGGTTTTGTGTTCGTAAACATCCACTTCGATGGCACAATCACCGTGTTTTAAATTAATATTTTTTAGTTTTTTTTTGCTTCGGTTTCATTTTTAACACGCATCAGTATTTTGCTGTCTCTAAGTGTTGGCAACCACCCGGTGCCTGTACCGCTCTACCAAGACAGCTCGCAATGACAGTTGTACTGTGCTTGTAGAGGTGTGTGTGCGGTGCAGGACACGATCGAAAGATCGTTCTACGAAGAGAGATCGTTGACCGTCCGGACAGAACAGACCACCTTTTTAACGTGTCATGTTATTTGTTATAAATTATATTTTAATGTGTTAATAAAAAAGTAATAGTATCAAAGAACACAAAAGTGGCGACGAGAACAATACGATCCCAACGATAACCGGTCATTTCATTCGTCAAAATTCATTGGAAAAAGAGGAGAATGCTGAGCCCCGAAGACCATACGATGGAAGAACGACGTCTCTCGCAAAATGGCGCAAACTTTTCCGGCAACTTTTATGCAGCACCCGCCATCGCAGCAAGCGGCTCCAACCCAAGCGGCACCAACCCAAGCAGCAACGACAGACGCCGCCAATGATTTTAATACCGTTTTGTATTTGTTGCAGCAGCAGATGGCAATGCAGCAGAAACAAATGGAACAGCATATGAAATTGGTGGGCCAACTACTACAACAACAGCAGCAGCAATCGCATCCTGCAACATTTTCGCAGCAGCAGCCAGATCAACAGGTACTCGCCAAACCTACTAATCCTGAGTTGATTTTAGATGCACTTGCAAGCAATATTAATGAGTTCCAGTACGATACGGATGCGGGTATTACATTCGAGGCGTGGTACGCCCGTTACGAAGACCTGTTCGAGCATGATGCTTCCCGGTTGGAAGATGCAGCTTGCGTTCGTCTGCTGACCCGTAAGCTTGGCGTTGTTGAGCATAACCGTTTCTGCAACTTTATTTTGCCTAGTGCTCCTCGTGACCTCTCCTTTGCCGATGCTGTGTTGAAGCTAAAGGCATTATTTGGCAAAACGGAATCGATCCTGAGTAAGCGATACAAATGCCTTACCATAACAAAGCAACGCTCGGAGGATTTACTTGCATTCACGTGTCGTGTGAATATAGCGTGTGTTGATGCTGAATATACTTCGATGACAGAAGATCAGTTTAAGTGCCTTGTTATGGTATGCGGTTTAAAGGATGAGAGTGATCGCGATTTACGTTTGAAGCTTTTATCGCTGATAGAGGAGAAAAATAGTGCAACTTTAGAGCAGCTTGCAAATGAATGCCAACGTTTGGTACGCGTTAAGGCAGATAGTGCGATGATAGCAACTGAAGCTAGTGAAAGGGTGCTGGCAATTAAATCCGGAGGTGTAGATTCATATCACCGTAAAGCCAATGAAGGCAAAGTAAAAGCTAACGATTTTAATCCTCATGGTCAGAAACAAAGAAATTTTATTAAATGTTGGTTATGCGGAGAAGGGCATCACGCTAACAAATGCACCAACAAGGACCGTAAATGTAATCGCTGCCATAAATTCGGTCATATACAAGGTTTCTGTGCCAGTGCAGGTCGATGGTATAAGAATCGAAATCGCAAGCGTGTTAGTACTGTTTGGATTAACAGCCTAAGGTGTATGAACCGCAATAGCGTGAATGTTTTGCTAAATGGTCTGTCTGTCCGGATGATGGTGGATACCGGTGCCGATATCAGTATTATTTCGCATCAGGAGTGGATCCGCATAGGAAGACCTCCATTAAAGCCGACAAAGGTAAAGGCTAAAACGGCATCCGGAGACCCCTTAAAGCTTTTAGGCAATTTTATATGTGAAGCCAAGATTGTAGACCAGTGCCACCAGTGTGTCATACACGTCGCAGAAGCTGATTTGTTGCTGTTAGGTGCGGATTTGATGGACATTTTTGGTCTCTGGGATGTGCCATTGTCATCAATCTGCCGGCGCATTGCAAATGCAGTAACGGATGCTGAGAAGCTGAATGAGGCATATCCTGCGTTGTTTGCTGATGGTCTGGGAAAATGTATGAAGACACAGGTGCAGATAGTGTTGAAGGAAGGAGCCATTCCGGTTTTTCGCCCAAAAAGGCCAGTGGCGTATTCTATGTTGCAAGCGGTTGATGATGAACTTCAGCGATTGGAAAGAGAAGGTATCGTCACACACGTAGATTATTCCGAATGGGCCGCGCCGATTGTGGTTGTGCGTAAGGCAAATGGAAGTATCCGTATCTGTGGGGATTATTCCACCGGTTTAAATAATGCATTGATGGCTCACCAATACCCATTGCCTCTTCCTGAGGATATTTTTGCTAGCCTGCAAAGTTGTTGCGTATTTAGTCAGATCGACTTGTCCGATGCTTTCCTCCAAGTTGAGGTTGATGAGAAGTGTCGTGAATTGCTGACGGTGAACACGCATCGAGGCCTATATAGGTATAACAGGCTACCACAGGGGATCAAAGCTGCACCCGGAGCATTCCAGCAGTTGATGGATACCATGTTGGCTGGACTTGAAGGAGTTGCTGCGTATTTAGACGACATTGTAGTTGGAGGCAAAGACAATGCAGACCATTCAAAGAACCTTCAAGCTGTCCTGGTTAGACTTCAGGAGTATGGTTTTACCATTCGGGCTGAGAAATGTAGTTTCCATAAGTCCCAAATAAAATATTTAGGTCATTTGCTGGATGGAACAGGGTTGCGACCAGACCCAGATAAAATCTTGGCCATCACAAAACTTCAACCTCCAACTGACGTCTCAGGAGTGAGATCTTTCCTGGGAGAGATCAACTATTATGGCAAGTTTGTGCGGAACATGCGAATGTTAAGGCAGCCCCTAGATGATTTGCTTAAAGAGGGGAATGTTTTTTGCTGGACCCAGAAGTGTCAGCATGCCTTTCTACAATTTAAAAAGATATTGTCGTCTGATCTTCTACTTATGCATTATGATCCGCGATTGGAAATAATTGTTTCAGCAGATGCATCGTCCATCGGAATTAGTGCTACAATATCCCATAGGTTGCCAGATGGGAGTGTTAAGGTAGTACAACATGCATCGCGTGCTCTGACAGCAACTGAACAGAGGTACAGCCAACCAGATCGCGAAGGTTTAGCCGTCGTGTATGCTGTTACCAAATTCCATCGCATGCTTTTTGGTAGACATTTTTAGACTCTTGTATGACTTTGATATAGAGTATGTGGAAACAGATAAATTCGGGAATGCCGATGTTTTGTCGCGTTTGATCAACAAGCATGAAATACCAGAGGAAGATTATGTTATTGCAAGCATTGAGCTAGAAAATGATACAGCAGCTATTTTGCAGAGTGCTACAAATGCTTTACCTCTGGCTTTTTGCGACATAATGAGAGAAACTCAGAAAGATCCGGTGCTTCGATCGTTATTAAACTTCATTCAGAATGGTTGGCCAAAAAAGGAAGTGAAAAGTCCTGAGATGAAATGTTTTTTCGCAAGGCGTGAGGGCCTTTCAACGATCGACAACTGTATAGTTTTTGGCGATCGCGTAATTGTTCCTGCATGTCTACGTAGTCGGGTGTTGAAACTGATGCATAATGGGCACCCCGGAATCGAAAGAATGAAGGCAATAGCTAGGAGTTATGTTTATTGGCCCCTGATTGATTCAGATATAGCTGAAATGGTCAAATCTTGCAAAGCGTGTGCTTCTGCCGCGAAAACTCAGCCTCATAACGCTCCAATACCCTGGCCTAAGTGCAGCGCTCCATGGCAAAGAGTCCACATGGACTTCGCTGGACCAATAGATGGCTTGTACAGTGAACCCTCTCTTATTTGAGAGGCGATGGGACTGTCGAATAAGAGGGGTTTTCAAATTACAGAGGTTTAAAGTGAATGAAAGGTCCATATAAACAAGAAAGAGACAGAACATTTAGTATGCAGCCTTAACTGTTGCTATAGAAAAGTGCGAACAGAATCACTAATTTGAGCATACATCTTTCAATAACCATGGCAACACCATACTGAAATAAGAGGGACACAGATTTCAGAGGTTTTCCAAATTAGAGGAACAAAAATGTATTGGAAATCAAGAGATCGTGCAAAATGTTCAAATAAGAGAGGTTTTTCAAATTGGAGAGGTGTCAAATAAGAGAGGGTTCACTGTATTTTCTACTAGTGATCGATGCTTATTCCAAATGGCCTGAGATAATTTCAACGACAAGAATTACTGCAAAGGCCACAATAGAAATGCTTCGTGGACTTTGCTCTCGTTTTGGTATGCCGAAGACTATCGTTAGTGATAACGGGCGACAGTTCACGAGCTGGGAATTTGAAGATTTCTGTAATAGTAATGGCATACAGCACATCAGAAGTCCACCGTACCATCCGCAGTCTAATGGCCAGGCTGAACGTTTTGTGGACACGTTCAAACGAGCACTCAGCAAAATCAGGAAGGGGAAGGTCTCGTTGCAAGATGCGTTAGATGTATTTTTGCTGACTTACAGGAGTACACCTAATAAGCTGTTAGAAAACCAGAAAACTCCAGCGGATGTTATGTTCAACAGAAGGATACGCTCAACCTTAGAGCTGCTACGACCACCACTGCGACCTTCGCCTAGCACGTATACCTCTGAGCATAAACCCAAAAAGTTCAACGCTGGTGATCCTGTATATGCGAAGCTTTATGAAGTTAACAAATGGAGTTGGGTTCCTGGTGTGATTGATGAGCAGATCGGAAGTGTGATATTTAAGGTTCTAACCACATCTGGCAGAACGCTCCGTTCACACATAAATCAGCTGCGTCATCGGTACAACACAAATAATCAACAAGATGAAATGGAGTCTACAATGTTCTTCAATGGATTGTTAGATGCTTGGGGTATTAGTCAATATTGTTCCTCATCACCAGTACCTGATACCTGTTCCAACCCCAAGCCGTCCTTGTATTCGTCTATATCATCAGATGCACCATCCTTGAGTGTACCGTCATCATCGTCATCAACTGCAGTATCGCAGTCATCATCATCAGCAACAACATCAGCACAGCCATCGTCATCGTCATCAATGTTATCGTCTTCAGTTTTACCGTCTTCTATGAATGTTTGTCCGGAGCCAATTGAATCTTCTGAGGTTGCGACGAATGACGTAATATCATATCTACCCGTGCAGCCTCCACGACGCTCTTCGCGTGTCAGAAGAACGCCACCGTGGATGGAAGCGTACCGGCAGTATTAAGAAGGGGGGATGTTGGCAACCACCCTGTGCCTGTACCGCTGTACCAAGACAGCTTGCAATGACAGTTGTACTGTGCTTGTAGAGGTGTGTGTGCGGTGCAGGACACGATCGAAAGATCGTTCTACGAAGAGAGATCGTTGACCGTCCGGACAGAACAGACCACCTTTTTAACGTGTCATGTTATTTGTTATAAATTATATTTTAATGTGTTAATAAATAAGTAATAGTATCAAAGAACACAAAACTAAGTATGGACGTTTGTAATGGCCTACATCCAATCGCCATTTCAGTTGCCTTTGCGAACAAAAATGGGTTGTAGCATGCCACACTTTTGCCGGGAGTTTTACTCTCCAACACCTTAAACACCTCTTCATTCTTCACTGTTTCACTGAAATTTAAATTAATACGCTCACCTCTTATTTTTCTTCTTTTTTTTGTGTTTTTGTTTGATGTTTCCCCCAAGATGCTGAAATAAGACCCAAAAGTCTTATTTCCTCCCGGGCCCCCCCATCTTCCTCTCCCCTCTCTACCACTTTGCTTGATTTTTTTTCACTCAGTATGTATGTATCTATTTTTTTGGAAGAGATACTTTGAAAAGAGGAACAACACAACACTTTGTTTTTAAACTGTTTTTATTCTCGCCACTCCAAAATTGTGTATTAATTGGTTCTGATTGAAAAAAGGTATTTTGTGCAATGCAATGTGCAACGGTTTGTGTAGGAGTGTTGGAGTTGCTATGCTTTGTGTGCGGAAACCATTAGTGAACGGTTTTAAAATGACGTAAAGTCCCTCAACTATGGCGACCCCCCAAAGGCTCTTATCCACCACTTAATATTTTTAATCCACCTTACCCGTCAAACATTGCGAGGGTTGGGAGCGGTATCATCTGCTCGAAATCATAAGGTCATTAAATAATCTTTATTTTTCATTCATAAGTTTTTGTTGTTGAGGTGTTATTCGCCAAACAGATTACAGGCGGTCCCCGAGATACACGGTTAATGGGGACCAAAAACGGCCGCAAAATACCGCGTATCTCGAATTTCCTCGTAAGTCGAATCTCGTGATTTCCAGCCAAAATATCACTAATTTTCGTGCAATTTTGCAAGTAGGGGATTGTTTAAGCCACCAAATTTGTCATTTGATATGTTTCTACTGAATTTAACAGTTTTAAAACGATTTGAAATAGTATTTCACATTCGATCAATACGGAAATTATTTGGTATTTCGCAATGGATGTGTCAAATCAGTACAATTTGCTCAAAGAACTGTCAAATTTAGAAAAACGCGTATCTCCGAATCCGCGTATAAGAGGTACCGTGTATCTCGGGCACTGCCTGTACTTCTCCAATTTTTGTGGATTTTTGCAAAATAAAATCTCAAAATGTAGGTGTTTAGTAAGCTATAATTTTCAATGTTATACCTGCTCTCGGGGTGCTATAATTATAACTGCCCCGCCATGCAATTGACAGCGATTTGCGAGGGCGCGCGAGGGCTCGCACGCCATACAAGCACCGACAAACCGACGTGACACTTCGAACAAAATGAGCTTCAAAAGTTGTCTCCTTATTTCAAATGAAAATACGTTAAACACTAGCGCCATCTCTATAATGATTCGCTTACTACACTGACATAGAGAAGAAACTGCTAAACCCCCTTTTTGTTTTTCTTCGCAAATTCCAATGCGTATTGTTTTATGTACTTCTCACATCTTTTGCATTGATTTGGAAACTTATAAAATGATTTTCCAGGGTGTTTTGTCCAATAATTCTCACAAAATCTTGCCTCACACTTCCTTCGCCATTTGTATTTAGAAAAGTTGTTTACATCGAAGCAGCAGTGAACAGAGTTTACTTTGACAGAAGTGTTCGCCTCACTGGTAAATGACAGTACTTTCCTGTGGGACACTTTTGTAACGCCAGTGTCATGTCGGTTTGTCGGTGATACAAGTTCACCGCTTCAGAGCCCTCGCATTAAAGAGCTTGCGAGCCTTGGTAGTTTTTTCACCCCTAGTTTTAGCAGTTATAATTATAGCACCCCGAGAGCAGGTATAACATTCAAAATTATAGCTTACTAAACACCTACATTTTGAGATTTTATTTTGCAAAAATCCACAAAAATTGGAGAAGTACAGGCAGTCCCCGAGATACACGGTACCTCTTATACGCGGATTCGGAGATACGCGTTTTTCTAAATTTGACAGTTCTTTGAGCAAATTGTACTGATTTGACACATCCATTGCGAAATACCAAATAATTTCCGTATTGATCGAATGTGAAATACTATTTCAAATCGTTTAAAACTGTTAAATTCAGTAGAAACATATCAAATGATCCCCTACTTGCAAAATTGCACGAAAATTAGTGATATTTTGGCTGGAAATCACGAGATTCGACTTACGAGGAAATTCGAGATACGCGGTATTTTGCGGCCGTTTTCGGTCCCCATTAACCGTGTATCTCGGGGACCGCCTGTAATCTTTTTGGCGAATAACACCTCAACAACAAAAACTTATGAATGAAAAATAAAGATTATTTAATGACCTTATGATTTCGAGCAGATGATACCGCTCCCCACCCTCGCAATGTTTGACGGGTGCTAAAACTAGGGGTGAAAAAACTACCAAGGCTCGCAAGCTCTTTAATGCGAGGGCTCTGAAGCGGTGAACTTGTATGGCGTGCGAGCCCTCGCGCGCCCTCGCAAATCGCTGTGAATTGCATGGCGGGTGGCATTTGCATACTTTTTTCAGTGGGATATCTCAAGCACTGACAGCCGCATGACATAAGACGAAAAAAACAATGCTGCCGATTCTTCGTGTTCTCGTCAGACGTCAAATTACGTGGCTGCAACACAAGCCAAAACTAACAACAAAATGAAACTTTTGCTGAATTTCCTCGTATGTTTCCTCTTTTTGTGTGTTGTACCTATTAGAGGATACTTTATCACAGTGGATCCACATTCGGAAGAATGTTTCTTCGACCGGGCAGAAGCAGGAACGAAATTGGGTAGGCAATGTCTACAACACATACAGTACAATCTTTTTGGTTCAGTTCACATCGATGAGGAATTAACTTGGCCTGCCCTTTCATACATTACAGGACTGATGTTTGAAACTGTTGAAGGAGGTTTTCTTGATATAGAAGTACGTATCAGCGGCCCAGATCAGAAAGTAATCTATCAAGGCGAAAAGGAATCTTCCGGAAAGTATACGTTTTCCGCTTACGAGACAGGCATTTATCACTACTGCTTCAGCAACAAAATGTCTACCTTAACGCCTAAGGTAACTTTCAAAGGTCGATCATTTGCCTTGTGCTTGTTCCTTATCGAATGGTTGGTCTTGTATGTACAGGTGGTCATGTTTTCGATGGAAATCGGAGAAGCACCCAAAGGAACAGTTGGTGCAGTTAACGAAGGTGAAGCCGGCCATACAAAGCTAGAGGACATGATTCGTGAACTATCCGGCACCCTTACCAGTATTAAACACGAACAAGACTACATGCATGTAAGCAATAAGCGAAAGTAACAATCTAAAACAAATATTAACCATTTGTTCACCTGACAGGTACGTGATCGTATTCATCGGTCCATCAATGAAAGCACGAACTCCAGAGTCGTTATGTGGTCATTCTTCGAAGCCATTGTGCTCATAGTCATGACAGTGGGGCAAGTGTACTATCTCAAGCGATTCTTTGAAGTGAAACGGGTTGTATAAATTGGAAAAACATATCTCGAATTAATACTTAATTTTGTTCTAATAAACCCGCCCTACACGCCTCCGAAATCAATGTCCTCCTCAATACATGGCACTGCATATGCTCTTGAACCAGGTGAGACAAAAGTTCCAAGTACTTGCAGTCGAGTTAATCCAAGTACTTGTAGTTAATATTTCAAATGATACCTTAAAATATCACTCGAAAAAGAATGTATTTTGTAAAAAATTTGTAGCTCATTTTGATTGTATTTATTCGCGCTTTATACTACGCACTTTAAATACAATTCTGTTAGAGAAAGGCGTAAACATCTGAACTCTATTTCTCTTTTATCTTGAAACACGCTATCATATCAAAAACGAATTACCATGCTCATAAATACAACGGAGTCTACTGTTAAGCCAAGGTTTATACACTGCTGATGTATAGCTAGGTATTTTCACTATCGGCGTACATAAATATATAGCATATCCGTTTTCTGATTGCACACGATCGTCAATGATAATTTTTTCGCATTTATTAGCTGATATATTTAACTATTTTGAATGATACAAGAACAAATGTTCAATCACTTGGCACACCTACGCTTCCAAATCGGTAAGTTGCTGTCAAACTCTCCGTTCATTTTTTTTCAACGAATGTGCTGTCAAAATTGCTACATACACCTTCTTGCAATCTCCATTAACTTTGCTCGCAACGAAAGATCACGGATGAAAGAGCCACTATTCTAGGCATAAATCCTTTCGAGAGTATATTCTTTACTATCTTCTGCCATCGTTACCGCCATACATTTGCAAATGGCTTTCATTCTCCGTCGATCGAGCTTCCTTCTGGCCGACATTGCAAGTAAATCCTCTCCGAAGGTAAGTACTTTCCACGTTTGAATCATTGACATCAATCAGAAAAGTTAAATATCTTAAAATGAATAGTTTGTTCGGCTGAGAAATTTTATGTAATGCACGATGACCGTGAAACTGTGCAGCGTCTGAGGCAAGGCAGAACATTGTTGAGGACATCAACGATATAAATAGCACAATTAGGAGCGTATTAGAAAGTTGCCCTGCCATAAGTCGATTGTGTTGAATCGGTCAAACTGCAAATTGGTATTCTACCGCAGTAGATTATGCAATGTTTTCCTCGAGCGATTTCGCGTACCGTGAATGTCCCACTGCAAAAAAGTGGCCCAGCTGGCACTAGCGATTGCTATAGAGCGAATTACTCTTGGAAACGTCATTGATCATGTGTTAGGCCAGTGAAAAAAAAAATCGATATGTTGAAACACTGAAATCCTTTTCTTCCAGGTACTTGCAAGTGGATGCCAGAAGCGCCACCTAAATGTGCAAGAGCACGTATCTTACTCCTTCCTAAATGAAGCGGGAATTCCAACGCCCAAGTAAGTAAACCGGTATACGAATGATTGATTAGATTCCGATGTAGCGATGCATTTTGTATGTAAATAGAATTTCAACGCACAACAAAACGCTAGGAATTTGTTGGCACTGTTGATAGTAGACACTGTAGCTGATTACGTCTTATCGCGTACTGTTGTCTACATCACGCAGCGTAAAATCGGATGGGTTACGTCCGATCGTAAACAAAACTCAACCGCATCAGCAAGTTATCACCTTTGTTCTTCCTATGTTGCAATCGAACTCATTATTCACCATTAACCCCTGCCGTATCAGTGTGTGTGAGTTCAAAGTACATTTAAATTTTTCATGTTTGCTTCATATTTTCAGGTTTGGAGTCGCAACGTCCGGAGCGGAAGCTAAGAAAATTGCTACAGACTTAAATACAAAGAACCTGGTATTGAAAGCCCAAGTGCTAGCTGGTGGGCGCGGAAAAGGAAGCTTTAAGAATGGGTTGAAGGGTGGTGTCCGTGTGGTGTTTTCGTAAGTAATGTGAAAATGTGTAAAACCATGTTTGTTTTTAGCAAATGCATGGTATTGTTCTATTTTATTCCAGACCCCAGGAGGCAGAAGATATTTCGGGCAAAATGATCAATCAGCTTCTCGTCACTAAACAAACGGGAGCAGCGGGACGTATTTGCAATTCTGTCATGGTGGCGGAACGAAAGTTTCCTCGCCGAGAATTCTACTTTGCCGTTATGATGGAGCGTGCTTTCAATGTATGTGTGTTTTTTTTTTAGTAAAGTTTCCATAAACATAACTTCGACTACAGTAAGAATCTTTACTTTCATTAAGGGACCTGTTCTAATCGCATCGTCTCAAGGAGGTGTCAACATTGAAGAAGTGGCTGCTGAAAACCCAGATGCCATTGTATACGAACCTATTGACATTAACAAAGGTCTGCAGAAGGAGCAAGCAGTTCAGGTAAGATGAATACAGGCTGTTTCTTGAATCAAAACTCGTACTGTACTATTCATAATACGTTTTTTGCAGGTCGCCAAGAAGGTGGGACTCAATGACAAAGTGGAGGAGACCGCTAAAATGTTGCTCAATATGTACGATTTGTTTGTCAAGAAGGATGCATTGCTGATAGAGATTAATCCGTATGCGGAAGATGCCGCTGAAACGTGTAAGTATTAACGAAGCAACAGTACACATGTTCACGTAGAATAACTGCTTCAGAAGCAGCTCAGACTGCGGTAAGGTCATTTTTAATGTTTTGTAGATACCGCAAAAAGCATTGCTTTATCGCTACATAACTGTTAATATTATTGTACATCAATTGCTGTCCAATATCAATCTTTGATCGCGAACTATCATGATTCCTGCATTTTCTTGGAATCTCTGTTTTCTCCCAGTTTTTCTTTATTCTTGAAACAGTTAACTATTGCTAATGGCAAATATGTTGCTACACTTTAAGAAATTTAGTTAACTTGAAACTCCATAGTAACAATTAATTATTTTGGAGAATACACTGTGCGATAATGCTATAGAAGAGACGCGAGAGTCGCCGTAAGATTACAAGAAGCGTCAGTAAATTGCAAAGAAACAAACACCGCATCGTATAAATAGTAAATAGCTGCATTTCGTGAATGATTGTGGTATAGACATTAAATCTAAACATTCTAAAATTGAACTTTGAAAACAACCCAATTAACATTTAAAATTTACTCTTTTTACGTTTAAACTGTTTTTCTGATATAACCGTATTATACATGTTGATAAATGTATCATCAACTCACCATATCATCGCTAGGTGAAGAGTGTAAGTAACCATCCTGAAATGTAATTCATTATTTTTATTATTTTGCTTCAATTTTTAATAGTTGACGCTATTTTCTGCGTAGTGTGTTAAAGCTTCCTTCTATTGATGCTCAGTTTGAGATAATTTATGTATGATTTGTATGTGATACAGTTCTGATATAGTGTATGCTATCAAAATCAAATTGGATACCAGCATGTGATTTCAAATCCTGTTCAAGTCCAGAATCAAAGTTTAAAGTTAGTTTTTGAACGTAGTCACATATGTTAATGTTGACCTTATATTCTTTTGCTGAATATGTGTGTATATATTGTTTTATATTTTTATGCTACCAACATTTCATAAGTTTTATTAGCATTTTATTTTGTACTTGGGTAAAATTAAATCTTGCTTAACTTTCTCGATAATTATTTAGTATTAATCATTTTTGCTATTCTCTTGTATTCCCTCGTCGTTCACTTTAAAGATTTTGCCCTTGACGCCAAAATGCGTTTTGACGACAATGCTGAATTCCGGCAGAAGGATCTATTTGCCAAGCGGGATCTGTCACAGGAGGACAAAAAAGAGGTTGAAGCATCCAAGTTCGACCTTAACTACATCGCGCTCGATGGTTCAATTGGATGTCTTGTGAACGGTGCCGGTCTCGCAATGGCCACGATGGACATCATCAAGCTGCACGGTGGCGATCCAGCCAACTTCCTAGACGTTGGCGGTGGCGCGAGTGTAAAGGCAGTAAAGGAAGCATTCAAAATCATCACTTCTGACCCGAAGGTGCACGCGATCTTAGTTAACATTTTCGGCGGCATCATGCGCTGTGACGTCATCGCGGAAGGTATCATCCAAGCTACGAAGGAGCTCAATATCAAAATGCCCATCATTGTGCGGCTGCAAGGCACTAACGTGAATGAGGCAAAGGAACTCATCAAGAAATCGAAACTGCGAATCCTTCCAAAGGACGATCTGGATGAAGCAGCTATGCTGTCCGTCCATCTGGCTCAAATTGTACATCTGGCTCGCGAGGCTCATCTCGACGTAAGTTTTGAGCTGCCCGATAGCTATGTTGTCTAAACTGTAATTGACCATACAAAGGATGTCACATTTTGTATTGTGTCCCGCATTACTAAACCCACTGGAAAATTGTGCGTCGTTATGATATGATTATGAAATGCGTGTACCATCTCTGCGACCAGTGTGGTGTATTTATTACTATCCCCTAAAGCGCCTCCATTAATGACGACACTTATGAACGCTATATGCACTCTAAACACAAATCAAGCGCACTCGATGTTGGACTGGAACCATTCTAATGCTAAGTGATTGCATAATTGTGCATAGCTGTTACCATCAATAAAATTGACCGCACAGATGAGCGCGCCACTATTTTTCCTCTTTTTTATTTTCGGCAATGGAATAAAATACGGTTACGGTGATACGATCTATTCGATCATATCAGATCACCAGACTTCTTTTGCCACGTTAACGGGTGATGGATCCAGGCCACAGGCGGGAGGAGAGGAAGAAGGGGGGGGGGGGGAGTCGACTCTAGTCCAAATTCGTTCTGCACCAACAAGCTGGATCTGTATGATTCATTGTTGTTGATTGCTTATTTGTTGTTTAATTCTAAAACGGTTGAAATGATATCTTAAACTGAAAAATTAAGATACAAGCGATAAGCTATGCATTTTAAAATACGGACGTATACACATGAAGAAGGTAAGCTGTGTTAAATGTTCGTTCAGGCAATATTAAGGTCTGTCCCGCCTAGCATATGTAAATCGTAAACAATTTTGGCTTGCAAATTATTTTATTAATTTTCCCGTAACCTAAGGTATTTTATTTACCTGTTTAGTTTTCGATTCCACCCCCGTCGTGATTCGCTATGTGCCACCATCCCCGAAATGTTGGTACCAGTACGTGTACCAAAGCTTGGATATGTGATAATATATGGTTACCACTCTTCACGAATAGGAACGTGTCCGGATAGAAGTTAAATAGGAGAGTCTATAGTATCCCTCTATAGTAGGTGGAGTCGAACCTGTCGGAGATCGGATGCAGCCGTGGTTGGAGGACTGCAGCCCAGGACCGAGTTTCCTGGAAACGGATTGGCGACCTGGCCATGTCTACTAGACGTGCTCGTACATGAGCAGGCCAAGAAGAAGAAGAAGATAGTATCCCCCAGCGAAGCTTCGGACTGCAGAGATTTTTCAAAATAGGAACCGCAATTATTGGAACAAACTGTATACAAAAACGTTTCCAGATATTGAGTACATGCTAGGATGTTTTTGCTTTTGTCGATTGTTTTCTGTTATGTTTGTAGATTTGTAGTAAAATTGTAATGATGCAAAGCATTCAGTTTTCGATGTAACGTCAGTATAATTATAACAATAGTACTGAATTCTTTGGATATTTTTCTAAAACCGATAATATTCGTCGACATTTTAAGCTCTACGTTGGCGATCCCGCAAAATACAAATTGTTGAACAGGCTGTCATCTTGTTATTGAATCCCGTAACACAATAGTTCAATTAATGCCATTTTAATTGTTTTATCCACACACAATTTGCCCTTTTTTCTCATAGCAGTACATCGAGTCATGAGAAGAAATCTTTATACCATATTCAGAGGACACCTTCTCCTATTTTTACCTCTATCAGATACCGATCTTACTTTCGTCGTAAAGATTCACTGGCAGTTGGAGGGGGCGGCGGTCCGCGCTTATGCAGTTCCTCTAAGTGAGCTAAAATCATTTGCGTGCGCTCCCCTGCTATATGATGTAGTATCAAATAGCGGCTATCGTTTCGCAAAATGTCTTCTACTTCACGCAAATGATTTCCATTTTCACGGTATAATTCAAAGCTTTTGTGAGTAATAAACTTACATTCCTGCAGCAGTTCTCGAAAAGCAAGTTTAGCATTCGCCGTCTTGTCTTTGATGTAGTCTCGAAATTCTCGTTCGCCCTGTTGCGATAAAAAAAAATCACTCACAGAACTTAGTCCTGAAGTATTAAGAGTGGTACAATAAGTTTTTACCCGGTCACTGCTGTTGTATTTCAAGTACCGTGGATCATCACGAATACTTTTTTTGATGTCTTTCCAGGAAGAGGTTAGTTCAAGGGAAGGAATTTCATCCAACATTTCGCGGAACTTATCGCGTTTCTTGCGCACCAAGTTAGAAATGTGTTCGTTGAACAGTCTGAAAAGTAAAGAACCAAACGAAACCAATCATATCATTAACTAACAGTTGAAATCGTCTTATCCGACAAACGATGTTACCTTTCACGATCGTCTCGATCCAGCATGGAAATTAATTCCCAACGGTGATCTTTTTTCAGCAACTTTTTTACCTCCTTCCACGTGAGGTCTGTATTGCGTACTAGATCGGCCAACAAAGCGTTAAAATGACGCATAGCTTCATCTCTCTGGTGATGCTGCCGCTCCTTGTCGCGATCACGCAAATGAGTAGCTAATGTACGCTGCACTTCCTTCTCGCGTTCCTTAATACTGGCCTCTGCACGCGCTTTGCGTTCACGTTCTCTTTGTTGTCGCTCAATTTCATCTTCATCCGACGTGTTACAATCTTCGCCTTCGTCCTCGTCATTGTTGTTGTTTGCAGTGCCATCATGGTTGCTAGGACCCTTTGCCGATTGACTTACCTCCCGATCATTCGAGCGACTACGGCGATCGCGCGACCGATCCCTTGATTTACGCGAACTGCGCTGTTCGCTGCGGCTGTTACGTTCCTTTAGCTCTTTTTCTCTTTCCTTCTCCTTTGCCTTGCGTTTTTCTTCTTTGAGTGCCTTGATATGGTCCTCAAACAGTTCTTCGCGTTGTGAGTGCTCTATGATTGCTTTATAACGGCTATCACTTTCCACTTTTTTGCGGATATCGCTAAACCGTGTGTGACGGTTTATATCGCTTCTTTCACGAAGCATAGTAAGAAAATCTTTTCTTATCTGAAATAAAAAATAATCACAACATGTGTAGATGGAAATGCTAAATAGGGATAGGGAAATAAAGCCCTCTATGTTTACCTGCTCTTTGCGAATTTGTTTTTCCTCCTTTTCGCGCTTCCGAATTTCCACAATATACTCATTAAACAAGCTTTCGCGTTCGCGGATTTTTTCAATCACCTTGAATCGTTCATCTTTGCCATACTTCTGAGCAAATTCGCTAAACGATGACCTAAAACGAATTAAACACATTTACAATTACGTACGCCTTACGCCGTACGCCCGTATTCCTGTACATACGGGAACAAACCAAACGCTCTATTGTGGTATCTAACTGCCATTCCAAATACTTACTTTCCATGCAAATGAGCCGCATCCATAAGGGCGCGGAAGTCATCGCGCTTTTGGCGCATTTTGTTACGCTTCTCTCGTCGCTCCTCATCTGCTCGGTCTTTCACGTACTTCTCGAAAACCTGTTTACGTTCTTTGGAGGTCAGAAGTAGATAACGTGCATCGTACACAATTTTATGAAGCTCCTTTTCCCAAGTACTAAAAGCAGATACATCCAACTCCCGAAGCATTTCCCGAAACGATTTCATACGGGCGTCTAGAGGTATCAATGTTCGCTCGCGAGCTGCTCTTGCCTCAGCCTCCATTGCTATAGCTTCCTTTTCCGGATCAGTGCCAGAACGATTGCTGCCAAGGGAATGCGTTGATTTCATAACAGCTTCCAGGTCGGATTTCAGCTTTTTGCTTGGATGTTCACCATCCTCATCCACGCTAGACTCCGTATCGCTTTGGGCGGACCGTGGCTCGTTTGTATTACCACCGCTGGCAGTTTGTCCACCGTCACTTTCTGCCAATGTTGCAGTAGCTGAGTTTCCTGTTCCTAACACTGTTTGTCCCTTGCTACTTGCCACCCCTTCCAATTCTTTCGGGGCCACCGTGCCCAGAAGCTGCTGTGGGGGCACAAGCACCGCCTTGTCGACGTCTGCGCGCTCTTTCAGCTCTTCCGGTCTTTCCCATACCGAGGTACGGGTTGAAGGGTTGTAAAAGAAAACTCGCCCATCGCCGGTCCAAACCACGCACCATGGAGTACCGCTGATTGGAGTGCTAGAAATAGGGCGGCTTTTATCTTGCGGCTTGTTGGATTTGGCCTTTTCTTCATCTTCTTTGCGTTTCTTCTCTTGCTCTAGCTTTCGCTTTCGTTCTTCTTCTGCTGCAGCCTTTTCATTCTTAACCATAAATGTAATAGGATCAAACACAACACCTGACGCAGCGACGGGCAACTGCTGAAGCCGCACACCCGATCCAGACACCGGTCCAATAGCTGCAGTTGCAAGAGGAGAAGGAAACTGCTGTATCTTTAGTCCCGTAGCAGGCGGTGCCTGCATGGCAGACATTAGCGGCATCTGGGGTGGTATCGGTGGTGCCAAGAAAGGCGGAACCGAAGGCGGTGCTTTGGATTTCTGCTTTGCATTCCATACCGTCAATTTAGCCTCTACAAAGATAAAAGTCAGATCAATATATAATCACAAATATGATGAAGGTGAACTAGTAAAGAGACAAAAAAAAACTCACTTTCCAAATCACGCAAGGCTTGCGGCTTCTCCCATACACTTTCTCCCTTTGAGGCGTTGTAGTAGAACATTCGTCCATCGGGTGCAGTGTGCTCGCTCCAAACCGTAGCCCTAGCAACGATCGACGGATCAATTTCATTTAGCTTTATTTCGTTCATGGCTTGCTTGGCAGCATCTAAGGGAAGGGTTTGACTAATGGACCAATTTTGTCCACTGCCGACTGCTGGCGGGTTCCATGGTGGAAAACTGGTGAAATTAGGTGGAGGCATTCCAAAGGGAGCCATTCCAAACGAAGGCGGAGGTCCGGTAAAGCGCGTCATCGCGGTATGCAATGGAATAACGGCTGGTATTGTTGCTGAACTAACCGGTATATCGGACGCAGAACTTGCATTTACCTCAATGACCTTTTGTTCAGCAGACTTCGTATGTTGCTGCTGCTGTTTGTTGAGAGCCTCTACTTCTGCCTGTGTCATCACGTTCACATTAGGACCTTCCGGGCGGGTCCATGTCGTTTCGCGACTTATGGCATGATAATAGTACGATTTGCCGTCAGCAGTTTTAGTTTCCACCCATAAATCCTACGATTGAATCGGGATCAGCGACGTTAGAAGAAGTTCGCCAATATACTGGAGCTGAACTCCGGTAAAACCATACTCACAGTTGCGACCGTATTGGCCAGTTTCGATGGTGCTGAACCGAGAAGCCCGGCACCATTTTTGGTAGGTGATACTTTACTTTCTTCCAATGTGGAATCTGCAGCCGATGGAGATGTGTGTTGCTCCGAAGCAAAAGCCACAACCGAATCACCGTCTATGGCTCCTGCATTACTAACCTCCTCCGTGCTCTCTGATTCGTTTGGTAATGGTTTATCTACTTCGGTGCTCATGATAACAGCAAAGTAAAGAACTAAATTTGTTCACAATAATAGAATGTTTCCTCGTCTTTTGACTAGACTAGAACATTTTTGCTGCTGGTATCAACAAATTGACATATCCAACGCTCAGCTAAAAAGAGCTTTCGTTTGACAGCTACAGCCTTTTTTACACGTATGTTGCAGAACGACCCAACAATGAGCAAGCTCTTTCAATCTGTTTTTTTTTTTAACCTTTAACCGTAGAGTTGGCAACCAGATTTACACACGTAAGTTGGCAACCGGCATACCCGGGTATTCCACACGTTTTGATGCAAAATATTAACGATTTTCATAGGTAAACAATGCTTTCTATATTTTAATGCTGTAAGCAAGTAATGCCGACCATATATTCTCTTCTATTTCATTTATTCATTAAGTTTTTTTTAAATTTTATTATAAAAATAACGGTCAAATTGAAATTTGGAATCGCTTGGATTTGACTCAAAAATAAGCACAATACGAAAAAAGGAAGAAGAGAAACGTCATTCTCCATACAAAATGTATGGAATACCCGGGCATGCTGGTTGCCAACTTACGTGGTAAAGTTAAAAAAAATCAAAATAAAATACTTACAGGCTGTTTAACAACTTGTGCACCAAAAAATCATAAATTAATTTATTTCATCGATGACGCTTGCTTGAAAATAAAACACAAAGAAAAATAATCCCTGGCATCGTGGCATAAGGAAGCTGCTTAGGCGCTGTTTGAAAGACCCACATAGAACTTTGATGCTGTTTATCTACTGCAAAAGGCGAATTAGAGCAGCGATCTTTAGCGTGCCAAAATGAGCTGCTTAAGCAATTCTGGCTATTTGGGTCATAACGATAATAGAATTAATAGCTATTAAAAAAGTACTTCCAACAGCGGTAGAATAAAAAATTGAAAAACCAATAATATACACACATAGTCTAACTTCTTGCACTATCCTAAGAAAAACCTCCAAGGAAACAAAAATTGAGGAAATACTTTAAAACATTTTAAACATAGCAAGTCAAATAGACGCTCAAATTATATGGATCCCATCACACATAGGAATAAAACAGAGTGATGTTAAAAAATAATAATAATAAGATTAAAAAAACAATAACCAGACAACCGCATACAAAAAAACAAACAGAACAATAATTCAGAACCTCACAAAAAAAAATAATTCAATGAAAAAAAACCAGCACAACCCACAAACACAAACGAAAAAAAATGATTTAAATTGAACATAATGGAAGACCATGGAATGGGAACCAACTGGAAAAACCGCTTAGAAATAATAAACCGAGTCTAGCCCGGTATAAGGTAGTCAAAAATTCAATACAATACAAAAATAATAAAAATCGTAATAATAATAATAATAATGAACGGAGGAAAAAACGGAAAAAGACAAAGTAACTAACGACACAATATAAACCAAACTGGGCAAAAAAGGGAGACATGGATGACAGTCCACTCCCAAACTCAGATGGTACGCCTCTGATTATGCCTCCCAAAAAGAGAGTATAGGAAGATGTAACCCATCAACGTAAATAGAAGAAGAAGAAGAAGGTCGCTTGACGCATTTCCTTCCAGACGGAACCTGCAGAAAAAGTGTCGCAGCACCGGACTTTTAATAAAGATTCACACATTTTACGATTCCAATCGCAATCATTAAAATGGTTAGCAAGCCGGAAAGTGCTGATCCCAGCTCCGACAAGAAACGACGCAAAACGAGCAATTCTATCGCGGTGGATAATTCGTCTTCGAATGCTAAAACATTGAAGGAGGATGTTTACATGGTATTTATTTTTTTTATTTTTGGTTGAATGGTAATGGAAGTAACCGCAACTTCCCTTTTCACAGAATACAATCGCTTTTGAGGAACAGGAGGCTAGAAAACGCTCGCCAATCAAAGATGCGAACTTGTTTCATGTCACCTGTGATGAACTGAGATCAATATTTGCGGACATCGCCAAACTGAAGGCGGACAGCTTGGAGGATGCCAAGCAGAAGATTGCCGAGAAACGAATCGAAGGATCGTTGGCATTTGTGCTGTTGAAAAAGCTGAATCGCCTTGATAAAGTGCGCATTCGGGAAGGCCGCGATGCTCTGCACAAGGAAAAGCTACGTGTCGACAGCAATCGTTTGCAGTTGCAAAATTTACTGTACGAAGCAGAACACTTGAAGCGCGAAGTACAGCGTTGTTACATGTTCAAGAGTCAAGATGAAGAAATCGAACTTGTGCCGGTGGAGGAGTTTTACGAGCAAGCTCCAGAATCGGTGTCCCGACCAGAACAAACAAAAGCGGACGAACATGCACGGCGCATTGCTCGACTGGAATGGGAGCTGCAGCAGCGCAAAGAGCTCGATGCTCACCTAAAGGAACTGCTCACTCTAAAGCAAGCCGTTGAAAAGGATATTGTTGGCAAAACGGAGCGCCTGGATTCGTTGGGTCCCCGTCTTCGCGATTTACTAATCGCAACCAGGCCACTGCAAGAGGCACTAGAAATGCCCATCGAGAAAGGGTGGAAAACGAGGAAAACAGTTCGACTGCTTCCGCAACCCTTGTATCTGCTCTATGCCAACGTTACTGCTTATGGCGAAGCTTGCGGTATGTTTAGGTTTTGTGAAAGAGTGTCGTTGGGTGATCATTGAAACTGTTTTCTTTTCTAGATCATCTGCTCACGACGGCGATACATGGTGATGAAGAGGAAGCGAAGCAAATAGCTACATCTGTAAATACGTATGAATCGGAAGCTCACTGTGGTCGCGAATCCGGCAGCAATTCTCACGATCGCGTTGACTCGGACAATGACGAAAACGATCATGACGTAGACCGGGGCATGAAAAAGCGGCATCACCGGGGGCATATGAAAACAAATCTAGCAGAACAACGGCGCGAGAAACTTTTCAAACCACATCCTCTTAGTGTGACGATAAAGATCCGGGCAAAGGATTACTCTTCATCCCTCTCTCCCGATTCACCCGGTCCGGGACTTTCGTTGACGTTTTTCTATCTGCCTAACATGCAGGTGGTAACCATGAACATTGCTTTAGTAGATTTCCATTCTGTAGGGGCAGCCGCAAGCGACGTTCTCTCCACCGACAGCGTGCTGAATGAACTGTTCTGCGGAGATAGAGGAGAGGAATGTCCCAATCCGAAGATAAAATATCAGCTGCAGGATCTTTCGATAGACATCAATCAACTGGCACGCATGCTAAAGGAAAGAAATCTCGGCAGCCCTTTTCTTTGGGTGCAGAAACTTTGCGGTCTAGAGTACATTTCGACGGCGTACACATGCGTTCAAGGACTTGACGTCGGAAATGATAGCCTAGAGACTGGCGGTAAATTGCATGAAACCATCCCGTCAATCATCCACTCCGTTAGAGCACGATGGGAGGCACGGTTGAAGCTCTACAAGCAGATCCACGATCTCGAGAGCAAAATGATAGATACATCAATCAACGATGAACATGGACATCCGATACGTATCTCCAGCACAGTACTGCAGTGGAGTTCCATTTCATTTGAGGATTACGTTTCATCAGGCGTAGCTGGTATGTTCCTGGAGGATTCTATAGCCACTGCTAGTGACCTGTACTTCCGTGCTATAGTCATACGCGGCTCGGCTAAACTTGAAAGCTATATATGTGTACCATGTCGGTATCCGGATGCATCACCGCTGTGGTCGTTCTCATTACACTGGAATGGCAAGCATACATCGGTATCGAACAGCTCAGTGAGGGTATGTATTTCTACCCAAAGCTATTGGTGGTGTGAATAGCACTCTAACATATGTTTTGTTTTGCTTCAATTAGGAAATGGAATACTGGTGCAACAGTTTGTCGGCATTGGAAAACTCGTGTGACATTTTACCGAAACAATTAAAACGAGCAATGTCCTGCTTGGATATCTACCTGGAAACTGAAGGACCTTACTACGCGCCAGCAGAGTTTACACAGGATAAAAGCTTTCTCAAACCTTTCCGTGGTCGTACAAGAGCACAACCCTTTCGAATTGCACCAAACGGTAGCAGTTCCTTGTTTACTCAAATTTAATATGCATGTACAGATGGAAAGAACTTAAAACCTGCTACCCATTGTTTTACAACATCTATTTAAATATCTATGTGTGAACGGATTTAGAAGTATTGAGATCAAATAGAGCAGAATAAAACAATGCAAAAACATGTTTTGTGACAAAATAACACGGGTCGTGTTTTTTTTTCGTGTCTTCAAACTGAACTCAAATTTGCTTTTATGTTGCAGTGATTAACCTTGTGGGCCAGTTTCGTGGTGCAGTCGTCAACTCATACAACTTAACATCATGCCCCGAATGAACCGTGATGCCACACGTAGGACTGACTATCCTGCTATGGGTAATCAATAAGTCACTGAAAGCCTAGCTCATTTGTGGTTTAAGGCAGGCTTTGGCCGAGAACGGTTGTTGTGCTAAAGAAGACGAAGAATTAACGTGTCCGACTGGAAGGTAGAAGCAATATTCCATTTCACTACGACGATGATTAGTGGGGGAGAAAGTGGCGAATGAGCAAGACCTCAAAGTATCTATAAAAATAAGATCAAGATCGGGAGTGGGGGAGATTGTATGAATAAACCAGGTATATCAAGCTGGTGGCCCCTGAGGGTCCTGTATGTGACCCGCGACGCAGCCAAATTATGATTAATCCAGTCGATTTTTGAAATGGATCACCTTTAGCATCGATATTCGACGTAAGATATTATGAGCCGCTAATGGATTTTCAGGGATAAAAAGTACCCCACCGAACAGTTGTGAGTAGTTTGACACATCTGGACTAAACGTTCAATTATAGGTAGCTATTTTTTCGGATTAAATGATCTTTAACATGGACTACAACTTCACGCATGGAATAAATGTATTTATTTATTCATTATTATTATTGATGTATAGAGTAAATTATATTATCCTGCTTCAGCCATCGCCGCGATTATGCGATTAAGCAAGAATACTTTCATCAAGGCTAGTTTCTACTTTCATCTGAAATCCCATGTCTTTGAACGAGCTCGCGATATCCGCGGCCTTGTCTGGGTGGCAAACGATTGCAGTGCATGTGTCAGTGAAGGAAAATAGATGCTTCACATAGCGGTTCCCTACACGCTGTAAATCTTCTTTTGTCACCTTGCCGACTTGACTCACCAGAGATTGATTATAGCCTACCGGTACTCCTTTGAAGCTTGCCAGGATTGATGTATTCACTACTTTTTCAATGCTATTTTCTCGTGCAATTATTTCGAAAATCAACGAGCTTCTAGCCGATTCCAACAGAGTTGCATCCCATTCCGCTCCATCGATGACTTGCTTTTCCTGAAAATGCAAAGATAAATTAATGCATTACTCCTCCGCATCGTTTTTATTTTGATAATTTTAATTTGCATTTTTAAGCTAATCTTGTCGTTGTGCTTACCACAATAGTAACAGCTTCTTTATAGGCTGCAACAACGTTTGAAGCTCGATAAAGCGTGAAGTATAACATTCCTTCGTTTGGTCGTGGTACTATATTATACCCGTAGGCAAATCCTTGTCCTCGGATTTGTCGCCACAGTGGACCTTCCAGTTGAGTGAGGTATTGAAGGAACAAGAGAAGTGGCACCAGATCTGGATCATTGAAATCGGTGATGGCTTGACAAGTGCGAAACAGAAATGCACTTTCGACGCTGCCCAATCCCACGATCACACCACTGTATGGCTTAAGTGCATCGTTATTCTTAACCATATGCTCCCAGTCTGGCAAAGCTGTGAATCTGGAGATAAAAATATGGAGCGAAAGTGTAAGGTGACATGGATATGTGTACACAAGATAACGCTTCTTACGGACCTTTTTACCAATTGTTCCGTCACATTAGATTGTACTAGGCGCTTCCACGGCACGACCAGATCGATTCCTAATCCTTCCATCGCACTCCAATCCGCAGCCATATGGATGGCAAGATTTTCCGGTAGCGTAATTACAGTTCGCGTTTTGTTAAGATTTTCAATTACCGTATTCACCGAATCTGGCTTCTCCAGCAGCTCCAACAATGACGCAAGGAATTTGGACTGTTTTAACAGTGAGCTTATGCGTACGTTACTATCTTCGCGGTAGCGCATAGCTTTTAGTAAGTCTTTAGCAATAGAGTTTCCTTCTCGCTTCACTTGTGCCACTTCGTTAATAAGCTTCGTAGCACATACTTTAATCCTTTCGGGCGTAAATTCGGTTTTGTGCAACAGTTCCGTGATCAGCTCGATGCCAGTTGTATACTTTTCCCGGATCACTTGCATGTAAAGTGTAGCTGTGCTCGAGTATGCACCTACGCTGAAACGATTCAGGGAACTGAACCCAAGATCCGTCAAAGTTTCGACCGTGTTGGACTCCAGAGTAGCCACAACCTCCTCGTACGGGATAAGTTTTTCTCCCCGACGTATAGGTGATTCAGTGAATAATTCCATCAACAAAACTAAGTATGGCCGTAATTCCACGCTTAGTGGCTCCGTATTCATGGTAATCTTTAGCTGAAAGACAGAATGAATTTAAGGCACGCATTGGATTGCCATTAGCGCGCATCATTCTGCTATTTGCCCTCCAAATTATTATCCCTTCTACTTACATAGCAGAAATTCGTATGCAAATCGTATGCTTCCGCATAAACTGGTAAATCTCCTATCTTCAATCCCGGGGGATTTTTCTCCGTTTTCGACGTATACACCTCGACGGGATAGAATTTAATCCCTTCGGTTGATGGTACAGGTATCGAGGTAATCATCTCGTCTGGAGGAGCTATTTCATTTGTAGCCATCGCGTTGGACAATATGGTTTCCTTTTCTTTCAGCCCGCTTTCGCCGAGCGTTTCCCTTTGTTTTTCCAATCTCTTCTGCTCAACGTTCGCTGTGCGTTCGTTTTCTTTGATGCTGGGGACTGCTCGAACTACGACGTGCTTGTTCTGAAAAAAAAACACACACACACATTAATATTCTCATTATAAATCTCGTTAGATCGTTCCTCGATTACGATAAACCGTTGCGGTACTATCCGTACTATACTTACATTTATAATGTAATCATTTAACAACGTCAGCCAAAAACTCTCTTCCTTATCCTTTAATGTCTGCAGACATCTGTTAACATTCAGCCGTTTATCGAACTATGGGAGGATAGAAGAAAAAATAATACATCAAGTGCCATTATTCACAACGACCATGTGGATTTGGGATTTCATCTTATTACCTCTGTTTCGTCAGATCCGTAAAGCACGTCTCCGATGACGTGAAATGCAATATCGTCGTGCGGGTTGGATTCTAAGCTGCTGAGTGCTTCGAGCCTATAGCGCTCGATCACGTTTCTCATTCGGTGCATATCCAGCTTCTCCTTACCACCCGCAATCGATGCAAGCAGTTCGGAGAGTTTTGGGAATATATGATCCTCTTTGCCGAGCGGTATATTTTCGAACGATATGTACAGCAATGAAACTGAGTTCTCCACAATGCTGTATCCTACGCGACTAGCGTAAGGATCCTCGACTTCAATGAACTCTCGCTGCACCGGACTAGCTGAGGTATCTGTGAGGTAGCGAAGCAATACCGAACAGGCCGTTAGTGTGTCGTATTCCGTTGTAGCCTTGGGCCCTCTCCAAGCCACGTTCAGCAATCCGCAATCCTCTTCATCGGCCGGATACTCTATTTTCATATTTTTAGATTCTTCCAATGGCTCTACCAGCGTTTGCCACGGGCGTTCGAAGGGTGGAAGGGCTCCTTTCGATACAATTTTCTCTTCAATTGGTTCAAGGGCTTTAAAGATATCATCTGGCTTTATTTGCCCGGTTATGATGACGTGTAAATTATCCGGACGGTAGAACGCTGCGTGGTAGGCGCGCACCTTTTCATTCGTAGTGCTGGTACGAAGATTGCTCAAGATGCCACCGGTTTCGGCACTGTAGCCGCTATTTGGATAGACAGCCCGCAGCAGCTCCAGGTTCACTCTCGATTCGCCCGTATTCTCGCGTCCCTGCATTTCACAGTACACGACGCCACCGTCCTCGCCCTGCCCGGTTATATGATGAACCTCCGTGACGAAGCCGGAATCGGTTAGCGTAGGATACAGGATGTGGTCCAAGTAGACCGGTAGTAGAGAAAGGAACCCTTCGCTACCAGCCGTAGTCATTGTATAGCAGGTGTGATCCCTATCGGTCCAAGCATTCGTGCCGGACGCCAAACACCGATTTGCCACCAAATCGAGAATGCCTTTGTACGGATACTTCTCGGAACCGAGGAAAATCAGGTGCTCCAAGGTATGCGGCAAGCCATCATCGTCGTGCGCCTCGGTTGCGAGCGTAAAGTAACCGTTCACTACCGGTCCTTCGACTTCACCGACAATAACTGTCAGTCCGGTACGCTCCGATCGATACTTGTGCACCGGAATAACTTCATTCGCCTTGACCGTAATTAAATGCTTGAAGCCCATGCTGGTGTTGGAGGATGTTTAGAACACTTACAAACTCGCTTGAAATAACTATTCAACCAAGAACGCCGAGGAATAGGGCAGCCGTTTTCGATAAGCCTAGCAACGACAGTAGCAAGCGGACGGCACTAGCAGAATGAACCAGCAATGTGAGTCACAGACGTGACATGACAAAAACAAGCAACTGTCAAAAACGCATATTTTTTTCCATCGCCTTTTCTCATTTTATGCAATACACAAAACGAGCGATTCTAAAATGTATGCCTTTGGAATTTCGGCTTTTACCTTCCCGCTTGGAAAAGATTTTGATCACAGTATCGTAGATGCAAAGGTTTCGGTATGCGAAGCCAATTTTGTGTAAGAAAGTTGACGAAACAACAAATGATTATTCAGTGTATTACAGTGTTCTTACAAAGAACAGAACAAAGCTTTATTAAATAATAAATTGTAACTGCAAATGTCTCCCGACTGCCGTCCTACTGCTCCATTAAAACGGATGCTGTGAACGATTACAAACAGGAAAGTATTAGCTCGTGGTCTGATCCACTGTGTAACACCTTCTAGGTGTTCCAGAAAGCATGCTCTCACCTATTCGTATGGCTACACAAAGGGTCACAAAGGCGAACAAATTTTGTTGAACGGCTTGCCGAACTTTGCGTTTCTCCTCCGCGGCATCTGTTGGTGGAAGTCCTTGCATGCGAAACATCTTGAATTTTAGAAGAAATGTTTCTTGTTCCCGCTTTGTCGATACGAAAAGTAAAATTCTACCCAGCTGATAAGTAAGCAGCTTCTTCCAGAGTTTTTTTATTTCCTATTTCGTGCTTCCTTTCAAGGTGTATATAAGAAAGATGGTCCCGTTCGGAAATTGTTTTCTATAATAGCAATGATTTATTAGCTTTGGTGAATTGATCTCCAGTATTTTGCTAGCTGGTGAGGTAGGTAGGTAATTATCATAAATATTACATTTATTTCTATAATATTGGTGCTACGAAACGTCACCTAAACGTCCGATAGTTCCACGGACAGTTCAGTGTGACGCGAATACGTGAGCTCATACACGTCCTATCTGTGTGTGTTCGACGAGTTTCTTCGTTTTGAACATGAACATAGTTTCTGTAAACAGTGTGTGTTAGCAAACCTGGCAATAGTTTCATTAATAACACTGGCCAAAGTGAACATCGGTTGTTAGTGATTAATTTTTTTTTGCAGTACAGTAAAATATACGACATGATTTTTAAAATTCTTCGCAGCAAAACACGTCTTATCACACGGCATTTGCACAGTGGTAGTTTCATCGGCAAGCCAACATCTGTGATAAGGTATGCATGAAAGATCCGGAGAGAAACCATATCAGACGCAAATACTATATTGATTTATGATTGTTGTAGAATAATTGGAACAACGGTATGCATCGGAGGAGCAACTGCCGCTATAGCATACCACTGCCTGTCCCGGAATGAGGTGCACATGGAAGCCGTGGGGTCAGCGGCTAAATTTGCCAGCCTATCCCGGTACATGGCGGATCCGATAAGCAGCCGGCAGATGTTAGATGCGAATAAAAATGACATGAAATGTCGAATGGAGGAGCTTGTGATGCGGATACAGCACGATTTCTGCCGTTCTCTAGAAGCGGAAGAGAACTTTGGCAAAAAGTTCCTCGTTGATCGGTGGGAGCGAAAGGAGGGTGGTGGCGGAATTACCTGTGTACTGCAGGATGGCGATGTGTTTGAAAAAGCAGGCGTAAACATATCAGTTGTGCATGGAAACCTTCCAAAAGGTGCAATTCAGCAGATGCGTTCTCGCGGCAAACAGTTAGCCGACGGAGAACTCCCCTTCTTTGCGGTGGGCGTAAGCGCAGTAATACATCCGCGCAATCCGTTCGTCCCGACTATACATTTTAACTACCGATACTTCGAAGTAACCGACTCTACAGGACAGAAGCAGTGGTGGTTCGGTGGCGGCACCGACCTCACACCATACTATCTAAACGAGGAAGATGCCAAGCACTTTCACCGCACACTGAAGGAAGCGTGTGATTCGCATGACGCCACGTATTACCCAAAGTTTAAGGAGTGGTGCGACAAATACTTCTCCATACCGCACCGGAATGAAAGCCGCGGCGTGGGAGGCATTTTCTTCGATGATTTGGATGGCCCGGATGCGGAGCGAGCGTTCGACTTCGTGTCTTCGTGTGCACATTCCGTAATTCCTTCCTATTTGCCGCTGGTGCGTCAGCACAAAAATGATCCCTACGGCGATCGCCATCGCCAATGGCAGCTGTTACGCCGCGGACGTTATGTAGAATTTAACCTCATATACGATCGAGGCACAAAGTTCGGCCTTTACACGCCCGGTGCACGATACGAAAGCATTCTAATGTCTCTACCTCTTAATGCGGTAAGTTGAGGGAATTGGGCCTTGCCACGATTTCACTGCAGTTCCACTGATTCACTGCCTACTATTGCTCTTTTTCAGAAATGGGAGTACATGAATATACCTGCCCAAGGAACGGAAGAAGCTCTTATTACCGAGGTGCTCAAAAAACCTAAAAATTGGTTAAATTTGTAACGTTACCGTTCGAAGGTAATCAAAAAACATACCATTTATGAGATTCATCGATGGATCCGTCGCGGGAATTGGAATGGTTCCCGTTTGAACAGCTTCCATAATGAAATAAATAAATATGCTCTACTAGAACAATCAACTGGGATTTTTACATGCAAAATCGCAAAAATCGCGGTGAAAAAACGGGAAAAGTTAGAAATAAACGTTAAATACTTTAAATACGGAGAAATAATGTTAAATACATTTCCTTATGCTGAAAATACCCGTACGAGTATAATACGATGAATTTTACTTAACGAGCTCAATCCGTTTGTTCCATTGTTTCAACTCGTTAAGGTCCATTTAGTGATCGAATGATGTAACTCGTTCATTTTCAAGTGTTTTGTTTGAATTGATAATATTTTATCAACGTCTAGAGTTCCGTATTACACAAACATACAATATCTCTTATCTATTTACTTTAACATGACAAAAATGTGCTGCTTTCACAGTTGAATTGCATATTGTTGTAAAACGTTAGAGGTGGTTGGGGAATAGAATATAATGTTAATACAATGTATATTATACGTCGCTACATTTTGAAGGATGTTAACCGAAAAAAAATCAAATATCACTTCACACGCTCACTCGATCACACTAAATGGACCTTTGCTCGAATGAAACAGTCGTGTTCATTATGAGAAAGGGTCCCACTGGGTATTATTTCGCAATTCGTGATTTATCACTTGTTACATATTCATACACATCAGTCAAGGTAATTAATGCACCCCCAGTCCCAGTGCACATCAAAATGTTGTGCATGATAGACGTTATTTTATTACTTGAACAATCAAACCGAATGTTTTCCAATAACTGACCCTGCAGTAATATGTTATTTGCATATGCCTGGTAGAGAGGATGGAATACGAACGATGGGTTTATCATTAGCTAAAATGTCATTGCAACTGTTTTCGATCGACGTAATTTCAATTGGATCATAAATAAAACCATTTATTTTTTCTTCTGCCAATCTTGATGTTTCATTTGGATAGTTTACATTTATGCTTTTGCATACTTTCACTGCAAAATATGTGTATATACTGCAAAGTATAGTTTTGTGAAGGACGCCGGAAAGTAATGCGATAGAATTGGTTGCAAAATGTAATATAATGTAAAGGGGGAGCGCATATTTCATACAGAAGGGAAGTGCACGCATTTTTTTACGTTTTTTTAATGTGCATGATAAGATATTTTGCTACACTAACGATCATAGATCTTTACATTGAGAACAGTCAACTATCTGTGACGAGCGCCTTAATGATCAGCGCAATAAAAGAATCGATTATTGAGCTCTCAATATCTGTATTATTCTCCTTGGCGATTCGAAACTCTTTATTCTTTCCATCAATTGTAAAAAAGTGGAAATAAACGATTCCTTATCCTGGAGTTGCAGCGAATCTCAAACCAAGAAGATAGTAACGTTTGTTTTAGATAAAGTGATTTTATTATAGCTGCTTTTGAATCGTTTTTGGATCACCATCGATTGCGAAGATGGGTACGATGCTACTTGCTTCCAATTAAGTTTTGTTCAAGATTGTTGTTAGATAACACAAAAAAGAGTAGTTTCTGTTAGCAAAATTAGCAAATAATTTCCAAGCTCAAATCGCGCGAGAAAGGCTCAACCATCTAGAATAGGAGTAGCAAGGTGTTGTTGTGTTTTTCATGTAGAATATAAGTTAGCAACAGAACGTTTTCCCTACTAAGTGCATTTATTTTCACACGCATTGATTATTAGTGTAGAAAATGATGACGAAATAATTGTATTATGTTAAATTTCTATTCAACAATTGTCTAATCAGGATGAATCTGGCAGAACAACAAAAATATATTGCATACTGATACAAATTTTCCGATATTAAAATTAATCAATTGCAACCCTAGCAGGAGAGAGTTGATCACAATTGTTATTAAAAAAAGAAAAATCAGTTGAGGAACACGGCAGGCGGATCCTCAATCATCGTTATGAAGCAACGTTCTTTTCTCTCGCTTCGATGCGAATGATGCAAATAGCATTAACCAACTATGAAGCGCACACTTGTAAAAAAAAGTAGTAAATCCTAATATTCATGAATTATTGTACGACCAGGATGCCAAACAGCAGTGTTCCTATGGTGCATCTACTGTGCAATGCAAAGATACGTCCATAAATAGCCCTCAGTAGAGCAGTACTTATGCTGATTTCAAATCAAGATGCGCGCTGAATAATTATTATTCTATGATGATCGACTGTAATGTTGTCAATAATGTTTTTAATCCTCTTCGTCGTCATCCTCGTCTTCGGCCTCCGCCAACCACGTGAGCCATTGATTAACCTGGAACAGTGCCTTGCCCTTGCCTGGATAAATATCGGTGACGTCTTCCTTGTACCGCAAGAATGCGTCCTCCTCGATGACACTCAATTCGTACATCTCTTGGAACCAGCGCAAAAGAACACCTAAGAGAGTAAAAACAGAATAAATATTAAATAATATATAATATATTAAATATTATTAAACATAATTTTACGTCGCATATAGAGTGACTTAGTTAGTACCTTTTGGATAGCCAATGCTATACCAGTAAACTTGAATTGCATACACAGCAGTCAACTGCAGATCATTATTGCCATTTAGGAAGGCGTTCAGTACTGGACAGTACTTGGTTAAAATTTCCTTCTCTTTTTCGATGCGTTTTTTGTCTTCCTTTAAATTTTCCGATTCCTGGTATGAGCACATAGGAGAGTATAAAGAATAAGTGTGAAAAAAACTTAAATATTAAATGGTACAATAATTACTACATACCTGATGAATATATTTAAGCAGAACCGTCATAATAGCTACGATAAAACCTGGCTCTGCATAACATGATGATTCGACGTTTTCTTTGATCCATTTGTAGAATTGCTGTGGATTAGCATCCGACAGAATCTGCTTCCACAGTTCCGCTTGCACGCGTAACAATGGGTACAGGAAGTTTAGGTTACGGTCTTCCAGAATTTCAGCCATACGATCCTTGGTACGATCACACTCCGGAAGACTGGCCATCAAATTAACTTTGCTTTTGTTGAACAGTTCTTGAAGTGGCTGTTTGCCAAGCTGTTTGTGCAAGTGTTGCAAAACGAGCAAAAACAGTGGATAATGTTGACCGTTTTCAGTAAAGTTGGCAACATCGGCGAGCCCGCACAGATTAACCGCAACGGCTCTAGCTAACAGTGACGCAATGATGCTAGTTATCTTGGGAATAGTTTTTTCCTTTTCGTTCATTCCATTGACAATCGATTTGAACGATTCCAGAGCAGCGCTATGAGACAGTTTACTTTCCTTGTTGAGAATCTGCAAAAAATCAATCGTCTTAGCATGGAACGCATCGTTTCGATCAAGCACCTGATTTAGAATTGCAATCATGGCATCACGCATGAATTTTTCCGGAAGCTTTAGTTCACAGAACGCGTTCACCAACTCTTCCATTAGTGACAGTTTCTTCACTACTGGCTTTTCAACTGATGGTTCCGCCGATTCCGGATTTGCAGCGGGAATGGCATCATCTTCTTGTCGTTCTTTCATTTCAGCAGTGTTTTCAGCTTCGGCGAGTGGCTCCTGCTGCTGGTTGTTCAATGTTGTCGAATCATGCTCATCCTTTTGAGTCTCCGAACCAATGTCTGTCTTTTCATTGCCCATCAAGTCGGCGGCTTCATTCTCATCCTCATCAATTTTCCTTTCCTTCGGCACAGTATCATCCTGTCCAGTTATTTTGTCGTGTATAATTTGGGCATTTTCAATCAGTTGATCAGGTTCGCTTTCGATCGGTTTAGGTAAGGGTTCTGTTGCTTGCTCTTCCTTTTTATCAACGACCTCCACCAGTACTTCCTTTACCGTTGCATCCTTAGTTTCCATGTCATTTTTTTCTTCGTTTTCTTCTATGCAAGCATGTTTCTTTTGTTCTTCGTCTTCAATTTGCTGTTTTATGTTTTCCAACATTACGTCGCTCACGAAAGTTACAACACGCTTCATGTGATCTTCTTTGCTCATGCCTTTGTCCTTCTTTTTCTTTTCGGTTTTGTCAGTAGAAGCTTGTTTCACGATTTGTTCCTTTTGCGTTAGTTTGCCACCAAGCAAGAGTGAGCTGTTATTTGAAGTAATGCCGCTAATTGGATTCAATAAGCTTGGATTCAGTGGATCCATATGCTGACGATTATGAGATGGTGCTTCATAATGATTCATCATACGATCTCCGTTCATTTCACGATTTCCATGATCACCAATCGGTCCTTGCAAAATTTGTTGACCCTGATGGTGATGGTGATGTTGTTGATGCAAATCAGTATAATGTTTATTCAGATGCGCATTTCCATTTTCGTTTCCTCCTAACTGTCGCGGCCCTTGTGAAGTGTGCTGCTGATGACGGTGGTTCATTACATTTGAAGAGATAGTTTGACTGGCAGGCTGTTGAGACCCCCCAGAACTTCTGCCCGTGGTCATCATGTTGACACCGCCGCTATTGTCGCTTTGAGTTCCTGGACGTGGGACAACAGTGGACGACATCGCACTACCCGCAGGTCCACCAAAGCTTCCACCAGTGCCCGTACTGTTATTGCCAGCGGGGAAGGCACTATTGTTAATTTGGCCTGCATTACGCTGCTCGCTAAGCAGTGTGCGAGTTGTTAGAGGCGATGGAAACTCGCTCAAAGACGGTCCATTGAAACTGGTCTTTGCACCTCCAATAGTCCCACCACCAATTGAGGAAGATATGGGCAGTTGGGGCTTAATGTTCATATTAGCTTTAAACAGTAGACTATTTGGGGTTGGGCGCATTTGTAGCTCCTCGACAGGATTCTGCGGAGGCGTCATCAAATTGCGCTTGAAGCGGGGGGCCAAGTCTTTATTGCTCATCATGCCCGAGTTTCCACCGTATGACGATGAGTGCAAGCCATTCCCACCATCTCTCATACCGCCACCACCACTGCCCTGATGGTGATGGTTGTTGTGTTTGTTGTAACGCATATTGTTGTTGCCATAGTTATTCTGGTTGTTCCGGTTATTATGCATGCGATAGTTACCACCGCCGCCACCACCACCTCCATTATCGCGATGGTCACGATTTCCGTAGCCATTTGACGATTGATTATAGCTATTGAGAAACAATAAAAAAAAGCCGAAAATTAACACAATGCAGTGAAATTCGAGAAAGAGAGAAGGCAGATTTTCTAATGGTAAATATTCTGGTATCTGTAAAGCCGGAACTAGGTTCGATCCTCAAATGAACCGACTAAACGTCACTCTGGTTACATGGTAAAAATACAAAGTATCTTAGTGCGTAGCAGTATATGGCCTTTTTATTCAGTAGGAAGGGCTAGCGCTTCCGGCCGTACTTAGTTAGTAGCAAATGACTTAACATATTTTATTTTTTACTTGAATGCCAAACATAACTGACAGTCATAATTGAATGTTAAATTGTCATACAATATACAGCTACATACCTTGATGGAAGCAGCGGAGATGGGCTGGACACACTGAGTAAGTTGAAACCGTCGTTCAGATTATGCAAATTTAACGAAAACTTGCCTATCCAATCGCGTTGCTCACTGCGATCGATATTGCGGTAATCGCGATCTCGATTTCGCAAGTGATTGAGTCCGGGCGGAAGCACATCATCGTCATGATTCAGTTCCTGTATCGGTGCAGGGCCCTCGACCAAAGCCACCTTTCGCGGTGTCCAGTTATTCTTACGCAACTCGATCAGATCGCGCAGCATGAACCGGATGCGCGGTGGAAACATCGATTGCGATTGCGAATACTTTTCCATCCGTTCAAAGTACTGATCCATCAGCTGTTTTCCCAGCTCTGTATCCAAATTCTTTCCGCATGTCCGAATGAGCTGGGCCAAACATTCCATGTCCTCGCAGTTCTTCTCCGTCGATGAGCTAGATTTGTTGGTGAAAAGCGAGCGGAGCATCTTGTGCAGATGAGCTTCGACCAGCATGCCGAGTTTATACAGCTCGCCGATGAACTTAACATTGCCCAATATCTTTTGTTTAGCGACATTTTTCTTTTCCTCCAAATCATCGGTAAGTGTGCTTTCAGAATTGATGATCTTCTCACTGTACTGTACGCGATTCTCGAACTTGTCGCGACAGACGTTCAGCAGAATTTGCAGGAAGGTGCTGGACTTGCTCTTGTCGATGTCGGTTTCTAGCTCTTTTTGTATACGCTTGCACAGCTGTGCGTACATAGACGAGTACTTCGGTTCATCTAAAGCCTTGTCGAAGATCAGCAGTATGACACCATTCAAAATTTTCGACGAGTTCAGATCTAGTTTAAGCAGTTCATCACTAAGTTTCTGGAATTTCTCTGGGGTTAGTTTGTTTAGAATACCACGAACCTGGATGGCGAATTAATGAAAAAAGATATAGAAACCCGTTGCCAAAACACGAGCAGCCATAAAATATGTAAGTGGGAAAGGAATGGCAATTACTTACTTTTCGAAAAATCGAATCAATTCTGGCCTCTTCGGTGAGCCCATGTTGCGGTCTCAGGGATGGAGGGACCCAGCGTCGGCTAGCGGGGGGGACTGGATTTTCCCTCCCCGTGGCGCGAGACTCTGTCCCCGTTTGCCTCGGGTCTTCCGTCTTGAAGGTTGGCGATGCACCAGCAGTAGGATATGCACTCCGCAATCCGACAGACGGCGGAACCGCTACCCTTTCAATTTTTCCCGGAATGGTGGAAGAAGAAAATTGACTACTGTTGCTAGGCAGGGGCGGCTGCTGTCCCGCTGCCTGGTGGTATTCTTTGGTGTTGTGGTGCTGAGGCGTTAGAGCTTTCGTTAGGGACCGAATTTTACTCACGTGTAGATGCGCTTCACAGCGCGATCACAACAGAGAGAAAAAGTTAGCTTAACGAAAATGAGCACACCACCACTACAATCGTTCTTGGAATTCCAAGGGCGAATTCTTGGATTCCTTTGTTGGTTTCTGAACTAACAAGCGAGTGTAAGAATTATCCTCGAGAGGGTAAGAATTATTGTGGTTCGTTCAGTTGGTTCCGGTACGACAAGCACTATGCGTTTTATTTTCTACTTCTTTGTTGCGTTCACCGTTGTATTAGTATGTGAGATACACACTAACGTTGGATGATGCTGATATACAAGAAAGAAATGTACTAACACACGTAACCTTAGAAATGAACACACCACTACGCCACGTAGCCTGCACGTTCCTTTTCTCTCTTAATTTCTATTCTTTTCCACCAGCCAATTCGTGCTCGATCGCAAGATCACACAACCTCGACCGGGGCTTAGCTTTCCAAGCACACGCGTTACACCGAGAATGCTTTTACCATAAGCTGGAAAACACTATGCCTGAAATTAGAAAACAAAAATAAAAGTTCAGCTTTAATTTAACACACTGTGCATCGTGAACGTTTAATTCAACATTACAACTACAAAAACTTCATTTCAAATAAGATGAAGACTTTGCTTCTGCTTATACATAATAACCAAACTTAATCGATTCTATAAGTCACGTTGAACGTTGAGCCGTAAATTCTATGGCGCGTCATTCCTCTGCACCACACCATTTGGCTATCTCTTTAGTGCGCTTCTTTTTTCTTCAGATCATTCCAATGGCAGGTCAATGACTCCTTCAGACGCCATGAAGGAAAAAAGTAAACCCCGTTCCTTTCTCTGCACAATGAGAACCTTGCTTACCATTCTTGGGCCATTGCTCTTCAGCTTCTTACTGCGGTGAACAAACAGCAATGGGCAACTCTCCGAAATTGAAAGATTGCCTGCGAGAGCGAGAAGAGCAGTTCGCCGTGGTTAAAAAGAAAAGCGCTGAAACAATAATTATGCGGCTAATGGAACACGATGTTATCCTCCCTCTTTCTCTATCTCCTATACGAACCAACCATCGTACCGCTGGGCAACGCGCTTAGACAATATAACTGTACGGTTGTAGGCTACACGACTAGAGGTAAGTGATCTTTTGCCGGGACGAGTTTTGCGAGTTGAAGGGCACGACACGAAGAACTGTTCAAGATCAAGAAACTGGTCTATGGCACAAGAAAATAAAATCAAACGATGCTCCTTCACCTCAAACGCTTGAATTCCAAACCAAAGGGCGGTTTCTCAAACATAATCACTGTGTACTTAACCTCGTACTTTACAGAAAATGTGTTCAATTGTTTGATAACTATTCTTGACTTTTGACCAGACTATTTTCAATGTATGTGTAAAACGTGTTTTTAAAATATCGTTCACTTTTTTCGTTTGCTTTCAGCGGGTTTAGCTACAAAATTCGACATTTTATTGGATCCAGGCAGGTATTTACTAAAACTTTTCAATTAAAGATTTTTTAACTACACAAAAAATGCAAACAATTTTGCGTATAACATTTATAACATTTTTGCCGTTTTGCTAATAGAATGTACGTTTGAAATTGATACAATTTGCTCCAATAATTTATCAATTAAAAAAAACACACTTATCTGCTATTTCACGTAGATCGCGTAGATGTATCAGAGCTCTTGATCTACCTGTATGATTCACCATATTTAAATACAAAATACATTTAAAGAATAGTAGAATGCTTTTCGGCACTCATTCATTAACACGCCAGTTACCTTACTGTCTTTGTGTGACTCCCGTAGTCCCGAAACGCAAATAAGGCGAGTAAATAAAAACAAAAATGAAGAAAGAAGTGCATCGCTATGACCCATATAACACACCCGATTGAGGTCGCCCAGCTATGCAAAAAATATGACACAGTAAAAAAAAATCATACGCTCACTTCCAAATTCGTCCTATGTGATTTAAAGCGCTTTTAAAATCATGTAACAACATAGTGAATAATTAATTTTTGGGTACACACTGAGATATGCATAGTACGCATGCACAGGGCGTCCATCCATTGTTATTAAAATTTATTTTATAACCCCCCTACAAAGCCTGAAACTTTAATATGTGGTTCAAACGTTTTGTTGATGTCAGAACAAATGACGCATTGCTACCCGTCCTATCTAAATTCTCTGCTTTCAGGAATTATTTCCGCAAAATGCTTCATTCATGTCGTGTCTTACGCAAAATGCAGTGTAACATGAATCACCTCATTTCTGGAAGAGAAAGATTGTCCATAGACCGATGGCTCACAATGATTCGCAAACGAGATGCAAAAATGGACAAAGCAACACTACCCAAATCGGCTGATGCACGATGCGAAATGAGGTCAAAATTTAATATAATCTTACCCTGCAACATTAACACTAGATTTTTGAATATTTGCTCTAAGTACAATATTAACTGATCTACATAAAATATGGATTCGTGTAGTGTATAATATGTATTATTTAAACAGCACATGCTTATTATAAGGGTCTAGGTCCAAGCGGTAACATTCCATTCAAAAAAAGCTTGTCGTGCCTGCAGCTTTTATTTTCTCGCTTTGGCGATTCACACATACACATACAATTCATTAGTGTAAGTGAAGCTGGAATCGTAACTCACCACTACACTTCCACCATCATCATCATCGACCATAAAGGAAGTATACAAAAAGAAGAGAAAGCTTCAGTGAGCGGAGATTTTTTTTTCGCCACCCGAACTACGCTTATGAGAAGAGCTTAGAATGGATGCGGGGAATCAACGCTGATGCTTCCGAAGCACATGTGAACAATTTACAATCAATCTTGTGGCATTGATAGCAGGGCCACATGATGTATTCGCGTCAAAAGAAAATACGTCAAACAACTCGATGATTCGAATGTCGCGAGTGAGTTAAAAATACATCCTCGCCTTAAATCGCTACGTTTCCTTTCGAGGGATAAGATGTTTGAGGAAACTATAATAAACAATTGATTACATACTTTGCTATTTAAATTATCGCCAAGTAATTTTACCAAATATATTCTACTGTTAAAAATCCTATCCTTCCTTACATCAGTGGTTGTCGCAATGGTGGAGAGTATGCGTAATTTTATCATGCATATACTCAAGCACCCTCCTATCGTCCGTCCATGACTATTGCACTGCTTAAAAAAATCACACAAAGCAATTGGACCGAGTTCCTGCAACAGAAATGTTTGTTCAACCAAGAAAGATGGTAGGTACATGCGACACGCACCGATTCCACCATACCTCCCCACTATAAATGTACAAACGACCTTCGTCATACACTCAAACGTTCTTTTACAGCGCACACAAGTCTCGTTATCTACGACGATGCAAAAGACAAAGCAGGCAAAGATGGTTCCTCACGGCGCTACAAGAATACTACGCGATTTAACCAATTTCATACATGTTAATACGCCATTGATGTATCATCACTGTTCAAAATTGACCAATTTAATACGACGAATGAAGTGAATATTCACATCGGTAGAAAAATAATGCGTTGACGAGGATCATTTGTTAACTTCACTCTACACCAGCAAACGCTTACGTTCTTCCAACTTATTTTTTTTGCATGACTGACCACTGCCTTCCTTCATTTTGTACTCCATGTACAGTTCTTCTCTAGATTTCACTTCTCTTACCTGCAAGCGAAGCGAACGGCAATGTGTATGGTCTTTACGAACTGTTGGTAAAAGTTCGCAAAGATTTACTTGCTTCTGGAGCTAGCTCTATGCACTGTATAATTTTCTGTATGTTTGAGCAAAATAAAAAATAAATTTTACCACGGGAGCTGCGAGATGCATCCAATCGTGGTTTGGAACAAACAGTACTAACTTAGACTTTCGGTTCTCGAGCTTTCTTGGTTCGCATCTCCCACTTTGCTTCTGTGTGTGCTATTTATTTATTTCACTACTACAGACTCACAAATCTTCTCTCTTACACACACTACAACACATCTAACTTCATTGCATTTCCTGTCACTCGAATTTGATTTCTATTATTTTCGACAGGTTTCTAATTAATATTTGTTGCCTTGAAAATGTAAGAATTTGAAACAGTAATTTGGGATGTATTATCACTTATATTGTAATTATGTTCTAATACCATTGTCGCACGTTTTCCGTGGCTATGACTGGAACAATGTAAATCCATTGAGTGTATCTTTGTGTTAGTGAAACATCGTACGTTGTACACGCACACGCCATCTTTGTGTGTATTTGTGTGTGCGTATCGTTGGCATCATGGTACTCGAGCATGCGTGCGCATGTAGACGCAAAAAGCAATCATGAAATGAAGAAAGAACAAATCATCTCCGGAATCATCAAGCAATGTCAATTGTTTACTTTTGCCATTTAATGTACTGTTCCAATTATTTTACTTGGTAATAAATACGCACTATGCGGGCAAGGATGCTTTTTGTGTTTCGAACAATCTTTGCACCGTCTACACTCTCACACACATATACGCAAACCATACATATATGAACAGAACTACCTGATTCAATCGATTGACAAGATTTACTTTAGAAAATTTCACTTTTGATGCTTCACTTGTAGCATGTTCAACAAAAGGATGCACTGTTGCTAAAATTATATTCAACTGTAGGGAATTTACAGCACCGCAAATCAACGCTTTAGATGAACAATTTAAAAAAATGTCCGATGCACATGGCACCACAAGAAATGTAGGAGATAAAATCAAGCAAATAGCTTAATTCATGATAATAATTAATACTACCACAACGCACATAGCCTGGTATGAGTCGCAGTACTTGGATTATAAGTTAATCATACAACAAAATAATATAGGATAATAGAGGAAATATAATCAAGAAGGCACTTACGATGACCACGATGCTCAGAATAAGTGTGTCACGTCACACATACAGAAATATATTTGAAGGGAATCTTTTCTGCCACAGTTCAAGGTTTATACAACTATGGTCTAAACAAGCCTAGCTTGGCCATTACCTCGTGTTTTCTTGCCCATAATCTCAGTTTTCTTTTTCATTGTATTTCCGGTTCGCAGCACAAAAACGTCACTATGGGCCCAATCACTAGCGAAAGGACAACATTTCTGTGAGAAAGTATGCAGAATTGACAGAGCTGGCTTTGATTAGACAGTATGTTTGTGTGTGTATGTTTAATGTTTACTTTTTACACTTTGTTGTTTTGAACGGTAAGAGTGCGTGAGCCCGTCTAAAATGGCTCCAACGCACGTTCACCTGTTGTTGAATCAACTACCTAGCTATTTCGATTCTTCGGTGTCGATAGAGCGTGTAGATCAATTGTGTGATGAGCAAGGGCATGATATTCCTCCTTCAAGCAACGATAGCAACAGCAATCAAGCGGACAATGGAGATTCTTTCGCGAAAGTTTCCAAGTGCAATGATCTGCGCAGCATCGCAATGGTAAAACGAGCGCTACATGATCCGGAGTTAGAAGATTTGATGCGCGACATAGTGCGAGAAGTGGAAAATATTCGCAATACAGCTGGACTATACGATCAGTACGATAATTGGCAATATTTATCAAAAAAGATCAATATCGAAGATTTCTTAACCTTCGTTTACACTATGATTTGCCTAGCAGAGTTAGAACCAACGAAAACGGTACACATAAAGCTCGCTATTTGTTCGGCTAGATTGTACATCGTTTTATTGACCACTCCTGGGCAGAAGCAAACAACAGTGTTTAATGAATGCGTGTTTTCGAAAAGTTTGGATGTTTTTAAAATAATTGATCATCTCCGCAAATCCAGTAACGTAAATGGCTCCCAAGGAAGAATGAACACTATAACTGAAGCAAGACGTTTGATGTTGGATTACATGTCCGTGCTGGATGATTTACATCTACTGCTTCGATGTATGACGCTAAAAAACTGCTCTACTTCCAAGATCAAAATAGTTGATACATTAAAAACCCTGCTTATTTACTGTATCAAGCACGCTCAGAGTCGGGCAGAAGCGGAGCAATTGGCAGAAAAGATATTTACTACGCTTAGCATTATCTGCTTGCCAGAACATGACGACCATAACGAATGCCAGACAACTATAAGCATGATTCTGAATAGAACTGCCATATTTTATACGGCTGAGTATAAAAACAAACCCGGTGCTTTCAACGTACACAACTTATTTTTGCGGCTGCTTGAGCAAAACTCAAAAGACACATGTGCGGTACTCACGAATTTCATAAAATCGGTTCTAACGAATCCTCCGAAAGTGTTCTCACGACCTGATGATTATGCAATTTTGCTTGACGCTGCTGTACACTATGAGCTTACCATGTACAACAAATGTAACGTCTCCATTATCGACTATTTGAAGCAGATAGAGACGCACTCAGACGCCGGAACTCGGATTAACATTGTTGAGATGATTACTAAGCTAGCAGTCGTTGATTGCACCGTCGACTGGGAACTGTTCCAGTCGGAGATTTCGAATGTACCGCGAGAAATAGATTTGCTCCAGGTGTTGGGAAAAAAATTACTTGAAAAGTCAAACACGGTAAAGCTAAAGGCATTCCAATGTTTGTTAAAAATTCTACAGAATGGTAATAAAACCATGAAGCGCATATTTCGAAATGCCTTCTATTCGCCGCATGCAGATGAGGATGAAAAAAATTACCTGCAGATGAATGACGTGGAAGAGCTTTTTCAAACGGCCGAGCTTGAACTAGGCATATCTCGGAATGTGCTCAACTTTAGTCAGCATACCGTATCCATCCATAACAAACCATCCGATTGTAACGACGGGCTGGTCGGCGATACAGCTCGCCCGAGACCTAAGATATCCTCGGATGTGCCAGGCATTGAAGCAATCGAAGAAATGCTGACATCCTTGCCGAATACCATGTACGATGCAATGTTATCGCCAATTTCTGCAATAAGACGAGTTGCTCTGTCTTGCTTGGAGTGTATCCTTGAACTGGACAGAAATCGGATCGATGAACCGATATTTGAGTATGTCATTGCTAAACTAGCAAAAGACCCGGTTATGCTGATGCGTCGTACCACTTTGAATGTGCTCAATAAACTGTTAGCACTGTATCCAAACTATTTGCCACTGATAAAGTTATGGTCAAAATGTTTACTATTTTTCCTGGATGATGTGGACCAAAAACTGAAAGAATCTGCAATGGAGAGCCTGAAAATAAACGTGTTTGATAGCATATGCCGCTACGAAGACTCGTCGTCTCGTAAAGTATTTACACCATGGATGATCGTCCGCGCCATTTTGGTCATTGGTAAAATAAATGTCCTCAAATCAGCCGTCGATTCTTGGATACAGAAATCAATTTTGACGTAAGTGTTGATCATTCCAGTTTCTTTTCATTGTGCATTCATTGCGCTAACGTTACCATTTTCCTTTCTCTAAAGGCCGAAAAATCTTAGCATCATAGAGTCTCATATCTTCACAGTCAACTGTAGTGAAGCTTGGATCATATTGTCGATTATAGCAAACAAAATGAAATCGCGCAATCCGGACTTGGTAATTAAAACAATGAATGATATCCTTCAACAAGACACGGTAAGCTAAGTAACTATGTGCTTTTCTCCTAATTAACGGCTGCCAACTAATTTCATTTATTCTTGCAATGTGTTTGTGCAGTACAATTCACCAATATGTCTGCAGTATATCCTTTCCGTGATCAAATCGTGGTTGTCTGACTTCTCGAGATCGGGTCTAAATCACCTGTTCAAAATTTTAAGCGATCTACTGCGCACCGGCAGTACCAACATATCACTGGTCGGTGATATATACAGCTTATGCTGCATGATAAAGCGAAAAGCTGATGGGATCGTTGATGAATCCTGGATTGCAGATATACGTGATAGCAGTGCGGAATATTTGTTACACTACTGCACCCATTATACGAGTGCCCACGTGACTAATGAGCGATATCTGATCAGCCTACTCGTGTACGCAGAAGCAGCAACCGATTTAAACGTTAAACCGGATAGCAACATAGTTAATATACTATTGAAGTATTTAGCGCATGTCGCTGCTAATGAAAAAGGCCGTACGTATAGTAGTTACAGTAATCAAACATGTTATCAAACGGTTTTACCAATTGTTGATCTTTTTCATGTTTTTCTTTTACTTTAGTGTTGGTTCAGACCGATCAATCGCGTAAAATTAATGTAACTATAATAGTATTGGCAAGATTTGGTTTACGCGACGGTTCTCTGGCGACGACAGTGATAGCTGATTTTAATAGAATATTGAAATTTAAATATATCGATCAAAGCATTTTATGCACATTAATTACAGCTTTTGCCGATTTATGCAAAAGGTATGTTTGTATCGCTTTTGGAAGCCTAAACATTATATATTTAAAGTTTTTTTTTTGTATTGTTATATTTTTCAGACACACGTCTTTGGTGGACTCTTCCATTTCAACAGTAATCGGACAACTAAGCTCACAATACTTAACGGTGCGGAGTGTGGCCTTGAACAATCTAAACGAGTTGATCTTACAGGATTATGTCAAAATGCGTGGTAGTGTATTGTTGAACATTCTGAAGCTGATCATCGACGAGAATGATCATATCGCCGCTCAAGCATTCTACGTAATCCAGCTGTACGTTAACTCAAAGAATGAGAAGCTATTGAAAGTATCGTTTTTGGAGTGTGTATACGTGTTTAACAATTATCTGGTATGTTAGTTTATAACTTGTTATTGGTAATGAATTTATTCATGTTTGAATTAATTCAATCTTTCACTTTTAAACAGCAATATGCAGAAAGTGATATGTTTCCAGCATCTGAAATCGGCAATGAAGTGTGTGATCTGGCTGGAAGGGACGAAAAATCGTTACAGAAGCGTTGTGCCATTTATGATTTCTTTGTAGAAAATATAGATGATATTAGTCTGTTGAAATTGCTGAAGAACGTTAACAAAATTCATCAACAACTAATAAAAGGCAAATACGTAGAATGCTCCCAAGGGGTTGATACACTCATCGATTTAATTTACGTATTTAAATGTATGTGTGATGTAAGAAACCGCGATAAAGCAAAACTTGCAAAGAGTACAACATCAAAAGATGATGAAATGAATGACGACGCAAATGAAGGACCTTCATCGAAAAGATCTCGTTTAAAAGCTACTCAATCACAAAATGAGACTGAAATGGTAAATGAGACTGTTATATCTACTGTAACTGTCAACGTTCATGTGTTTTGCTTTTTCTTTTTAGACAACAATCGTGGAGAAAATGATTGCTGTTTATTATCCCTTTCAGCAAGAAATCCGAAAATACGTGCAAAAGATTGAACCAAGCCGAATGCACCTAGCCGATAAAAGATTGGAAGAGATGGCATTGTCGATTGCTGGGAATTTTCGCGTATTGGTAGAATTTGCCAAACCTATGAATTTTTGGCGTTCGTTGCTGAAAGTGATCGATAGTACACACGATGGGAAGCGAAAACAGAGTTTAACATCATCTGGTAAAAATAAATCGGATAACGACAGTGAAAGCGATCAGGACGAAGACATAGCGGATGAAATGCTAGATTTGTAGGCAAAATAAATGCACTGTTACGATCTTTCGTACTTTGATGTCATTACTGGTTTTATTTTTATTTTATTTAACTCGCTTCTAAACGGGGCGGGTTTCTTCCGTTCCTGTTCAAACAGTTAACCGTCTGGGTCTCGTTTCGCTGCTTAGGAGGCTCGAGGAGGCACACAAACTCACTTCGAAATGAGCACTGTAGGCAAGAAAAGGCCGGGTAGAGAAAATGAGCGAGATGCAGCAATATTCGAACGTCAAAAATCCTCGCCATGTCCGTGTCAAATCCGGTATCGCTTGCCAGTGACAGGCAAACATCGATCAAAACAACACAGCCAGGAACACGCGATACCGGCATTACATACACATTGCGAAAGTTTCAATTCCAATATATTGTGGACCATCAACAAGCAAATAGACTGCGGTAATGCTATGCAGATAACTCAAAATAGTAGCTTCATTCATTAACCGTACAGAACGCATACCATGGAAGAGGCTATTGACGATCATGTGAGACTGCCCCAAAAACGATTCTATCGTCAACGGGCCCACTCGAATCCGATTGCTGATCATAGCTTCGATTACCCCTTGTTACCGGAATTGAGCAACTGGAATGAACTCTATCCCAACATTGGTAACCGTCAGGTTGTATTTGCCGACATTGGTTGCGGATATGGTGGGTTTCTGGTAACACTGGGCGAAACATTTCCAGACAAGCTGGCTATCGGTATGGAGATTCGTGTTAAAGTGTCCGATTATGTGATGGACCGTATTAAAGCACTACGCCAGCGGCACAAGGGAAAGTATGAGAACATCGCTTGCATTCGCACGAACGCCATGAAATACTTACCCAACTACTTCCGAAAACATCAGCTGGAAAAGTTGTTCTTCCTGTATCCGGATCCGCACTTCAAAAAGGCGAAACACAAGTGGCGCATTATTAACCCAACCCTGCTGAGTGAATATGCGTACGTGCTGCGTCCAGGAGGCAAAATTTATACTGTAACCGACGTGCGAGAGCTGCACGAATGGATGTGTAAGCATATCGAAGAGCATCCATGCTTCAAGCGTTTGACAGACATTGAAGCTCAGGAGGACATTCTCGCCCCAAAGTTGCTGGATAGCAGCGAAGAAGGTCAAAAAGTAACTCGCATGAGCGGAGAGAAATTTATGGCGATATTTACTAGACTTTAAGCAATTCGTGGCACTAATTGTGGCAGCGGCGGGATGGTTTAATGAATGAATTTTGAATAAATTTATGATCTAAACGTACATACACCAACCTGTATCGTTATTATTTGTTATTTAAAAATAATAGTTACACATTTAATTGCTTTCTTGTGGCTGTATCTGAATCCGGCGAACGAAATAATGTCCCAATTTATTCGGTTACAAAGAGCATTATTTTATAAACTTGAGAGCTCGCTCGACCATAACGATAACTCTTTGCATTTCTGCTTTTTGAACTACCAACAGCTGTGCGTATATCTCATTTGCTTGATCCAATGCCTTAAGGCGTTTCTCCTTTTCCAGGTGCTTGCTGTAATAATAGTAAAAGTAACAATATAATCTATGTAAATACGTAAATGCGCAAGATGCTTACTGATATCGTTTGCAACTAAATACTTACCTATCATTTTTTCTGTCATTCTTCTCCAATACCTTTCTACGTACTTCCAGCTCTTGATTTTTATCTGCAAGCAGGCCATCGAGTTCTTCGCAGTTATTTTGCAATGTATCCGAGAGGTTTGTCAAGTTGTTCCTTTGTTTTCGTAACTTATCGCACAAAGAATTCAGTTCAACTATTGCGCCTCGTAAGTTTCTGAAAAAATAATAATAGAAGAACAAATATTTATACTAGGTACTTTACACATAAAACAGGACATGGACCGGAACCGTTGTCGATATTAATACATACTTGCAGGACTCATCCATTCCAAATAGAAGCATTTTTTCCAGAAGTGCATTGCACGGTCTTATCTGGTTGATCGAAGAAACATGGATTTGGTAAGCTTGTTGCAACTCTTTTTCCGTGTCCGTGAGTATTTCAATTTCTCTAGTTAGCGATTGTTTTATTTCCCTCACGGAAGATGCTTCATCGTCGGCTACAAGCAGTTCGGCCAGTTCCGAATGTTCAATTTTTAGTTTAATAATTTTATCGGCTAGTTGCTGGTCATTTGCCTTCAGTGTAGATATGTTTTCTTGAAGCTTGTGTTTTCTTTGCTGAAGGGTTTCAATCTGATTCTTTAGTTGAGGCAGGTGCAGTTTCAAGTCATCTATGTGACGATTGATCTGTAGGAAAACCAAAAATACAAGCATTATAACACCACGAAATCCATACACAACATGTTACAACAACGATGAAATGACACACTTTGTTGGCTCGAATTTTTTTTTCTTCCTTCGTTATTTGTTCATGGTTTAGTTTAGCGTTCAGCTCAGAATACTCCTGTGCGCAAATGTTTGCCTTTTCCAACACTGTTTCCTTTACCATATTTGTGTAAAACAGATAGTTGAGCAGAACTTTAAGCATATGTATGATCTTTTTTCCAGCTAAAAAAGAAAGCATACCAAAGTATAACAATTCTACCCCATAGTCTAAGTAAGCAATGTTCTTACTTGGTTTAACGAGGTCAACGTACAAGAACGAAGTTTGTTTCGAATCTGAACACAATTGATAGATGTAGTTGATTCTCGCCACTAATTCCACCCGCTTCATCGTGAGTGTTTCATTCGAATCGTTGTACATCTGCAAATGAATAGTTGCTTTATTTAATGTTTACAGCAAGTTTTAACTAAATGTAGCTTACATTTTCATAGCTGGAAACGTCGTAATGCATGAGCTTGAAAAATTGAAGGATTGATTTGTAAACAAACTGTTCTGTAGGTTTTTCCAAATCCGTTACTTTAATCTTAAACGGTATAATATTGTTCCAATCATCTATAAATGCTGCGTTGCTCATGTTGGGGCGTTTACAATTAGCGTAAAGACAATTTCTACAACAATGAATACCAAACAGGCTTGGGAACAAAACAAACAAGTTCGAACCAAATCCGTTACCCGTTGACAGCGCTAATGATTGACAGATTCAAGATGCCTAAAGGCAATAAATAAAAATAGTTAAAAATACCTTGGGGAAAGTTGAGAAAGACGCATTGTCACACTACAGTATGTTCCCGAGTTACGCGGTTAAAAGGAAGTACAGTATACCAAGGGGGAATATCAAGGTGGATTTAAAAATATCAGGTGGTGGACTCTAGTGCATTTTGACAATTCGTCACTTGACGTAAGGTCCCCAGGATTCAAACTTTGTTTACATTTATTAAATTTGTTCATATAATTTATCCATCCCATTTTTACGATTGAATATTCTTCAAAAATATATTTCGGACTTTGCGAGTTCTCATTTAACATTAAAACATCGATTAGAGTGTGTTGTTTTGTGTTATTCGGTGAATTTATTCTATAATTTATTGTGTTTTCGACATTTTTGATGATAAAAACTAAGAAATCATTATTTTTTCAATTTTCACATTAATTCCTCATTATCTACTAGGAGCATGGACAATTTACGCGAGATTAGAACTCTTACTCACGATTTTAAATTTTGTGCATAAACAAATCATCAAATCTTTTGTTAATATATCTCATTTTTTCTATAAAATCAATAGACACATAATGCACATAATAATAATGAAATCTGTTCTATTTGCCAAGATTTGTGTGCTTAAACCAATGGTTAACGGTTTTAAAATGACGTCTATGTGGCGTAAGTCCCTCAACTATGGCGACCCCCCAAAGGCCCTTATCCACCACCTGATATTTTTAATCCACCTTGCCACGCGCTAAGTGAGTTCGGACTGTAATCCATTCATACCTGTCTACACGATGTAGCTTACATTGTATTATATACATCTTGGCTACGGCGATGGCCTAAGCGTTCCCAGTGTGCCTTTGTTGATGTTTATGGAATAGTTCCCTATGAGAAAGCAACAAGGACGCAGCAAATATTTTGTGCCAAAAAATAAAAGTTTGTTACGACTGTACACGATGAATTATAAAGATCGTTTCTTAATCAACCAGAATGTAGAAAAGCTTGTGAATTACACGAACTACAAGCAATTAAGTTTTGAATGTATACAACAAAAGATGCTATCGCCGACGATGGTATCGCGTATCGAGGTAAGCCATTTCTACAAGTAATACCTGTTCTGTTGTATCTTGTTTAATTACCATTCGAGTTTATTTTTCTATCAGGGTATTGCTCAGGATGAAGTTACGCGACATAAAAAACTATTTGAAAAAATTACCAAACGCGGTCCAAAAGCATTTGACACGTTGCTGGCTATATGCCAGCAAGCTTTTCCTACAGCTTACTTGATTCTGAAGCCCAACTCCAACGACAATCAAATGCATTCCACTCACAATCCTCAGCGTGTACGATCTGTGAGTTGCAATGTGGCACCAAAAGTGTACTCCCTTCGCAGTCCAGGCGATGTAGATGATGGTAAAAACAACAACCTTGCTTCGAACGCGCTGGTCGAAGAAAGCAAATGCATTTTGCAAGTCTATCCAGACATACTGCCAACTACGTTCTCCGTTAAGCTCTCTACAAGGCCAGCGGAAACACATCCAAAAGTACCGGCTTACCCGATGAAAGGGCGTAATCGTGGAGTGGCGTTTATTGTAAACGTCATTACGTTTTTGAAAAAAGTTCATCCTACACGAAACGGAGCAGATATCGATGGGAGGAATTTGATTTCCGTCTTCCAGCAGCTGGGATTTGTGGTTTTTTACTACGAGGATATCACAATGGGCGTAAGTACTATTTTCGTTTCGAAGTGGGGCGATGTATACATACATACACAAACAAATGCCGTGCATGTTTTTTAGGATTTGAAAGAGCTGTTGGCACAGTTGAAGGAATCCGAACATTTGTCTTGCGATTGCTTTGCTTTCTACATTCTATCCCATGGTGACCATCGGAAGGGCAGCGATTACATCTTTTTGCACGATAATTCGTTACTGCGTGTTGAGGATCTGTTGACCGAATTTAATTCCGTCAATTGCAAAAGATTGGTCCACAAACCGAAATTATTTTTTATTTCAATCTGCCGGTGAGAAAGTTGTTCACTTGAAATGAACTAATTTTAGATTGCAGCAATTATTTATTTATTATTATTTCTACTTGCAGTGGTGTGCAATCCGATCTAGGAGCGTACCGCTTATCGACGAACACCGAGCGCGATGGAATGATTGATCCGGGGAAACCTTTGCCATCAAATATTGCCACCTACTGTGACATGCTTGTGTGCTATGCAACCGTGCCAGGCTTTGCAGCACATCGAGATACAAATACAGGGTCGTGGTTTGTGGAAAGTATGTGCAAAATATGGTCCGAACATGCACATGATACTGATGTTGAAATCCTAATGAAACTCGTTGGTGAATATGCTTCATCTTATCGTACTGAACATTCTGCTTTGCAAACAATCTGCACCGAACAGAGAGGATTTTTCAAACAGCTATTTTTGAATCCTGGGTATTATGAAAATCCAGTCGAACTGTGACTCGATTTATCATTCGAACACAACTATTTAAACAATTTATTAATCAATTATTATATTCACTTATCTCAGTAAAATTACTTCTTTTTGATGGTATACAGTGCCTTAGAATTATAATTAATACAATTTATACACGGACCGGGAAATAAGTTGCCATAGTAAGCTTACACTGATGTTTTTTTTTAAATATTATACCGTTTTTGACTATCTTTCTACGATAAATAAAGACAATAACTACGAAAGTATTTTTTTATCCATACACTAGCACGACAAGCAAAAACATATCTTTTTTTATTTATATGTGATGGCCGCTCATAAATATGAGAGTTTTGATGCTTAGAATCTATTCATTACCTGTTGCGTTTGCCTATTCAAGAAGTATAGTTTTGGTAGTGCGTTGTTTAAGAGTTGTTTTGGCCCTGTAATCAGTTATACTACTTCTGAACCAAATTACATACAAAAATGTTTTTCTACTATATCTTCCTTTTTTATTTATTTTTTTCTGAGTCACATGTAAAGAAAATGGAATGATGTGAAAAATATCTGTAAACTCAAAAATTAGTTCATATTTACGCAAACTAAGGAAATAAAAATAACAAAAAGACATTTGGGTAGGTCTTATCCACTCGTAGTTAATTCCGAATATGGCAAAAAAAACAGGGCCGAAGCAGTTTCTTCTTAATAAAAAAAATGCATGATACGAAATGTGCATTTAACCTTCGTTTCTATGACCAAAAATACACCCTCATCTTTATGACCACCTACCCGGGTAGGTAATACATTTTAGAAGGGAATTCGTATTTTTATTGGTAAAAAAATGTCGTATTTAACTTATTCTATGCAGCTATAATAACAATACTTTTTTTTATGTTATAAATTTATGAAGTATGGCTTTTAGTTACATAAATTGATTGCATTGCAATTAGATGAACTGACACTAATACACCGCCATGTCTTCCCGACTGTCGGGGCAATCATTTCAATCTATGTGGCTTTAGAAGAATATTAAGAGCTAGAAAACTTTTGGGATAGATTCTATAAATATAAATACATGCATTGCTATACATATCATTACAAAATAAGCCACTAATTCAAACCAAAATCCTTTATTGTATGTATTACTTACCCGGGTAGGTGGTTATAGAAGTAAGGGGTAAAAGTTGATTTTATTTTTTAAAGCACATTTAAAAAAAATTAAAAATTCTAAATTTTTTACCACTTTTTTAAAACATGTTTCTCTAGGCATTCTAATTTTTTTGGATCGATTCGATAATCCAGTAAAAAGTTATAATAAAAAGAATAAGCAAAACATACCCGGATAGGTGGTTATAGAAATGAAGGTTAAGGTCGATTTCTGCGGTCGTGTGCTTTTTTTCTGGAATAGCCTGTACCTGTCGATTTAAACTCGTTACTAATGCATTTGTCCCATTTCTTTTGCCAGACACTGTATGTCATTCATGCGCATTACGTTACTGAAGGGATGCACAATGTAAACAAACAAGTATCATTCCATTCTGTAGCAAATGCACATACAGTGTGCCTTTTGGAAAAGCGATACTTCTATTCTGTACAGAACTGAAAAATGAATCGTTTTGAATACTGCCAGGCACGACTCTTCGAGAACGAATCGTTTGTGGCAAAGGATCGCAATATTAAGCTGTATGACGGTGAAGAAAAGGTAATAATTTCCCATTTGGTAAGCGAACTATGTAAAATGCTTTTGACGTTTGCTTAATTCCAGACCAACTATGAAGACGGCGAAATTGTACTGACTAGCCATCGTTTGCTGTGGGGACGTAACGGAGAAATCGCAAGGGGAGGCAGCTGCTTGGCATTGAAACTGAAATATGTTCTGTCTGTCGATGAAGAGGAAGCAAGTTCGATGTTGTTTGGTCGGAAGAAACGCATAATTCTACGCCTAGGCACCTTAGCGTCGGATAAAATGCCTGGGCCCATGGATCATAGCTGTTCATCTTTTGTGAAACTATCTGGCCGCAATGGTGTGGAGGGGGCTTTTGTTCAGGCACTTCACTCAACTTTAGCCGCCCGTATCTGGATTGTACCGGATGATGTGGAGCAGGCCCAGTCGAGCCAGTCAGACGCATCGGCTGCTGGACCCAGCGCAGACGCAAGCCGCCGCCAGTTGCGTATTGGCATAGTTGGCATTGAACGGAATTTAGCCGAAAAGCAAAAGCAAACAGATGCCAATATTAACCTGGCCTTCAAAGACCTTGGTCGACTAATGGCTATGGCGAAAGATATGGTGGCCATTACGAACGTTGTCAGTGCAAAAATACGCGAACGCCAGGGTGAAATATCGGAGGACGAAACGGTTCGTTTTAAATCGTATTTATTGAGCCTCGGCATTGACGATCCAGTCACGAGAGATGGCACACGCAGCAATTCGGAATATTTCCTAAAACTTTCGAGACAGCTTTGCGAGATGTTGCTCGATCCCATCACCGAGTCTGGAGGAATGATGTCGCTAGCTGACGTTTACTGTCGTGTTAATAGGGCCCGTGGACTGGAACTGCTATCACCCGAAGACTTGCTTGAAGCGTGTCGACTGCTCACGGGCCCTATCAAGCTTCGGGAATTTCCCAGCGGTGCCATTGTATTGCAGCTAGAATCGCACGACGATGCGCTGATATCGCAGCGCACGCTGGAACTGGTTGAGCAGAATGTGTCCATGAGTCCGGACGAGCTGGCACGTCTTGAATGCATTTCGCTGTTATTAGCACGCGAGCGACTGCTAACCGCAGAAGGCTTTGGGCAGCTTTGCCGCGACGAGTCGGTCGAAGGATTGCGGTTCTATACAAATAAATTTATTCATTGACCAACGCAACTGTTGCAGCTATATCGAAGCATAGTCTTTTGTGGCAGCCCAATCAGCGTCGAAATTAAGTATCCGCAAGTTATGGTCGGTTACAACAAACATTTGGCTGCAGTCAGCGGCAATCCGATAGACGGGAGAAAAGTTGCTATTCTTCTTCAAAGGGAAGTACATCTGAACACAGCGGTTTGGCGCTCGCAAATCGTACAGGTTGGTCCGGTAGTGGTACTTCATCCCACAATGTACGGCATACGTCCCATTGTAGGAGAGACAGTATACTGATGCATTGTAAGGATCTGTCCAGCATGCCTCATCGTTCCCAGTGCGGACATCGACTAGGCGCATGGTGGTATCAAAATTGCCGCAAAGGATACAGTGCTCGTCCTTCCATAGCACATCGTACACTGCTGTCGAAGGTGAATTCAATTGCTGAATGGTGCAGCTGCAACGATTGTACGTAATTGTATACAGATTAATACAGTTTCATTCCCCACAGGCGGAACTGTGTTACGTACCTGTACAAATCTATCAATTGAAGCGCACGCTTCTTGCTGCAATGAAATTTGCCTACCGCCAGTAGATTGTTATTTAACTTTATTGTTTCATATGCGTGAGGATAAACGTGGGAATGTTCAAACACATCACCATCATACAGCAGCTCGCGATCCGGCGGAGAATAATTGAACACGTACGTTGATTCGTTTTTCGTTGTCACTGCATAGACATCTTTGTTAAAATCGACCGCCTTGATTACATCGTTTGTTATCGCTTGCAAATGTTGTTGGCCTGAGCCATGTTCGTAGAGTAAAATTTTCCCATCCATACGACCAGCGAAGAATCGATTGTTCTTTTTGGCCAGACTCGTAATATCTGAATCTCCTACCGACCCAACCATCCAAGCGATTCTGGTATCGATCATGTGTACGCTTTTCGTCCTTCGGTGGGCTTGCAGACGACCGCCGTGTGTCATGTAAAGACAGTCCTTATCGATTGCTAGTTGCGATATGTACATCACGTTATGATGAAAGTAAGACCGCTCCTCGTACCGTCCATAGCGCCAATTTTCGTCCAACTTGACTCGTTTTCGTCGGGTATAGTGGTAGGGACTTAAGGCTACTCCATGATCCGAACCGGTCACCAGGGCGTGCTTACATTTTTTGGGGAAGACCACTCTCTGAATTATGTGCTGGAATTTTTTGCAAACCAAAACGCAACGATCCAAGTCTCCCACATTCAGAAACAGAAACACATGTGCCAAAGAGTATTCATCTAAATCGCAGAGCTGCTTGTTTGAAGCCAAGGTATTTGTTTCGCCTTGGTTCCGCATCAGGAACGGGTTAGCGAGAGTTTCGATGCAATGCACTTGCAGATCAGCACTTTAAAATTTTGTTTGTTTACTTCCGTTGACCTGTCATCGGTAGCTTTGGGACTATACACACACGCCGTACTGATTTAATGCTATCTTCCCGGTGTGCAAATGATTTGCTTCGTCGAATCCAGCAACGGTCTTTGAGCAGGATTTGTCATAATTCAACGTAAGCACGTTGGCATTAATTATGTACGTAGATCACATGTTTCGTTCGATTTAGAAACCTAAAGATTAGATAAAATAAATGAACTGAATTGGCAGCAGAAGTTGCAGCTGGCAATTGCAGTGCGCAAACGTCCATAGCTTTTGGTCACGAGTACTTGTCAAGTTTACATTGTTTCAGTCTCCTTTCGGTGTATTGTGTTTTTTCGTGTAAAATTGACCCCAAACCTGGAGAATAGACTGAAACGGATCAAACTACTACGCCTACTGCACAGTGATGTCCAAGTCCAAGCAGAACAGAAACACCATCTCGAAAGCGGTAAGAAGAAACAGAAGCAATCCCTGTAGTTCTACCCGTGGTCGCCTACTGACTATTCAATATGACTTTTTCTTACAACAGGAGCAGCGCGCCGAATATCGTACGTTCAAGACCGTATTCCTGTACTGCATCTTGATTATAGCGCTTCCCGTGCTGACCTTTTTCACGTCAAAACATTGGATTTTTGATCAGCTACTCCAGCTATCCAGTGTATCGAGCAACATCTATTCAGCGGTGAGCGCTGTGGTTGCGCTGCACGGTGCATTGTTTCTCTTCATATACAAGGCGTACTTTGCGGTCAGCAACGAGTCTGTCGACGGTCGCGGGGACAAAGTTGCCCAGAAAGAAGATTAAATAGTTCGTAGATGGTGCGCCGAATACTGTAGCCATTCCAAAGATCCCAGTGTGTGTGTGTGTGTGTTTAAGAAAGCCGGCTAAAGGTGGAACAATTGAAAACACAGAAAGAAAACAGCACAATCATGAACAAGATTGACCTGGTACTTGGACAGACCGTTTTGCTGGAACTGGAGGAAGAATGTTTACTCGGCGAGCTGTTGCACGTAGGTTCTGATCGATCGTTCATCCGCTTATCGAACGTGCGCGACATGCTCACGAAGGACTCTTATGGCATTCAAACGTACTATAATTCGGAAATAAGGAACATCCAGGTTATCTCTGCCGATAAGGGAAACATTCAAACTGGTCCCTCGGCAAACGCTCCAGACAACCCCAAACAATTCACAAAACTACTTACACTCGAAAATTTACAGGAGACGCTGGAGCAGATAAATAACTACATTTTCATACACCAAACGGATGTTAAATATCACGATTCGATTCGATATCTGAAAACTCAGCTCCATTTGGGTATTGCAATGGAAAGCATCGAGCATGGCAGGCACTCTACTTCGCCATCACTGTTGTCCATAGCAACTCATGATTCGATCTACATCTTTGACATCAAATGGATGAAGATAACGGATGAAATGCGTGATCTGTTGTCTAACGATCGATACAGGCGCGTTTTACACAACGGGCGTCTAGTGAAAGACGTCCTACAGCATAAGTTTGGTGTACAGCTGGGAAAGTGTTTCGATGTAATGGTTGCCCACATTGCAATCCGTAAAACTGAGGGAAAGATCGTAGAAGAAGGAGTTTCTTTGCAAGCATGCGTGCAAAGTTACTTAAAACTGCCGGACAAGTTTTTTTATATGAATGTAAGTGGGAATTGTATTTTTAACTTTTCGGAACCTGCAACATGCTAACTGCAACGACAATGTCTATGTTCACAGGCCAATTTTGATGAGCGACCGGTAAGCGACACGACGAAACGAGAAGCAGCGAAGCATGTTGTATTTTTGCTACCACTACAGGACCTCTTCATCCACGAGATCATGCTGGAACCATTTTACAGTAGCTGTAGCAATTATTTGCAAAGCTTGTCACGTAATCCGGATTTCATCAGCAGCTTGACCGATCTGCGAAACAAGAACGGTGAAGCAATCGAAGCGGTAGCTCCTGTAAAGTTGGGAATTGATGTGGAGTTGCTGGATGTACCAGAACAGGAGTCCAACCGCAGCTAATCACACGTGTTATTTTACAGTTGAATGAATTACAAAGTAGAATTTGGTTTGGGTAATAATAAAACAGGCGCAACGGACTATGTAAACATCTTATGAGTATTATATCAGCAGTGCATAATATCCCAAATAAATTGCTTCGATAGATTATACAATCTGAAATTACGGTGCTACCGTGATCGCGGTGAAGATGACGAGAAAATAGCAAAAAGCCAGTAATCATATTGTTCCTTTCCAGCTTTTCCGTCGCGTTAAGAAAAAAAAAACCCTTTTACTTCATAAACCCTTTTATTTGTGATTACGAGTGGGAAATAGCCGAGGCAGAAATATTAAAGAAACATGAAAAAGACAAAAAGAGGCACATACTCTTACTAAAGCCTCTTGCAATTGGGTTATGTGGTGCTGAAGCCCTGATTGTGTTGTAGAAGTTTAGTGAATTTCGTATTCTATCCGGCCATCTCATCATCCTGGTCTTTATTTTGTGTTTTGCCGTGGCCGTTCTCCTCCTTGGCCACTTCGGATGGCTTTGGCTGGTCAGTGCTGGTAGAAGATCCAGCAGACTGCTTGTTAGTTGTGCCTGAGGCTTCTGAAGCCAGTGATTTTTCGCTATTTTCCAACGCCTTCACGAATTGTTCCAGGTCCCCTGCATTCGCTGCAGCGACAGCGTCGGCGTTGAGTTGAAACTGGGAAACTACTGGACCAAGCTGACCAGACTGCAGTGCATTAGAGAACATCGACAGTGCTTGCTGAAATTGGGGAGACGAGATGGTTTCCTTCAGCTGTTCTTTTTTGTTCTCATCACCTTCCAGCTGAGGTAGGTGTGCAACTAGCGCATCCACTTTCTCTTGGTCGGAAATAATCGAAGCCAACGTTTGTGAATTGACGGCAGATGCAAGATCGATATTGCGCCTCTGTCCGGATCCATCCACACCGGTTGCGCTAATGCCAGAAAGATAGTTTTGCAAATCGGACAGCAATATTCTTGTACCTCCGTCCGCAGTGCCCGCGTTGCCAGCATTTCGCCCGACAGGTGTGCTTATCGGCGAGCCAGCGGAAGCTCCTGACGCGGAGTTAGTTTTAGTGGTTCCACTTGTTTTCTTCGGTGCACGGGGCGTAGATGGTGCATTGACTGCGGCGCTTGGAGTGGTAGTGCTGCCACCGTTGCTATTATTGCTGGTCGCCAAGCTGCTACTGCTTCGATTCGACGGGGTAGCTGCGCTGGTTCGGCTGCTAGAATTTCCGGAATTGGAGCGGCTTTAAAGGATAAAATATTAGCTCTCACCAAGCTGCATCTCTGGATTGTGTTTACTTTTAATATTACTTACGTCATAGACCCGAGCAGGCTGCTCAGTCCGCCCATCTGCCCAACACCGCCGAATAATTGCATGATTTGCTGTTGCGACATATTGTTCAACATGTACTGCAAGTCACCATTATCATTGCCACCGTTTCTGCCACCAGAACCGATGCTATTCCCAGACGGTGGATTGTTGATCACTTCATTAATGCGACGGCACCACTCATCATCACGATCCGTCTTCGGTTCCTGCATCCAGAAGAATAACCTTCGGCTGGAAGACTTGAACTTCAACACATACACTCTGCCATTCTTTACGTAATCGATCTTCTTAAACTCGCAATCGTCCGGGAACAAAATGAGATCATCCTCGACCGTTCCGGAGGTACGATCCTTCCAGCAAAAGTGTATTAATCCATCTTCCGCCTGATACACGTATACCAGCCCCTTTCGGTTGTCCGGGTGAACCATCTTGTTTACCATGTTCATGCGCCCGGCACGAAATTCGACCAGATGTCGATTCCCACCGGAACTTCCACCCAACGCGCTACTGCTACCAAATATAGGTCCACTCATATTGCTATTTTTACGGAAAAAGTGAATGGTAAACTAGGTCGGTATTAAAAGATGACTTTGCTTTACTTTTGGGTGAACTCCGCCTGCCAGGGGGGAAGGAAAACAGAATTAGTAACATACCTCAAATTACGCGTACTTCAAAGTAGGAATTATATTTGCTGAATGTTTAGCACTAGCCCAGTGATGAACGATACCAAATGCAGTGAATGTGTTGCAGTTTCGATCTTTATCTTCAATACTGGTGCAATCCGATCAAAGAAACCTTCGTTGCCTTTTTCTATGGCGTGACAGAGCGTATTTCTGAGCGACAGTTGACGACACGCTTCAGAAACGCTTCATATATTGGACGCTTCGCCATCAGATTCATTTGCAAAAATCATTAGACAAAATTTTCTAAATACAAACTATCAATCTGCCCAAAAAAGGTCTCTTCAAAGAAAGGCAATTTTAGGGCAAAAACGTTCTGTTTCGATAGAATGAGAGCGATTTTGTATTAATGAAATGTTTTGGTGGTCGAGCTACGTTTGCTTGGTTACGTTTTTCTTGATTAGATTTTCTTGCAACAATTAAAATGGACGAAATGACAAAGGGCCCTCCAAACCAAGGTGTTATAAATGACAAGGTGAAGTTGTTCAGAGCAAAATGACATTTCTCGACTTGACATTTCTCTTCCGGGGGCTCCGGTATAAAAATCGGGGAGGGCCGGTGCGGGGTAATGAAATTTGTATGCAGAGAGTGACAGATGTCCCCCACAATGTCGCCCAGCAAAAGCGATAAAAATCAACCTTGTAAATACATTATCCTTGCTCCAAACTCGGCTGATAAAAACAAGTGGGGTAACTGTACCAGTTTTCGGCAGTATACCTATTTTCGGCAGGGTAGCTAAAAACGTGAAATTCTGCACAAATGCGGTAAAAAATTTCACAAAACACAATTTTGTAGTGAAAGTGTACTTATTTGATATTCACATACGAAGTTTCACACCATTGAATTAGCGGAACTTGGGGCAAGTGTGCCACCTTAAGCATTTCAAGTTATAAATTATTAAAACGTGTTTTTCAAAAGCCGATTTAAATCTCATGACCATTTTACATCTATTTCCTCATTTATATATGAGTTTCGCTTGAAAAAAGTGCAAACAAAACAGTTTTTGAAGCGTTTTAAAAAGGGTCCAAAAAGACGTTATTTTTTGGGCTATGGGGCAAGAGTGCCACTCGTATGGGGTAAGACGGCCACCTGGTTAAAATAACCGTATTTCTTAGATAATTGGAAATTATTACGTTTGTACCACTAGTGTATGTATTCCTACATGTATTTAGTCACCAATGAACCGTTTTTGACCACCAACTGTACCACAATATGGTTTCCCAAGCGCCACAGATTAAGCTTAAACGACTGGAAAATTGAATATCCATAGGAAAAAAATGAAAGCTTCACAGCTTCATTGGTTTGATCAATAGATGGCGTATTACAACTCATCATTATATTGCTATCCTTTTCTTGCAATGTGTTTCGACAAGTTTCATCTTATAATGACCTATATAGCCTTCTAACTTTCTGAGCAAAAATCTATATAAATGGTCGTGTGGTTAGATACGTGGGTATCAACACCAATGACCATTGCTCAAATCTCACTTGCTTCAGTGCTGGTGGTTTCCGTTGGAGTTTAGTATTTAAACAATCGTATCGCCGTTCTAGTTCTAGCGATGCATAACTTCAATGCGAAACCATACAACAGTACAGAGGAAATGAGAAAGCTCTCCTCCAAGCGATGAAGCTCAACTGGTTGGGGTATCCCACCAACAGATAGCGCCACCAGCTTTTTTGCTATTTTTAGAATGCATGAGTCGTTTGGCGTCTGCTAAACGAAGTCTTTCTATATTCCGTTTAGGTAGAGAACTTGAGTCGTTTAGAAGCCGTTTAGTGGTCGTTTAGTGGATTTGTGGCACTTGGGTTGTTACTGTTCTGTTTTTCCGGAGTGGAATCCGCTCACAATAGCGCACCATTCCGCAGCACGCTACAACAATGTTTACATTTTTGACAGCTCGCGCCTATGAAAGATGGTGGCACACTTTCCCCAAACAGAGATGGCACACTTGCCCCAAAAGTTGTAACTTTTTTGAAATTGAATTTTTCAGTTACAAAAAGAAAGTTTTTTTCAACTAAACCCACAAAAAATTTCACGTTTTCTCAGCTATACGGTGGTGTAAATATTTTCTCGGTTGATTGTTCGCATGATTTTTGAGAGCTTATTTGGTTGGATTAAAAAATTATAATATTCTGCTCAATTTTGAAACTCATTATAAATCAGTTTAAAACAATGGGAAATATCGATTGGTCTATATGAAATTAGGTTCAGAATACCTAGTCATTGGAAAGCAACCAACTGTATACACAATTGATCATTAAACTAAAGTTTTTAAGGAAAAATGCTTGGTGGCACTCTTGCCCCGTATGGCACACTTGCCCCAAATTCCGCTACGTATTATTCAAAATATCAAATAAATGTTTTTTTTTTTTTTTTTTGGCAGCTTTGCTGTCGGCCAATGGTTCGGCAGGTTTTGTGATTAAGAGAACCAGAACAGTAAAACAATGAAAAAGTGGTATATAATAAAGATTTTACGCTTATTTAATTTATTCTATCTTGTTCAGAATTTTAAAATCACGATAAATAAGTTATTTTTCACTTTAAATGCTGCCGAAAATAGGCACACAGTAAATGTTCATTTTTGACAGCTCAATGTTGTGGGCTGCTGCCGAAACTCGGAACAATAACACACCTGGGATTTGGCTGAATATTCCTTTTAAACTTGATCAGAACACTACAATGCGTATGTCGACACATAATATGACTTTTCTTGTACCAAATATCACCAATTTTACTACAAACTAAGACTAATTTAAGAGAAAAATATAAATTTGTAAGCAAGTTTGCACCGTACGCTATAACCATCAAACTGTCAATGGCTGCTCGCATCAAAATGGCCGTCAAAACGGGCCAAAATAAGCAACATAAAATTAATAATTAATGTGCTTTTTAACATCAATATTAGGAAAGTAAGAGTGTTAAATTGCTTTAATCATTTTTTTTTGTACATATTTACATTGATAAAAACATTTTCAGACCCGTATTCGCGCTGCCGAAAATAGGAGCAAAATCAATGTTTGCATTTTTACGAATATTTATGAAAAAGGGCTTTGAACCGGTAAATAAAAAATAGTGTAACATAGTATGATAGTTTATCAACCAGAATAACATCACTTGCATGAAAAATAATAAAAAAATGTGTATGTGTGAGCAGTTTTTGTGAAACTGCTGCACTAGCGCGCCGAAAACTGGTACAGTTACCCTGCGTTATTAAAATATTGCAGTTTTTTTTTATTGATTATTACTTCTGAATTCGGGCGGTATATTATTCAAATTTTTTCACAAAAGATTTGGTGAGCTCTAGCTGTAATATAAATTAAATTTAGTAAATTATTACTAAATATACCAACATCAGTTTTTTGGGAAATAACATCAGTTACCTGTTTCTTGGTTTGTCCGTACCAAGGCATAAGCTTGAATAAATGGACACGTTGTTTCAGGGATTCATTTTTCCTGCGTAGCTGCTTTTTAAGCTCCAGTCTATCGCACAGTGTTTGTTTGTAGAAAGAGAAGTCACCTTTTACTCCAGAAACGTCCTGCAATACAGACACTATTCGGTTTTGTGAGTTAAACAACTTTTCTCGCACGTGAGTGGCACGTGCTACATCATTTTCAAACTGTTGCCGCGAATTGTTCATCCGTTTGTGTGTTTCCTCGAGTTTTTCTCCGATGCGGTTAACTTCCGCTTTCAGCTCGTAGTACTGCTCCAGGCTGACATCCTGCATTTGTTTGTCGAGCTGATAGTTTTGCATACCATTTCGTTTAAATCGCTTCATGACTACGAAAAGCTGCTTTCGCTCTTTTGATAAATTTGTTCGAGCCTTATCGATTAGCTGCACAAGTTTGGCAATATCTATAGCACCACTGCAATCGTCAAAAAAGAACATTCCTAGTTGAGTAATCTTCTCGTCGTTAGCAGCGAGCTTGGCTAGACGCAAGGACACGATTTTGGAGATGCACGATGCGATGTGCAATTGAAATTCAGCAACTTTGTTTTGATGTTTCTCTGTACTTTCATTTTGTTTTGAAACGGGTTTTATCGACGCTACAGATTCAATAGCAGCAGCTACCGTTTGTTGATTTTTTTCATCTATAGTTTCTAACGGATCATGCAGAGAATTGTTATCTTCTAGAAATGTGATAGGGTAACAAATTAGTATAAAAAGCCACCAACGAAAAGTACATACTTATTACTGTTTTCATCACCAACAAGCTGAATAGGAATCGTTTTGCTAGATTTCCTCCTTAGGTTGGTTTCGAACGCATTATGTAAGTCATTCAGTATGGTTTTCTTTTTCACAATGGGCATTTTTCGTATTAATCTAGGAAGAATGTCAGTACTTCTTGAATTCGAACACTCTCAAGACATCAGCATGCTATTAAAACATTTCAAGGCAAATCGGTGAATAAATGTTTTGGTCTGCATAGTGTGTATACTACAGTAGCCTACTTAGTCGTGTCTTTGGTAACTGAAAAAAATATCACATTCCACGCAACCGGGCTATCCGGGTAGCCAGCGACTTTGAAGATATTTGAATGCGTAATCTAGTATCTATGCGATATTGGAATGAAAATTAAATCAACTAGGGTAACTGTACCTAATGTAGTTCCGGGCTGGTCTGGAGGTACAGGCGGTCCAGGAGATACACGGTTGATGGGGACCGAAAACGACCGCAAAATGCCGCGTACAGGCGGTCCCCGAGATACACGGTACCTCTTATACGCGGATTCGGAGATACGCGGTTTTCTAAATTTGACAATTCTTTGAGCAAATTGTACTGATTTGACACATCAATTGTAAATTGCCAAATAATTTCCGTTTTGATCGAATGTTTAAAACAATTTCAAATGGTTTAAAACTGTTATATTCAGTTGAAGCCCATATAACCAAGATACCGAAAACGCCACCAATTTCTTGTACTAAAAATCCAGTTCCATCAAACAAAGCTAAAAAACTATCAGTTTGGTGGGTTAAGCCACACGGCCACAGAAGCAGCCACCACTTCAATTTTGTTGAAGTCAGATTTTTATGCACGGGCAATTTATTTGCTCAACAAGTTTCACCTGTGTTAAAAATGTTATTTATTTGTGCAAAGGAAGCAATTAAACGTGTGTGTTTAAGTTGGTTTGTTGTAAAACATTCATGTGTAATATGTGTATATGTGTGTTTGTTTACTTGCGAATGAACTCTTCCATTTCGCTGGTCAGTGCATAGTTTATAGACTAATAATATTGCTGAAGTTGAAGTGCAGTGATGTAAGTGAATGAATTTAATCAACCGAGGAGTTCAAATCCTGTCCAGCATATTGACCTAAGCCAAACCTTGACCAAACTTTTCCTCAAAGCATTTTTGGAAAAGGTGGGTTAAGGGTGGACAAGATAAATACATCGGATCGGAACTGGCAGCTCCGATTGTTCTAAAATTTGGTGGGTTAACGACTGAATCGACCACCACAAACCCACGTGGGTTTGAAGTGGTTTTACAGTGGGTTAAGGACGATTTGGTTATTTGGGACGTGTGTAAATCTGGTTGCCAACTCTACGGTTAAACAGAGCAGCCATTGACAGTTTGATGGTTATAGCGTACGGTGCGAATTGGCTTACAAATATTTATTTTTCTTTTAAGTTAGTGCATTGTTTGTCGTAAAATTGGTGATATTTGGTACAAGAAAGGTCATATTATCCCAAATAGCCAGCTCGTACTTTATAGCTGATTTAGGGCTGTTTAACGAAAAATCGTTCCGATGTCGTACTTTGTGGCTGATTAAGCGATAGACGGTACTTTGCGGAACTATGGAGCTTTTTAACAGGCACATGGTACTTTTTGGAACTTTGCGGCTGATTAGCACTATGTGTAGGGTTCATGGTGGAACTTGAAGGCTTGTTAAGAAAGCGTACCGAACTTGGTGGAACTGTATAACTTTTTAATGCATGACATGGATACGAGATGGCTCTTGTCAAAGTGTCAAAGACGGACGCCGGCAATAATCTCATTGCTGCTGCACAAGTTAGATTCGTTGATTGAAGAATGAATATTAGGTGAAGTGATTGTGAATTATCAGTAAATTGTGTAAAATTTTGTGTAATACATCAATACAAAAGATTTAAAAATATACATATGTGTTTAAGCGAAACAAATCTTGTTGTTTATTTCATCGATGACGCTTGCTTGAAAATAAAACACAAAGAAAAATAATCCCTGGCATCGTGGCATAAGGAAGCTGCTTAGGCGCTGTTTGAAAGACCCACATAGAACTTTGATGCTGTTTATCTACTGCAAAAGGCGAATTAGAGCAGCGATCTTTAGCGTGCCAAAATGAGCTGCTTAAGCAATTCTGTCTATTTGGGATGTGTCGATATACGCATTGTAGTGTTCTGATCAATTTTTAAAGAAATATTCAGCCAAATCCAAGGTGTGTTATTGTTCCGAGTTTCGGCAGGAGCCCACAACATTGAGCTGTCAAAAATGAACATTTACTGTGTACCTATTTTCGGCAGCATTTAAAGTGAAAAATAACCTGTTTATCGTGATTTTAAAATTCCGAACAAGTTAGAATAAATTAAATAAGCATAAAATCTTTAAAACACCACTGTTTCATTGTTTTACTGTTCTGATTCTCTTAATCACAAAACCTGCCCAACCATTGGCTGACAGCAAAATAGGTACACTGCCGAAAACTGGTACAGTTACCCTACCTCTTATACGCGGATTCGGAGATACGCGGTCTTCCAAATTTGACAGTTCTTTGAGCAAATTGTACTGATTTGACACATCCACTGTGAAATACCAAATAATTACCGTATTGATCGATTGTGAAATACCATTTCATAAGGTTTAAAACTGTTCAATTCAGTAGAAACATATCAAATAATTGATTTGGTGGCTTAAACAACCCCCTACTTGCAAAATTGCACGAAAATTAGTGATATTTTGGCGGGAAATCACGAGATTCGACTTACGCGGAAATTCGAGATACGCGGTATTTTGCGGCCGTTTTCGGTCCCCATTAACCGTGTATCTCGGGGACCGCCTGTACTTCCTTTTTGGGAATGTAAACAAACAAATAGCAAACTTCTCAAAACACGTGAACTTATCAACAATACAGTTCAATGCCGGTGTTGCTTAGCAGTTTGCTTAAGTTTAGTAAAAATAGTCGAGTAACAAGTTGTTGCAAATTGTGGCATACGTTGTCCGCTATATCCAAAGCGAATAGCAGCACCATGTCCGAAACTTCAGTTCAAAATTTAGTGTGGATAGACTTGGAAATGACGGGGCTGGATGTGGATAAGGATCGAATTTTAGAGATCGCTTGCATTGTAACCGACAGCAAATTAAACATTATTGCAAAAGGACCAAACATAATCATAAATGAGCCTGATGCTGTTCTGGAAGGAATGAACAGCTGGTGCAAGGATCATCATTCAAAATCGGGATTGATAGAAGCTGTGAAGAAATCTACCTACAGTGTAGACCAGGCGGAAAGGGATGTATTAGATTTTGTTAAAAAATACTGTCCTGAGCGAAGGTGCCCGATGGCAGGAAATAGCATTTATATGGACCGCTTGTTCATTATGAAATATATGCCAACATTGAATGAATATCTTCATTATCGTGTGATAGATGTAAGCACGGTGAAGGAATTATGCAAACGATGGAATCAAAACGTCTATAACTCTTCGCCACCGAAAAAGCTTGCCCATCGTGCTTTGGATGACATTGAAGAAAGCATTAATGAGATGAAATATTACAAGAGCATGTTTTTCAACTCAGATGAAACTAAAATTGGTCGTGACTAGGAACCATAGATTTGTGAATACATATATTGCTCTAAAACTTTCAGTTAATAGTGTGGCACTAGAAAATGTAGTGAGAATAAAAGCCTATTTTTTTTTAAAAACATCCGATTTTATTTTATTTGCAGCCACTTTCCCAAACTCGATCGTAGAGTGTCGACGACGGTGAACGAATTTGTGGGCCACGTGAAGGATAATTCAACCCCTCTCGGGTAAAAGCTATCTTTTCGTCCGTTCGACACCAATAATTTAGTTACTCTCCCGAGTAATTTAAGGAGCACATAAGGAGCAGAAGTGAGTGAAGCATGATGAGAGGTCTTTCGTGATCCGAATATGCAAAAATTAAAATGGTGAAGTTTCTCTTATTTGCAAAATCCCAATGATTCTTTATTCATTCAATGTACGGTCCCTTTTATACGCTCAGAAGCCCATACAATTGGCAGGGTGTTAGTGTATCCTTTTTGAATTCGAGAATGATTATTATATAAGGATGAGTTCCTTGGGTTAGAATTTGTTTCGCTTTTTTAATACGCTTTACCGGGTTCTAGATAAGGATGATCGCGCATCTCACTAGTTAACAAGTTTTACGAAAAAACGGTAGTTTTTACATGACTCTCTTGCTGATCCAAGCAAACCACTATTTTATGTCATTTTGACAATCGCTTCGATCAAGTTTGGGAAAGGAGCTGTCGGGCTTATACAGTGAACCCTCTCTTATTTGACACCTCTCCAATTTGAACAACCTCTCTTATTTGAACATTTTGCACAGTCCCTTGATTTCCAGTACATTTTTGTTTCTCTAATTTGGAAAACCTCTGAAATCTGTGTCCCTCTTATTTGAGTATGGTGTTGCCATGGTTATTGAAAGATGTATGCTCAAATTATAGATTCTGTTCGCAGTTTCCTATAGCAACAGTTAAGGCTGCATACTAAATGTTCTGTCTCTTTCTTGTTTGTATGGACCTTTCATTCACTTTAAACCTCTGTAATTTGAAAATCCCTCTTATTCGACAGTCCCATCGCCTCTCAAATAAGAGAGGGTTCACTGTATTTCTTTGCGAATTCATGCGCTGGTTTTCTGAAACATGATGCGTTTTCAACGAAAAAAAAAACACTTAGAGCATATTTAAATGGTTTAATTTACCAAGCAAACCTGCCGCTTTATTGTTTTAAAACGTAAAAAAAAGTTTAAATGAGTTTAAGTAAAATTTTTAAAGTTTTGCATTAACCCATTCACAGTTTCGCGATTTTGGTACAGTCGTCAACTCTTACGACTTAATAACATGCCCGGCATGGGTTAAATCTTCGTATGGATCGTTCCGTCGTAGCAAGGACTGACTATCTGGCTAAAACGTTAGGCACACCATCAGTGCAGTAGGCTATGATTACCAAACAGTGGATTTTATCTCAGCAGAATTTCGCTTCCTAGGCATAGTAGCCTATGCCTTCTGCCGTAGTAAATTAGTTCATAGTTAGCCACCATCCGAGCAAGTTGGCTTTTTTTTGCTCTCCGTTTTAACTGTAAAATTTGGTGACGAGGAAAAGTTCAGAAGCACCTCGAAGGTTTTTTTAGGGAAAACATGAAATAACAAAAGTGTCCGAAGAGGATGTGCAAAACGCAATCGTCCAGCTCACGAATCTCGTCGCGAAGCAGCAGCGGCAGATCGATAATTTAGCATTCGAATTTTTTTGACGGTGGCTAGCGGAACCGAGAAGGCAATCGAGTCGTTGGCAAATGAAATCAAAATTTCTTGCACGATCTGGACGCAGGAGTTGTCTTTGATGCATGGTATGCTAGGTACGAAGACGTCTTCATTCAGGACGATAGACGACGCCGCCCGTGTGAGATTGCTTCTACGTAAATTAAGCACCCCTCTGCACGATATGTAAGTCAACACTGTTCTGCCACAGCATCCTCGCGACTTCATTCTGGATGAGACCGTCACAAAACTGAATAATATGCAATATTGCAACTGAATGCAATAATTTTATTTGGTCGCCAGAAGTAGATTTTTCACTCCCGTTACCATTGCATGCAGTACGATAAGAGTGACGCGGATGATTTTACCTCGTGTGCTGCGATGGTCAACAAAAACTGGAAAGCGTTCAACTCACGTCGGATCAATTCAAAGCTCTCCGATTTGTATGTGGATTCCAATCGCCACGGGATGCGGACAACCGAGCCAGATTGATTTTGTAACTGGAAGCTGATGAAACTGCAGTTGCTGAACAAGGAGAAGCTGAAAGTAAGGTGACTTTGGAAAACCTGGTGGAAGAATGTCATCATGTGCCCAACCTTAAGCATGACTCGCAGATGGTGAAAAAAGGAGGCTTGCTCCGTCAACGCCGTTTCGCGCAACCAGAACCATTTCTCTTCGAAGAAGACCAACAAAGTGCCAAAGACACCCTGCTGGAAATGTGGGGAACTGCATTACGCTTCTGAATGTCCTTTTGCATCTTTTGTACTAGATGCAAGCAGCAAGGACATAAATAAGGCTACTGTTCAAGCAGTAAGCCCGCAGCATCAAAGCCTTTCAAGCAATTGAAGCCCAAAAAGATCATGAAGACGAATGGCATTTACACTGTTAGCAACGTTGGAAGGAAACGCAAATTCGACTCGATCGAGTTCAACGGGGCTTCAGCAAGCTTCAGGTCAAGCTTCAGCATGACTTAGTGTCCGACAACACCATCATTTCGAACGAAACATGGGCTACCATCGGACGACTACTCACTCAACCGACCGATGAATCTGCTGTCACAGCGTCTGGTAGTGATTTAAATCTCCTCGAAGAGTTTCAAGTCTAAATCCACCATCAATAACGTGACCAAGATAAGGCGCATTTTCATCTCTGATAGCGCCGACTTCAACGTTTTGGGAATCGATACTATCTGTTTGATCTGTAGTCCGCAACGATTAGCAGCTTGGTCACCGTCGTAAATCAAAACTCTGAACAATTCGTTGATTGCCTCAAGCACCAGTTTCTGGAGGTATTTCGAAGCACGCTGGGTAGATGCATAATAGCGCAAGTGAAGTTATACTTGAAGCCTGATGCCCGTCCATGCTACTGCCCGAAGCGACCAGTGGCGAGGAGCACGACCGTATCCTCTTTGCCAGCGGTCGGCAAAGTCCGGCCCGCGGGCCAAATGCGGCCCGCCACAACATTCAATCCTGCCCTCGAAAGGATTGGACTGATGTTGAAAGATGGGAAGAAACGATTTATACACAAATTACTGAAGATCTTTTAGTATACCATATTAAATCATCGTACTTTTTCAACTTTTAATTAAAGTACTATGGAATGACGGACCGTTCAGTATGTTCGAACTCGAGGTCAATATCCCCGTAATTTTTGCATGATAAAAATATGCCGTTTTCGGCTGGCTGCAGAAAAAAGAGTAGTTCAAAGGTAATTATTTAAGCTCACTTCCACAAATAAATTCAAGACTTTGCGAATTGCCTTTCGTCAATTATCAGGAAGTTTCACCATGGTGGACAAAAACATGCATGATTTAAGTTCTACCTTCGATTTTTATCAATTCCTCCTAAGTTTTCGCTACAAAATTGTTAGAGTAGAGTTTTTGCATCACGTTGGTGCAGAAAAAAAATCGATGGAACACAGGTGACGGATGTTGGACCAGTTCGCAGACTAGGGTGTCATATCGAAATTCTGTCGAAATTCACCTGAAATGATTGCATTGAGTTTTCGCGTAATTTTTTGCCACTGCGAATTCATTATTCATGTTTCCCAGCTATTATTTTACTGTTTGGTGGTCCGGATATTTTGGTCCAGCTAATGCAGTAATGTAGCTACTTGTCCCTCTTACATCATTTCAGCTTCTTTTGGAATCTCAAAAATGAACCTGGGCTTTCTTTAGATGCTTTGATTATTGTCTACTAGTGCCAAGATGTTGGTGACTAAAATGCCGAAACGGGTATACACGACGTCCACAAACTTCCGCACGGAGTCCATTTTGGACGCTATAGGGTGCCATTCTTTGATCGCGCACGCTTTTGATTCACTTTTTTGGCCATCATGGTTAGAGTTCGGCTGATAGAGGTGTCAAATTTAGTCTGCTAACTAATTGGATTTTTTTTCTTTTGGCTCAACAACCGTTGCCGGTCAAGGCCTGCCTGCACCACTTGTGGGTTTTGCTTTCAGTGACTAATTGATTTCCCCCCATAGCAGGATAGTCAGTCCTACGTATGGCGGCACGGTCCATTTGGGGATTGAACCCATGACGGGCATGTTGTTAAGTCGTACGAGTTGACGACTATACTACGAGACCGGCTTAACCAGACCGGCCATGGATACTTCTACTCAAAGTGCAATTAACGTTTTGTTAGTGCGGGTTAAGATAAACCCATGAAAAATCGACAATTGTTGTCCATTTTTTTAATGCAACCATTTTGTAATATTAACATTATTTTAACACCACAATAAGACTATCGAAATGAAGGTCGCATACGAAATTTTATAACGATAAGATACACTAAAGTCTGATTACAATGAATTTTTTCAAAGTTTTGCATACGACTGTCACCAACGTAATACATGGAAAACAAAGTTTTAGTGTAGTGAAATAGCAAACATTTTTCTCGCGATAATATTTGTTCTACTATTCGTTCTTCTTAATTTCACACAAATCAGTTTTTTTCTTTTTTATCTGTTTTAGGGGTATTTTGCATCGTATTTGAAAACAAATAGGAACATTGAAAAAACCCTGTTGTTTTAATGAGAACGACGATTCCACGCAGTTCCTGTTTACGAGTGCAACGATTGCCAAAGTGCTAAAGTTTTTCATAAGAAATCATTAATCAATTTATCTGACATTACATAACTTGTCCATAAAATATTTTTATAAATACTAAATGCACATTTGCCTCGATAGTTTTTTCAGTCAATAACACTTCAGTATCATCCCCAGAATAGTCTTAATATTTTTTTTTGCGGCGTGGGAGGATGTGGTTGCTATTGCGATATTGCGATATTGCTCTTGCGATATAATAAGCGATATTGCTGTTGCTTTGTTATGTTTTGAATTATCACACTATTACCCTTCTTTTGGCGATCCTCAAATGATTAAGAGATGCAATTAGTTTTTAAGTAGATATTATCAATTTTTAACCATGCTTGGATGAAACAATTATAGGACAACAGCAACAATACCAATTTTTTTTTGTTTCTAAAATTTTGTAATGTAATAATTAAAGCACAATAATATAAAAACCACATTCTCCTGGCCCGCAGCTTTAGATCATTTACTAAATTTGGCCCTTTGCCTCAAAAGTTTGCCGACCGCTGCTCTATGCTGTTTTCGAACCCGTTCATCGGTATGGTTTCCCTTTACATCTTGAAAAATGCCGTTTCGCGCTGCCCCAGATCGGTTTACTCGGATTGATCGTGGGCAAGGACAGTGTTCGGCCTGACCCGTTCAAAACAGAAGCCATTGCCAAGATGCCACCCCCGAAGGACGTGAAGCAACTTCGCTCCTACCTCGGAGCTATCAACTATTATGGTCGATTCGTTCCGCAGATGAAGCACCTCAGGGCACCCGTGGACGACCTGCTGAAGAAGGATGATCGCTGGAACTGGACTAAACAGTGTCAGTAATCTTTTGAGCAGGTCAAGACCATTTTATTCTCCGACCTGCTGCATACTCACTATGACCCGTCTAAGGAGATCATCATCGCGGCAGAAGCATCGATGTACGGTCTTGGAGCTGTCATCATGCATCGATTTACGACCGGTTAGGTGAAGGCAATCGCACATACTTCTCGGTCACTGACGCCAGCGGAAATGAACTACGACCAAGTGGAAAAGGAAGCACAGGTAGCCTATGTCATCTGTCGTAATAAATTAGTTCATAGTTAACCACCAAACGAGCAAATTGGCTTTTATTTGCTCTCCGTTTGAACTGTACCAATCAGATAAGAACGTTCTACAGAATGAGGCTGCTATACTTCAACAAAGGAGAAGAAAAAATATGACCGAAACGCTTTACGTTTATTCAGAAAGAATAGCTTGTTTAAGTTTGTATGTTTTGGTTGTACAGGAAGTTGAAAATCATTACTCATTTGAATCAAGCGAACAACACATTGGTAGCTGTCGCATCGAGTGGAACACTGTTTACATTAGCTCTTAAACTATCGGTGGTACAACAGTAAGTGAATCCTTTGGAAAATGTTTGGAACGCAGCATTAGACCAACCATAAGGGGCGCAAACATCAGGACATAAGAGTTCGCTGGAGGGAATAGATGTTCGGTACGGATCGTTACTGGTAACAAAAGCGATAGCTGCATTGCTGCTTGGTGATTTGATAATTTTCCACGTCCATTTTGGCACCGTTATTCCGTTTGCACTAAGTGTGATGGAAACTTGTGTACCATTTGTATGGGGCAGTGTTAAGACATCGAACGTTCCAGTATACACCAACAGGTCGCGTTGAAGATGATCAGCAATGTTGCGAGCGATCTTTTCTACAGTCAACCAGTTGCCACCGTTGACCTTTTGCCACTGAGGGGCAACATTGACGTAAAAGTACGTATACCACTGCCAGGTACGGAAAATACCATCTGCATCCGGTGTCAAATGTCCCCTAGCTAGGTAATTGGTGGAGTTCACATACTTTGCAGCCTGGTTGGACGATCCGAGTAGATCGGATAATCGTGTTTGCTGCGCCTTGATGGTATAAGAAGTGTCCACCATAACAGAACTGGGAACTCCAGCTACTTTGAAAGATGGGCGATAAGACTCCACTATACTATCTGAAATTGTACGCGTATCTCGCTAATGTATAAGTAAAGCAAAATAGAGAAATACACAATATAACGACAGCCTACCTGCAATAGAATCTCCATGGATAACATGCTTTGTGTAGACAGCGGACGCTGTCTGGGAATTGTAACACACAGAAAAGTGTTTCACGAATCCAATTCCAGCAATATCGAATCCAATATTGCGAATCGTACCACCGTTTTCACATCCATCACTTGTCAACTGAAGATCTCCAGTAACAACCTTGGCGCAAACTATGCCGGATGCATTTATCGGAAGACCGTTTAATAGGAATGTGCTTGCACCAACACATGTGAGAAGTGCCGTTTCTTGTAGTACTGCAACATAGAGACACACATATACCATGCTTCGAGTAAGTATTACGGTTTTGGGAAACTTCGTACTTACTGTTGACTACGTTATTTTTGGGACATGCAATAATACTTGACTCGCCAAACGCCCAGGTAAGTTGCCCGTTCTTTGGTATCCAAAGATTATCATTCTTCAAAAACACAGGCTCCGGAAAGGTGAGATCAGTTTTTACATTAATTGTACATTCTGCGTGAATATAAGATATTGTGGATGTGGATAAATTAGAATGTGGAAGAGCTTGTAGCCAATGTCGAGTTACTTATGGCTTATGACGGTTTCCACGAAACAAAACGAAAGAACAACCAGTGACCACATCTTGGATTGATCTGTTCAGTTTCTTATTTGCGATACAGTTTTGTGTAGACAATACAATAGGTTGATTTATTCCGTTCGAAAAGTTGTATGAATTGTTAGCGTTGTTGTTGAGTTTTTGAAAACTAGTAACGATGTTTTTTTGTATTAAGCAACATTTTTGCTGTTGCATATGGATAAGTTATTGTGAAGTTGTACAGCTTGTATCTCATAAACTGTGTGTTTTGTATTCAGATAACTGTGGGCTTCTTTTAGTTGGCAGCGAATGATGATCTCATGCCACGATAATAGCATATGAGAAGCGTTGTACCGGGGTTATTTATTTGTTAGGGTTTTACCGAGTGTTTAACTTTGGGTATCTTAAACCAATTTGGTTTGCATGGTTTTTTAAACCAATTTTTGCCACTTATGTTAAACATTTGTATCGAAAGTTTACACAAAATAAACTTGTCCATGTACATACACGAAGTTGAGGCAAATACATGGCCTGTATTATTAAATATCTATGATAATAAACATTATTTATTGTTTAACGAGAATTTGATTCAACACCTTTATCTGTTGGCAGTGTTGTGGCAATTCCTCGTTAAAACGGGGGTACCCGTACCCGTATCCTGTATGATGAGGTCTGGGCCCGCGACTTCGAGACAGTAGCACAAGTTCGACCGCTGCCCAAAACCAATGATCAGAAGTTTCAGCGCCCACCAGCTGGCAATCATCACTCAGGCTCATAAACTTTGCCTCTTCCAAGTACAGAGCATCCACAGCACCTTCTTCCAGCATGCACGTCGTCTTAGCTACACATGTAGACACCATAAGGATTATTCAAAGTCCTAATTCGACCACGTTCTGATTGAAGGAAGGCACTTCTCGGATATTATCGACATTTAAACGTTCCTGGTAATGGTAAATCTACGCCAGCAACTTTCCGTAGTTAACATCCACAGAGTAAGTCCACCCCAAGGCTCAACCTGGACCGGTTGAAGTGTGCTGATGCAGCGGAGGGGTACGCGACAGCGCTCGGAGAAGCGCTACCCACCGACAACAACATCGCCGCGATGCCCATAGCAGACCACTGGCGTATGTTGGAACGAGCCATCAGCACTGCAGCCGAATATAAGATCGGCCGCTTACCACGTAGAGAGAAAAAGGAATGTAAACCCTGCTCTTTCAGGCCAAGCAGCGCCGTTTTGAAGAGTCAGACGGACAGCTTTCTCAGTCGGGGGACACCCGCTTCTTCTACAGGAGATTCAAGGAGGCACGGAGAGGGTTTGCTCCTAAAACCGCAATGTGCCGGGATGCGGAAGGAAATTTCCTGACGGACGAGCGGGAGGTGATCGAAAGGTGGAAGTGCTTCTACGAAGGACTTCTCAATGGAGCAGAGGCAGAAGAGGCTGGAGCAAGTGGCAGAACAAGGCAACCACCACAGCAGCAGCATACCAGTAACAACAGCGACAGCATCGGCGCTGACGACGAGGTGCCCCGCCATCTCTGGATGAGATTGCCAGCGCCATTAAGAAGCTTAAGAGCAATAAGTCTGCCGGCAGCAATGGACTGGCGGCCGAGCTCTTCAAGATGGACCCGGAGAGACTTACGTGAAATCGTGAATCGTGAAAGTCTGCGAGCAGGAGGAACTACCGGAGGAGTGGAAGCTGGGTGTTATTCACCCAGTCTACAAATAGGGCGACAGGCTGGATTGCTCGAATTTCCGAGCCATCACAGTCCTGAATGCCGCCTGCTAGATCCTGTCCCAGATCTTGTTTTGCAGGCTTGTGCCCCTTGCTACAAATTTTGTCGGCAGCTAACAAGCAGGGTTTGTTGGAGGCAAATCCACCACTCACCAAATTTTCACTCTACGGAAGATCCTCCAGAAATGCGGAGAGCGCCAGATCCCTACTTACCACCTATTCATCGACTTCAAGGTGGCCTACGACACCATAGATCGGAATAAGAAATTGATCAGGCTGTTGGAGGCCACCATGACTGGGGTGTAGTGCAAGGTGAGGGTATCAAACTTGACGTCGGAATCGTTCGAATCTCACAGGGGTCTGAAGCAAGGTGACGGTCTTTTCTGTCTGTCCATCAACATCGCCCTGGAAGATGTCATTCGAAGTGCGAGGCTAGACAACGACATCCGCGGCACAATTTTCTCCGGTCTCTCCAATTTCTTAGCTTCGCGGATGACTTCGTTATCATCGGCAGGACAACAGTCAAGGTTTGTGAGGCGTACTCTCGACTAAAACGCGAATCAGCAAGAATTGCATTGAGAATCAATGCGACGAAGACGAAGTACCTGCTTACCGGAGACTCAGACCATCTGGGAAGCAGCGTATTTATTTATTAATTTCATATATATAATCGACGGACCATCGTGTCTAATCGGCAACCTTATAATTAAATTAAGGAGCATATAAATAAACCTCTAGTTATAAGCAAACATTAAATGTGACGTAGACGCAATTTCTCCTTGAACGTGGAAGTAGACATACTAAAATTGAACAAATAGAGGGACATACGTATAATAGGGTGTCCCTGGCTATGGTTGTTGCGGGTACGCGGTACACGGAGATGGAAATTAGATCTAAGAATCCGACAGGGAGCGAACAAATTGATGCTGGCTAGTAATGCCGGGGAATCGATCTCTCCGTTAAGGAGCCGGAATATAAAAAGGCATTGGGCGTTTTTGCGTCGAGAGCAGAGTGGTTCAAGTCCGAGAAGCAGACACCGCTGAAGGTAGGAGGGCCGAGGGTGGTGCGATTGCCATGGAAGGAGTCGAACCGCATACCTGGTGATTCTCCGTTGAATAGCTTCGAGGCGATTGATGTCGCCAACGCCAAGCGGGCACCAGATCGGGCAGCAGTACTCCAGGCACGACCTTACGATGGCACAGAAGATCGACTTGACGCACATGGGATCGGTAAACTCGCTACAGTAACTGTCGTTTCTAACTGGAGCGAATATTTTTACGTCGTCGGCGTACATTAGGTGTTGGCCTGGCGGTAAAATAAAAGATAGATCATTTATATAGATGAGGAAGAGTAGCGGTCCCAAGTTACTCCCTTGAGGCACTCCGGAGGAGCTGGTGAAGGAGTGAGAACGATGAGATCCTATGCTTATTTTTATGTTGTTGTTGACTTATACTTTATTTTAACAAACATATATATAAAAACGATCAAATGATAAAAGTAAAAGGAATACGGTGCCGCGCGCGCTAGCCACGTCTATTGCTGGTGCAGATAAGATCCCGAGTGTTCGTTACATCGCAGGATCCCCGATCGTAATGGATCATGCACGAGAGAGAGAGAAAGAGACGACTATATTCGCTATACATCGAATGCTGTCAGTTCCCGGAAAGCATCGAGTGTGCGAAGAGGCTGCAGTCTCGGCGGACTGCAACATCTCCCCCGGCTAAATGAGCTGATAGGCTCCGAGCCGACGCGGAAGTCTTCTTACTCGAGAAGACCTGCGTGGCAAATCTATCAGGCGCTGGTCGGTCCTACCTCCGTGACGGTTGTCGAGGTCGGCAGGAGGTAGCGAGCTGGATGTCGTCAAAGGAACATCCATCGGGGTCGTCGCTGCTAGTGATGAATAAGCGGGCGATGACCGTGAAAGCGCTGTTGGCTCGCTTACGATTGGTTCCAGCTCCGGCTGGGTTGGCTCTGGTCGGGAAGAAGAAGAAGACCATTCCTCTAACAGTACATCAAGCGGCAGCTGATGTCCCTCAGGTGCACGGGCTACCGCACGACGCCTGATTTGGTTTATGTGGCGCCGAAGTAAACGTCCATCACTCGCAATGACGTCATACATAACGCGTCCACAGCTACGAACGATCTTTCCCGGTATCCACTTCCATGAGTTTCTATAGAAAGATTTTGTAGAAACGAGATCGCCAGGTTGAAAACTTCGCACTGAAATAAATGAGGAAGGAGATAGTGAGTGTGATGATGGGGGCCGCAACAGCTCCAGTGCTGTCCTGATGGGGCGGCCGAACATTTCCTCAGCTGGAGATTTCTGCTGGCTCAACTGCGCGTTTGGTGTCGATCGGTACGTCATGAGAAACAATTCCAGGGCCTCATCAAGGGACGTCTCGTCGCTCTGGATCTTCCGCAGTGCTCGTTTCAGCGTATCGACGAACCGCTCCGCCTGTCCATTTGATTGCGGATGGAACGGTGCTGTCGTGATATGCTCGATCCCGCTGCTGTTGCAAAACTCCGCAAACAAGGCGCTGGTAAATTGCGGACCGTTGTCGCTAACTAACGTTTCAGGCATACCGAAGCGAGCGAAAATGTTCCGTAACATGGAGATGGTGGCAGATGTTGTTGTACTCGTAGTTTTGTAGATTTCAGGCCACTTGGAGAAAGCGTCAACCACCACTAAAAAGTAATACCCTTCCAGTGGCCCAGCATAGTCCACGTGTACTCAACGCCAGGCGCCCGATGGTGTTGGCCATGTCGCAGGTGTTGCTCGAGGGGGTGCTTTAGCGGCTGCCAAACAGGATCCACAAGATGCCACGTAGCTCACAATATCGTCGTCGATCATTGGCCAATACAGGTAGCTTCTCGCAATCGCCTTCATTCTCTGCATCCCCGGATGACCCTTGTGCAGCTGCAGCAAACAACGGGAACGCAGTTTCTCCGGGATGACCACTCTCTCCCCGAAAAGTATACACCCCTCAACGGTTCTTTCCTATTGTGGTACCGTGCCAAATCTGCTCCGAATGAAACGTCATGCGGCCAACCGTCCTGCACGTACTTATGGACTTTCCGGAGCAAGGGGTCAGTCTGCGTAGCTGTCTCAACGTCTCTAAAACATAAAGGAAATGAGCTAAGCGCATTAATGGCAACTGACCTTAAGTCGTTTTCTAACTCCAGGCTGGCGATGACGTATTCAGCTTCAGGTTTGGCGTGATGATGTATGAGCCGAGATAACACATCGGCGTTTCCAAATGAGCCTGTTGCTACATACTCGATGTCCATGTCATACAACTGAATAGTTAGTGCAAACCTCTGCAGCCGGTTTGCTGTGTATGTCGGAATTCCTTTCTTACTGCCAAATATGCGTACCAATGGTCGGTGGTCGGTCTGCAGTGTGAAATGACGACCGTATATCATACGATGAAATTTGGTTACAGCGAAAATTATTGCCAGTCCTTCTCTGTCGATTTGGCTATAACCAATCTCCGCCTTGCTGAGTGCTCTGGATGCGTGTTGTACCACTTTTAGGGATCCGTCTGGGTACTTGTGGCATAGCGTTGCTCCTAAGCCAACTGATGATGCATCGGCGGACACAACTATGTCGCGCGTTGGATCGTAGTGTGTGAGCAAGAGCTCCGTGGACAAGAGGGCTTTAAATTGGTCAAAAGCTTTCTGACATTCGGGTGTCCACTGGAACACACTTCCGGCTAGCAGCAACTTATCCAATGGGTAGCGCAAGTTACGCATGTTGGGGATAAACTTGGCATAAAAATTTATCGCACCGATGAATGATCGAACGCCTGTTACATCTTTTGGAGCTGGCAAATTTTTGATGGCGTCGATCTTTGCCGGGTCGGGTCGTAGGCCTCGGCTGTCGATGATATGCCCCAAGTAGCGTATTTCCGACTTGTTGAATGCGCACTTTTCACTCCGGATGGTAAACCCATAGTCCCTTATGCGCTTCAGCGTTTCTTCAAGAGCTGCATCATGCTCTTCCTGTGTTTTCCCTCCAACTATTACGTCATCCATGTAAGCAGATACTCCATTTACCCCGGCGAGCATTTTATCCATTATCTGCTGAAAAGCACCAGGGGCCACTTTTATGCCTGGAGGAAGCCTGTTGTAATGGTATAGACCACGATGCGTATTAATTGTCAGCAGGGGTCGGCTCTTTGCTTCTATTTCTACCTGCAAAAATGCATCGGATAAATCAATTTGTGAAAATATTACGCAACGGGCTAGCTTAGAAAAAATGTCCTGGGGTAAAGGAAGCGGATATTCGTGCGGGTGTAATGCTGCATTGAGTCCGGTGCTATAGTCTCCGCAAAGCCGTATTTTGCCGTTCGCCTTTCGAACCACTACGACTGGTGCTGCCCAATCCGAATAGTCGCAGGAACTGATGATGCCTAGATTCTCAAGCCGATCCAACTCTTTATTTACAGCATCTTCCATCGCGTATGCAACCGGACGTTTCGGTCGAAAAACTGGTCTGCTCCCTTGTTGCAGCTCTAGGTGAATTTGTGCCTTGGTGCACAGGCCCGTTCCACTAAAAAGCGAAGGAAATTCTTTCTCCCAGGATCGTGGTTCAGCTGTGCCTATGTGATTGCAATAGCTATCCATCGGGACGGTCCCCAAGCCGAAAAGATGAATTAAATCAGCCCCGAACAATGACACATCCGCTTTTGACACGCGAATTGTCGCTTGCTTGGTGGTATTATTAATGCTCACGTTCGCTTCAAACTCACCTTGAAGGCCGAAAACTTCACCAGTAGCTGCTTTCGCTCTTACCTTGGGTGGGTTGAGGTGAGGCTTACCCAACTGCTTCCATAGTTGCTGGTTAATGACAGTGATGTCCGATCCGGTGTCTAGCTGTAGTCGAGCTGGCTTCTCTCCGATGAGTATGCTGACAAATTTCCGCTTCTGCTGCACGCTGCATACGTTGACACGTACTACTCGCGATGACACTGCACGGCGATGATCGAATCGCGGTCGTCCTCTGCGCCGTTGTGACGAGTTGCAGAAACCCTCTCGATGACCTGTACGTCCACAATCTCGGCACTTGTTGGTTCTGTAGGTGCAGTCCCGGGTCCAATGCAGAGCACCACAAAGCCAGCACAGGGTGCGGGGTTTGGAGGCTTCGTTTCGGGGTGCTGGTTTGGGGTAGCGCTCGTTGTTGGTGTTTCGATGCCACTGGGGGTTGTTTCTGGCTTGCACTGCCTGTACTCGCTCACTAGTGTCCGTAGCGATCATAGCGCTATCAGCTTTTACACGCACCAAACGTTGACAATCTGCTGCTAGCTGCTCTAGGGTGGCGTTCTTCCTGTCTTCAATGGCGGCTAACAGTTTCATTCTTATGTCCTGTACGCTTTCGTCCTTTAATCCGCATACGAGGATGAGGCACTTAAAATCTTCCTCCGTCATCAAAGAAAATTCTGCATCGACGCACGCTTTATTGACTCGACAGGTAAATGCTAGCAGATCCTCGGTGCGCGTTTTGGTAATATTAAGACACTTGAAGCGTTTGCTTAACACCGACTCCATTTTGCCGAACAGGACGGTAAGCTTTTCCACCATTTCGTTGAAGCTGAAATCTCGCGGTGCACGCGGTAAAATAAAATTACTAAACCGGGCGTGTTCAGCGGTTCCAAGCTTACGTCCCAGGAGTCGAACCTTGGCGGCGTCATCCAAGCGAGAAGCATTTTCACGAAACAAATCTACATGTTACTCCCGCTTCTGGATCGTACCGGAACTCACTAATATTACCGGCGAGGGCTTCCAGTATCAACTCCGGGTTGCTCGGTTTTGGCACAAATTGCAGATTGGGGATCGGTGGCTGCTGCTGCTGTTGTTGTTGCACGAGCTGCGATAACAGTTGCTGTTGCTGTGCCATTTGCTGCTGCTGTTGGGCAAATTGCTGTTGTAAAAGCTGCAGCGTTTGCTGCAGCGGCGATGAATCCGATGGCGTGTGCTGCGGTGGCTGGGGGTGAATGAACCCTGTGTTCAGGACCCCATTTTGTGAGAGACGACGTTGCTCCTCGATGATCGGCGTCTCTTCTGGGCTGGACATTCTGCGGCGTTTCCCTACTTGTCGTTGACCGTTTCCACTTAAACTCGTCGCCACTTTTATGTTGTTGTTGACTTATACTTTATTTTAACAAACATATATATATATAAACGATCAAATGATAAAAGTAAAAGGAATACGGTGCCGCGCGCGCTAGCCACGTCTATTGCTGGTGCAGATAAGATCCCGAGTGTTCGTTACATCGCAGGATCCCCGATCGTAATGGATCATGCACGAGAGAGAGAGAAAGAGACGACTATATTCGCTATACATCGAATGCTGTCAGTTCCCGGAAAGCATCGAGTGTGCGAAGAGGCTGCAGTCTCGGCGGACTGCAACACTTATGTAGTACGAACGACCAGTTAAGTATGAACGCAGCCAGGTGATGTGCCAGTCCGGGAAACCGAGTTTTTTTTAGCTTCGAGAGTAGAATATCATGAGAGATACTATCGAACGCAGCCCTGAAGTCGATATATACTGCATCATCTTGAGTACCACGATCCATGTGGTTGAAGCAGAAACCAACAAATTCAGCAAGATTTGTGGTGGAAGATCTCCTTGGGAGAAATCGATGCTGACTAGGGCTCATATAGTTTTGAACTGCTGTGAGTAGCGGATTGTATAGAATGAGCTCAAACACCTTTGCACAAGCGCATAGGGAAACAAAGCCACGATAATTGCAAGCATGAAGTCGACTGCCCTTCTTATGGATAGGAACCATTCGCGCGTGTTTCCAGGACGTAGGATACGTGCCACGCATAAGGGAATCATTAAATATTTTGGCAAGAATGGGTGCGAGTGATTGACGGCAGTGCTTCAAAATGTATGCGGGAATATTGTCAGGTCCAGATGATGTAGATGGTTTTATATCGCTGAGTGTGCGCGCAACTAATGCTTCGTCAATTGTAGGTATAATAAAATCGATAGCATCCGATGGAGTATTGCGAGTGGCCTCTGCTAGTGTGTTAGGGTTGTGAACAGGAAGGGTGAATGCATCAGCAAAACGATTGGCGAAAGTGATATCGGATGTATCGATACTACTTTCGCTATTGTAGCTCATTGACGGAGGGATACTACTTATATTGCGCCGTTTGTTCCAGAAGCTCCAGAACCGTGTTGGCTTAGAAAACGGTTGCCTTTCAGTACGGCGAATGAAGGATCGGTAGAGCACACGATTTTGACGACGATAATTGTTCAGTGCATCGAAAAAATTCTCCTATGCAGCGATGATCTCGTTCTACTGTAATCCGCGTAGAGATTTTATTTTTTTCAACCATCTTAAAGATGCATTAGACCAATCGGGGCCAAACTTTCGTCGAGCAACAGGAACGCAGGAGTTATTCGCTGAGCGCATAAAAACGCTAAAGAAATCGGTGGCTTCGTCGATAGTGGCAAAGTTGGAGTAGTCAAAATTGCGGTCAAACGACACAATAAGAGAATTCATTCGTTCCACATTCGTTTTGAAGAAATTTCTATTGACTGTACTGCGAGTGTGACTGTTGGTGGTGTGGGATAATTGTGCGGGATAGTAAATCATCATATCCAATGAAGGATGATGAAAGTCCTCACTGAGAAGTGGAATACTATAGTGCGTTACGTATGGGAGGGAGTTCACTAGAGCCGAAGTACCATTCACAGAGTACAGAGGTGTGATTGAGTCGCACAAAATATTGGTTGCGGCTAGGTTTGCGAAGACCAGATCCAATTGACGCCCAGATTGATTTGCAATACCACTCAACTGAAATAAACCGCAACTATGCGACCCATCAACGAAATCGGTATTAGCCACGGAATTGCATAAAGGTGCATAATGCATGACAGAATAACATGGAGAGCAATCGGTGGCTTCTGATGTATTAGTCAGCTCCCATCTGATATCAGGTTTATTGAAATCTCCGAAGACGTATAATAAATCGCTCTCTTTAATGCGGCTTGAAATTTCACGTACGCTATCATGTAAAGCGTTCATCACTGCGGGGTCATTCGCATGACTAGGCGGAATGTAAACAACGCCGATGTAAACAGAGACACCTGGCAGCAATGCTTTGATCCAAAGTTGTTCCAGTATGGTATTAGGCGATGCGATTTCACATGTCGGTATTGAAGAGGAACATGCAATTAAAACACCCCCACCGCGTGAGAGGGCACTGTTGGAAAGATTCCTATCGCACCTGTAGATATGATAATGATCGTCAGTGAGGAGCGAAGAAGGTATGGACTGAGTAAGCCAAGACTCAGTGAGGATGATAAAATCATATTCAGATTCGGATAGCGCCAGGCGAAGATTTGTAGTTTTCATTCGTAGACCACGTACATTTTGGTAGTAGATAGAGAGACTAGGATGAGCTGAGCGAGGTGCATCGCCGGATGCAGTGCTAGATTGCTATTCGTCCGACAGGCCAGCGTCAGCAGATTCATCGGTCCGTTTAGCGTTTCCGCGCTTCGGTCTTTTTTTAGGAGCGGCTAAGCATTCGGGAGGTGACCTGGTAGGTGTGGTGGTAACAAGCATTCGCTCATTAAGGTCAAGATGTGGTTCGTTTGTAAACAAAGCTGTATCTGTAGTGGTCATGGCAGGTGAGGAAATCGTAACGGGCTGTGCGAGCGTATCTGTTGTAGTGGTTGGTATCGGCGCACTCCCTCCAGAATGTGAGAGAGGATTATGATAAGTGTCGGTAGCGAGAGTAACGTTTTGATCGAGCATCGAATTTGTATCAGTTGTTGCACAGGTATTAGTGTTATAATTATTGGTCCGATAGTCACGGAACTCTCGGTAGGTAAGAGCAGAGGGCCATGTCTCAGGTGAGAGAGCCTTGTTGCGTAGAGTGGCTGGTATGCCCACCTTAAATGAGATAAATGAGAGTGTACTAGTGTCGGCAGCAAGCTTCGTCAGACGGTGTACAAACACATCGTGCTGATCGAGTGCTAGAAGTACTTGCACCATGAGAGAAATCTGCTCAGTGGTAACCGTTGGGGAAAAACGCGTATAGAATAGCCACATTCGCGTATCAGTGTGTGGGATGGTGTCTAGTGTGTCAGAATCGAGCGGCGATCCCGATCCTCTGAGTAGTGGTGTCTGCGGGTTGTAAACTGGTGGCATATTGGTGAAGGATAACGGTTCGTTCGCACTAACACTAAGAGAAGCGGCTAATGATGGATACTGTTGTAGTGTGGGCGTAATTGTACCAGGGATATTTTTGACCACTGAATTAAATAATTTAGGGTGAGACGACGCTGGATTGTGATGAAAGGGCCATTGAGACGGTAAATCGGTGGCGGCATGCGTCGAACGCAAGCAGGAACGGATCTCCTCCTTTAAAACTTCCAGAAGCTCAAACTTAATAGCTGTGGTATGCTGTGACAGTTCACTACGGAGGCCCGCTTAAAGGTCGGCTATGCAGGACGATAGGTCGACAGAAGAGTGGGTGTAGGGGGTGAAAGACCTCAAGACGGCCGTACGCGGATCCTTATGAAATTTCACACAGGCCTTACAGGCCCAAAAAAGTTGTGCACAGGACTTAATAGTCGTATACAGCTCCTCAGAAAGTCCGCTGCATGAGAAGTGAAACTCAGAGTTGCACCAACCCAGACACTTCACAACGCGATCAGCAGCTACGATATCATTGGCACAGGCGGAACAGATACCGGCCATTGTTCGTGGTACAGTGAATGTTGAAGCGATGTTTTGATTGTAGGCCAGGAATCGTTCCCAGGTGATTGTAGGTGGGTGATCTGATTGTAAATGAAAACCAGGTTCTTGGATCCACTGCGCAAGCAGACAGGTTGTGCAGAAAATGTCACAATCACTGAATAATATTGAAAACTTTCCGGAGCGCAAAGAATCTTCGACCACACACAAGGCGTTTGATGTTTGACAATAATCATATCAGCAGCGACATCAGGAGACGCTTTGTGCAGGGAAATCGTGCATATTATGGGCTTCACCGATTGCTGAGATCCGGAAAATTTCGCACATTGATTCGCCCGGTGGTCTTCTATGGACACGAGTCTTGGATCATCCGAGCGGAGCAAACGCTCTAGGCATGTTTGAGCAACGCATCCTCCGGACCATCGTTGGCAGTGTGTTCGTGCATGGAGCGTGGAAGAAAATGATGAACCACGAGCTTGCTGAGCTGTACGGCGAACCGAGCATCCTGACGGTGGCGAAGGCGGTCAGTATACGATGGCTGCTCTTTGGAAATTCTGTTGGCTTTTTCAGTGCACAAAAAGGGATGCCGTAGCATTGTTTCAAACTATCGTGGGATAACCCAAACTTGCGCAACAGCTAAAACTTTTAAGCTATGTATTCTTCCAACCATATTTCATAGTTGTAGTTCCGCTATTAGCTCTAAATAGCATGGGTTTATGCCTGGTAGGTTTACTTCAACTAATCTCATGTCTTTTGTTTCCAATATTTTTAGATCTTTTGAGGCCGGTACCCAACTTGATGCAATATACATTGACTTTCATGCAGCATTTGATAGTTTACTTAACTTTTTATTATTAGCTAAATTGTCTTATTTTGGTTATTATTTATTATTAGCTAAATTGTCTTAATTTAACCTTATTTAACCCTTTATTACTCGATCGATCTTGCAGGGTTAAAACCGGTTCGTCCTTATCTGAAGAGTTTTTTGTACGTCAGGTGTCTCTCAGGGTTGTGTGCTAAGCCCACTTCTGTTTTGTTTGTTCATTAATGATGTTTGTAACGTTTTACCTCCTGATGGTCATCTCCTTTATGCGGATGATATCAAAATCTTTTTATATTTGTCTTCTTCTTCCGATTGTTTGAGTCTTCAGCATTACCTCTGTAGTAGGCTATGACTACGAAACAGTGCATTTTGCCTCAGCAGAATTTCGTTTCCTAGGCATAGTAGCCTATGCCTTCTTTAGTAATAAATCAGTTCATAGTTAACCACCAAACGAGCAAGTTGGTTTTTATTTGCTCTCCATTTGAACTGTAACATTTGGCGACGAGGAAAAGTTCAGAAGCATCTCGAAGATCTTTTTAGCGAAAACATCAAATAACGAAAATGTCCCAAGAGGATCTGCGAAACGCCATCGTCCAACTCACGAATCTCGTCGCGAAGCAGCAGCAGCAGATCGAAAATTTAGCAAATCGAACTTTTTCGACGGCGGCTAGCGGAAGCGAGAAGACAATCGAGTCGTTGGCAAATGGAATCCAAGATTTCCTGTACGATCCGGACGCAGGAGTTTTCTTTGATGCATGGTACGCTAGATACGAAGACGTCTTCATTCAGGATGGTCATTCTCTAGACGACGCCGCCCGAGTGAGATTGCTTCTACGCAAATTAAGCACCCCTCTGCACGATAAGTACGTGAACACTATTCTGCCAAAGCATCCTCGCGATTTCTCTCTGGATGAGACCGTTACAAAACTGAAGAAGTTGTTTGGTCGCCAGAAGTCGGTTTTTCACTCCCGTTACCAGTGCCTGCAGTACGCCAAGAGTGACGCGGATGATTTTACTTCGTATGCTGCCATGATCAACAAACACTGCGAAGCATTTCAACTTTCCAAGCTCACGTCGGATCAATTCAAAGCTCTCCGATTTGTCTGTGGACTCCAATCGCCACGGGATGCGGACATCCGAGCTAGATTGATTTCGAAACTGGAAGCTGATGAAACTGCAGTTGTTGAACATGGAGAAGCTGCAAGTAAGGTGACTTTGGAAAACCTGGTGGAAGAATGTCATCGTGTGGCCAACCTCAAGCATGACTCGCAGATGGTGGAAAACAAGGAGGCTTGCTCCGTCAACGCCATTGCGCGCAACCAGAATCATACCTCTTCGAAGAAGACCAACAAAGTGCCCAAGACACCCTGCTGGAAATGTGGGGAACTGCATTACGTTCGAGAATGTCCGTTTGCGTCACACACGTGTACTAGATGCAAGCAGCAAGGACATAAAGAAGGCTACTGTTCAAGCAGTAAGCCCGCTGTATCAAAGCCTTTCAAGCAATGGAAGCCCAAAGAGAACATGAAGACGAATGGCATTTACCATGTTCGCAACGTCGGAAGGAAACGCAAATTCGTCTCGGTCGAGCTCAACGGGGTAGCAGTCAAGCTTCAGCACGACTCGGCGTCCGATATCACCATCATTTCGAACGAAACATGGGTTACCATCGGACGGCCACCCACTCAACCGACCGATGAATCTGCTGTCACAGCGTCTGGTAGTGATTTGAATCTCCTCGCAGAGTTTCAAGCCGAAATCACTATCAATAACGTGACCAAGACAGGGCGCATTTTCATCTCTGATAGCGCCGATCTCAACGTTTTGGGAATCGATACTATTGATCTGTTTGATCTGTGGTCCGTACCGATTAACAGCTTGGTCAACGTCGTACATCAAAACTCTGACCAATACGTTGATCGCCTCAAGCACCAGTTCCCGGAGGTATTTCGAAGCACGCTGGGTAGATGCACAAAAGCGCAAGTGAAATTATACTTGAAGCCTGATGCCCGTCCATGCTACTGCCCGAAGCGACCAGTGGCGTATGCGGCTCTTCCCAAAGTAGATGCGGAACTCGAAAGGCTCGCAACAAACGGTATAATTTCTCCAGTTCAATTCTCGGACTGGGCAGCACCAATAGTCGTCGTACGGAAATCGGACAATGTTTCGGTCCGTGTATGCGGTGATTATTCTACGGGGCTGAACAACGCGCTGGAATGTGACCGTCATCCTCTACCTCATCCTGACGATCTTTTCGCGGAGCTGGCTGGGGCTCGCTATTTCACACATCTTGACTTATCAGACGCCTATCTACAAGTTGAGGTCGAGGTGGAATCGCGCAAGCTGCTTACCGTGAATACACATCGCGGCCTTTTCCAGTACAACCGACTTCCTCCCGGAGTCAAGTCGGCACCTGGCGCTTTCCAACGCATTATCGACAGCATGGTGGCTGGCATTTCTGGAGTGAAACCCTACCTTGATGATATCTTCATTGCTGGTCGCACCAAAGAGGAGCACGATCGTATCCTCTATGCTGTTCTCGAACGCGTCCGTGAGTATGGTTTCCATTTACGTCTTGAAAAATGTCGTTTCGCGCTTCCCCAGATCGGTTTCCTTGGATTGATCGTGGACAAGGACGGTGTTCGGCCTGACCCGTCCAAAACAGAAGCCATTGCCAAGATGCCACCCCCGAAGGACGTGAAGCAACTTCGCTCCTACCTCGGAGCTATCAACTATTATGGTCGATTCGTTCCGCAGATGAAGCACCTCAGGGCTCCCCTGGATGACCTGCTGAAAAAGGATGCTCGCTGGAACTGGACAAAAGAGTGTCAGAAATCTTTTGAGCAGTTCAAGACCATTTTACTCTCCGACCTGCTGCTTACTCACTATGACCCATCTAAGGAGATCATCGTCGCGGCAGACGCATCGAAGTATGGTCTTGGCGCTGTCATCATGCATCTGTAGCATATCTGCTATACAGAACATATTGTAATACACACTATCAGCCATAGACACATAGCAACACACTTTGAAAAGCCAAATCACACCATTGCACCACATCCATTATAAAACACTCAGCAAATCAGATCATACCATACACACCCGGAAGAGCTCAGGCCACACCGTTCATATAAAAACAATTGTGACACACTTAACAGAACCAACCGAAACGTACAACATAAGCAGGAACAGTTTATGCATTAAACCCAAAACAGGAACTTAGTGACAAGAACCATCGTTCTTGTCAACAAAAGACAAACGTAACTAGCTGAGTGAAAACAATAACTTTCCAACATAAAACCCGGAACCAAATGTGCGAAACCCTTAACTTAATTTGAGTATAAATAAAACCAATTCCGACCGTGGCAAGTCAGATTCGTTCGGACTGTCAGGATAGGACTATGCCCATCCTACATCTATCGACTTCTCATTTAAAGAGTTTAGTTATGTCCCCCTACCCAAGGTAAGGCCTCTAAACTCCAACGTTTCCAGTAAGGGAAACCTCCTAAAGGTTTCTATGATCGCCTGGACGATCAAGTGTCGAAAAGTCCGCTCGAACGAAGTTTTATTCCACCTCGGCTCATGTCAGCGAAACACTGACCTACCGCGACGGTACTCGAAGTACAGTTGTACGATCATCGCATTACATGGCGACCGTAACTTTATCCAAGAACTCATTACATGGCGACCGTGACCTTAATCTGCAATCGACAGGCAGAAGTGTAAGCAAATTATTTCAAGTAAAATGTGATACGTACAACGGTAACGTAAAGCTTAAGTGTCGTGTGACGAACCAAAAGTATTGTGACCATAACTGGCATTCGGCGGAAAGTGAAAAAAAAAGTGTCAAATGTGCAATTTTTTTACAGAACATTCATCAACGCAGCTGGCGCAAGAAACCCATATGTAAACAAAAGCAATAACGATGAAAGAACAGCTACAAGCAAGTTTCGTACAGTGCAGAATGAAAAATAAAAACATTTAGTGCAGTGTAAGTGCGAAATGAATGTTTAATTGATGAACAAACATTAACCGTATACAGTGTTGTGAGAACCTACCCAAATGTGTAAAAACGTATTAACGCTTATGCGATTGGTTTACCTAGTAGAGTAACCTTGAAATGAGAAACTATAGAAAAAAAGCTAACTTTTAACAACAACCCAAGTTCAGCACAGTACAGTAAAGCAATCGATATGATTCTTGGAGCAAGTGATATGGGATAAAAAAGTGCAGTGCAAAACAAGCTGTGGTCAGCGTGATTGTATGGAACAACCGTTCCCAACGTGGAAGACCAAAAGACAAGGCGAGCCCACTGCCCAATATGGATTGGCACGCAAGAATGGACAAGTGTCCCAACTCCGACAGAACATCAAGCGTCGACTGATGACATCGCAGAACTTCACATCTAACATCGAGTATGTACCTAGCACCGATTTAACACCTTGCACCGGTAAAAATGCAGCGTAGCATCATCATCAGCAGCAGCAACATTAAATACATGTTATGTATTTAAAAAGGTACCGTAAATTCAAAATTTACTGATGAGGCTGCATAAATTTGCAAAAGCAGCAGAAAAAACAGTTTAAGAATATATTTTCCTTGCATGACAGATGTAAATAAGATATCAAATAAATACACATCAAACATAAGACGCAAAAATGACAAAATCAAATTTTAACGTAAATACGAATATAAGCCAAGCATTAGAGCTTGCGATGCATAAGATATGCCTAATAGCAAAGAAACACAAAAGAATCAAACTAACAATATCAATGATAACATATTTAAATGTCATTACTTGCTGACAATTCAAGAAGTATCAAACAAATCTATTTTCAATACTGATTTTATCTTACATAAGAATAACTACTAGATCACTAGATTGACAAGAAGGTTTAATAACCCCTCCAGAAAACTATATTTGGCGTAAAAATCCAGTACAAAAAGCAATAACATATGAATGAAAAAAAATTAAGGACCATGTTAGAAATTAACAGCAAAAAAAAATATCTTAAAGTAAAATATCGATCAATTTAAAATTTAAAATCACTTAAATGAACTAAAACTAACAAAAATAACAAAAATGGCAAAATTTGATCTTGAAACAGCCATAGGTCTTGTACCAATGTACGATGGTTCTTCTGATACTTTTGACACATTTGAAGACGCATCAAAGTTTTTGTTTGAACTAAATCCAAACCATGAAGCGATGCTTATAAAATTCCTACGAACCAGACTGATTGGTAAAGCAAGAATAGGGCTACCTAGCAATATTACATCTTTTACAGAGCTTATAAACGACATAAAAAGAAGATGTAAAGAAAAACTAACACCCGACAGGATTATAGTGGAATTGAAATCCATTACATCAAAGGATACACAAACAATTTGCAAGAAAGTTGAAAGGCTTACAGAAAAACTCAATTTAATTTACCTAGAATTAGAATTCCCACAAAAAATTGCAAACGATATGGCAATCAAACAAGGGATAGAAACTCTAAAACAAAAAATTTCAAATGAAGAAACCAAAATGATCTTGAAGATTGGTACTTTCTCAACGATAACAGATGCAACTCAAAAGGTATTGGAAAATGAATGCGAGGAAATAAATAAAAATAGTTATCAATTTAACATACATGGCTATAGTCTAAACCATGAATACCCGCAACAAAACAACCAGCTTAATTACCAAAATTTTCCAAATTTGAATCAATCATTAACTACTCAAACAACACCCAACAACTATAGTTATAGAAAGAATAACAACTTCAGTTTCTACAAACGCCACCATCAGTTAAACAATTGTAGTAGTCAGAGTCAAGTTAACCAAGGATATAATAATCGCGAATACAATTATAACAATAATATTCAGAGCAGATCCAATAATATGCAATGTTATTACATCAGAACAGAACAGAACAGAAATTATGAACAGTTCAATAATAATAATCAATTACATAAGAATCATATTTACCACCAAAATGATGAAGATTATAGAAATACTAGTCAAATAAATGACCAAGTTAAAAAGTATTATAGAAATAATAACAGCAAAGCAAACTATAATGACAGAAAATATGAAGATAAATTAAAAAGAAGACATACATTAAATAATGAAACAAATAATGATATGGAAAGGTCAAGAGACGACTCAAAAAGAATAATGACAGAGAACGATAAATTCACAAAAGAATATGAAAATGATACTAACAATGATTATAAACATAAAAACATGCAACATATACAAATGATTACAATAAGTAATGACAATGAGAAAAATAAGGTTGAAAAACAAGTAACAGATAGTTTAATACTGCTAGACAACATGGAAATGAGTGATGAAATTAATTGCAACGACAATCATGCAACTGAGCCAAAACATTTAAAGAAAATAAAACGTAACATCAAATCAAAGAAAAAGTATATAAATGAATTAAACAATGAATTATATTGCCACGATAATAAGGCTAGAAAAATGAATTATTCCATATTATGTGAAGAAAATGTAAAAGAACCAAGAAATAATGTTACTTACGACAAGATTCTAAAAGACCTCAAAGAAAAATTTCATAATGTTATCTCCATGCAAAAAGTCATAAGATCTATAAAAGCAGAAAACTCTAGAAACGAACCCAACAAAGGAATCATAGGAAAATCAAAATATTTTAGGAGAATATTAAATATTCACAATTCTTTATCTCTAGATAATAGATCTATTTACATAAAATATTACCCACCTTAAGAGATAAGTAATGATTTAATTAGTAAACCAAAAAAAAAAAACATAACAAATACTCAGTTTAATTAAATGAAAAGAATAACTTCAAACAATTTCATTATTTTCGTTATTCTCCTAAAGGGAGGAGGTGTAGCATATCTGCTATACAGAACATATTGTAATACACACTATCAGCCATAGACACATAGCAACACACTTTGAAAAGCCAAATCACACCATTGCACCACATCCATTATAAAACACTCAGCAAATCAGATCATACCATACACACCCGGAAGAGCTCAGGCCACACCGTTCATATAAAAACAATTGTGACACACTTAACAGAACCAACCGAAACGTACAACATAAGCAGGAACAGTTTATGCATTAAACCCAAAACAGGAACTTAGTGACAAGAACCATCGTTCTTGTCAACAAAAGACAAACGTAACTAGCTGAGTGAAAACAATAACTTTCCAACATAAAACCCGGAACCAAATGTGCGAAACCCTTAACTTAATTTGAGTATAAATAAAACCAATTCCGACCGTGGCAAGTCAGATTCGTTCGGACTGTCAGGATAGGACTATGCCCATCCTACATCTATCGACTTCTCATTTAAAGAGTTTAGTTATGTCCCCCTACCCAAGGTAAGGCCTCTAAACTCCAACGTTTCCAGTAAGGGAAACCTCCTAAAGGTTTCTATGATCGCCTGGACGATCAAGTGTCGAAAAGTCCGCTCGAACGAAGTTTTATTCCACCTCGGCTCATGTCAGCGAAACACTGACCTACCGCGACGGTACTCGAAGTACAGTTGTACGATCATCGCATTACATGGCGACCGTAACTTTATCCAAGAACTCATTACACATCGTTTCCCGACCGGTGAGGTGAAGGCAATCGCACATGCTTCTCGCTCACTGACGGCAGCGGAAATGAACTACGGTCAAGTGGAAAAGGAGGCATTAGCGTTGATATTCGCTGTTACCCGTTTCCACAAGATGCTGTACGGACGGCATTTCACTCTCCAAACCGATCATCAACCGCTGCTCAAAGTTTTTGGCTCGAAAAAAGGAATACCAGTTTACACAGCCAATCGTCTGCAACGATGGGCTTTGACACTTCTCCTGTATGACTTCGAGATCAAGCACATCTCGACGATGAATTTCGGCTACGCAGACTTCCTGTCCCGGCTGATGTCATCACAGCGCAGACCAGATGAGGATTATGTCATAGCTGCCGTCTATGTCGAATCCGAAGCAAAGGCGATTCTCGAAGACTCCATCAACAATCTGCCAGTTACACATCAGATGATTGTGGCTGAGACACGTAAGGATGCTGTTCTGCAGCAAGTGATTAGTTACATCAATGAAGGATGGCCAGCAAGCGTGAAGCTAATCACCGATCCTGATGTGAAGAAGTTCTTTGTCAGACGTGAGGGACTTCAAGTCGTCGATAACTGCGTCATGTTCGGCGATCGAATCGTCATTCCATCAAAATTCCGGAAGCAAATCGTCCGCCAGCTACATCGTGGACACCCAGGAATGGAGCGGATGAAGTCTCTGGCTCGCAGCTACATTTACTGGCCGAATGTCGACGATGATGTGGCGCAATTCGTTCGTCAGTGTAATGCATGTGCCGAAGCAGCGAAGGCCCCGACGAAAGCAACTTTGGAATCATGGCCTCTCCCGGACCGGCCGTGGCAACGAGTACACGTCGATTTCGCTGGCCCAATCGACGGACATCACTATTTCGTGATTGTAGATGCCTACTCTAAGTGGCCCGAAATTTTTCGCACTAGATCCATCACCACGACAACAACTTTGGAACTTCTTCGTGAAACATTTTCCCGTTACGGCAATCCAGACACGCTAGTCTCAGATAATGGAACGCAGTTTACGAGCGGACAGTTTCAACAGTTTTGCGGTGAGAATGGCATCATCCATATTCGTACTGCTCCATACCATCCGCAGTCGAATGGCCAAGCTGAACGTTTCGTGGATTCCCTCAAACGCGGCCTTAAGAAGATAGGTAACGGGGAATCACCAACATTACAGCATCTACAGACGTTTCTTTCAGTGTACCGATCAACACCCAACCGGAATACACCTAAGGGAACATCTCCAGCCGAAGCGTTTTTAAAAAGAACGATGCGCACTACTTTGGATCTGTTGAGGAAACCATTCCCTCCAACTGCAGCCGTTAATCACAAACAAAATGAACAATTTAACAAACGGCATGGAGCGGTCAAGCGTTCATTTGTGGAGAATGACTTGGTGTATGTTGAACAACACGTACACAACAAAAAGTCGTGGGTTCCTGGTCGAGTCATTGAACCAAAAGGATCCGTTAACTATGTCGTGTCGCTTGACTTGCATGGAAGACAGAAGCTGGTTAGATCGCATGTCAACCAAATGCGTTCTCGCTATGGTTCCGAAACCCCTGGGCAAGAACAACAACAACTTCCATGGGAAGTTTTATTAGAAGAAGTTGGTACTACTGCTGCAGTGAAACCAGCCGGCAATCATGTTGCTGTTAGTTTGAACTCTACGATGCCAGCTGATGTTCCTGTTTTTGAAAACCCGCCAACCGATTTTAACCCGCCAACAACCAATGAACAAGCATCTGCATCAGCGTCGGAATCCATTGCATCCGAATCCGTCACAGCCGAATCTATCGCATCTGAATCCGTCGCATCCGAATCCATCGGAAGCTTACTACGTCGTTCCGTACGAACACCGAGAATCCCTCGATGGCTCTCATCATACGACCTTTATTAAAAAGGGGGAGATGTAGTAGGCTATGACTACGAAACAGTGCATTTTGCCTCAGCAGAATTTCGTTTCCTAGGCATAGTAGCCTATGCCTTCTTTAGTAATAAATCAGTTCATAGTTAACCACCAAACGAGCAAGTTGGTTTTTATTTGCTCTCCATTTGAACTGTAACAACCTCAATGCTTTTGTTCATTGGTGTTCATCCAATTACTTCGCCTGTGCCCTGAAAATGTTTCTGTTATTTCTCCTATTTTGTTTAACTATACTCTTTCTAACTCATCCCTCTATCGTGTTATGTCTATCCGTGACCATGGTGTTATATTTGACAGTCGTCTTAACTTTAAACTGCAGTTTGATGAGGTTCTACTAAAAGCTAATCGAACCCTTGGGTTTATTTTACGTTTTACCTCTATCTTTAGAGATCAAAGCTGCCTTAGAAACCCTTATTGTGCTTTAGTAAGGCCTATTCTTGAATATGCTAGCATCGTTTAGAATCCTCCCACTATCGACGGCTGTTCAAGAATTTAAAGCATTCAGCGTGTTATTGCTTTTCGTCGTTTGTTCGGTGCTGCCCCAGTACCTCCCTATGAAACGCGTTTGCAATTATTCAATCTTCACTATTTAAGCATACGGTGCCAAGTGTTTCATGCATGCTGTATTTGTGGCATATTGGATTAAGTTACTGATGCTCCTGATTTACTCTCGTCCATCTTGCTGTATGTTCTCTCTCGTTCTCTTCGTCCACGTGATCCTCAGTCAATTGAAACACACCGTTGGTTTGCTGCGCTTATCGACAGGTGGAGTAAGTGAAGTAGAATCTTTAGTTTAATTGCTCCATATCCTTCCTTCTTATCTGACAATATTGGAGGTTCTCTTTGGCTTTGTGGAAGTGGGTATGTCGTGGATTTTAGTATGTAGTTTATCTCCCTAAGAAGCATGTGTTTCATAAGTGTGAGGTGTATTGATAAGTGTTTTCTTGCATGCATTATTGATATACTTGGTCGTGAAGGCGAATACTAGAATTGCGATACTAAGAATTGATTACAGTTACGCTTTCCCAGAGTTACGCGAATAAAGCGTTCCGGAGACATTTGCGTAACTCGGATTTTTGCGTAAGTCGAATATCACGTTTTATAGCCAAAATTTACTCGATTGATAATGATTTCTATTGAATTTAGTTCATTTATGTAATTTATTACTTGTTTGATGCAATTGGTGAATAAAATTAGGTTATTTCTGTTTTTTAGTGATTTAAAACTTTTGAAAAATTGCAAATTATTTTTCATTTGACAATTGATGGAGAAAATTGTACTGATTTGTCATCTGAACTGTTCGCATGCATAACTGTTGCCACTTGGAGGTGTTCCGTATGGTTGCGATTCATACATTTTCTGTATACCTCCACTTGTATTATCTGTTATCAATTATTTTACTTTTCATACAAATTATATAAAAAGGAGCCTCCCACATAACGAGTCATTGAAACGTATTAAATTCGTTATGAGGGGTTCCACTGTAATTATTTTGCCAGCAGGAGAAGATCTTGGCGAGTGTTTCATGTTCGCTTGTCTGGATCTACTTGCTCCTAAAGGCGAGAGTTTATCCTGCCTATTGCAGCCACTTGTAGGAATTCCATATGACTACGTGGAATATAAGGCGTGTAAGTGTGTTGTATATTTTATGCCAAGGAATACATCTAATTGCTCAAAATGTCTAGTAGGAAATGTTAAACAGCGGAACAGATCCTGGATTTAATTATTTCACTTTTCGTACCATAATATGGAAAAGTTCGTTCATGCCGCGTAACAACCTTTACATATAATAAGGTAAAAAACGGTTATAAATTGTTATTCACCAGTAGCATGCAAACAAGTGTTAAATTCTTGATATAATTAATGCACTTTTTCGACACACTTGCTTACAATATGCCCGTCATGGGTTCAAGCCCCAAATAGACCGTGCCACCATATGTAGGACTGACTATCCTGCTATGGGGGGAAATCAATAAGTCACTGAAAGCCAACCCCACAAGTGTGTTGGCAGGCCTTGACCGGCATCGGTTGTTGAGCCAAAGAAGAAGAAGAAGAAGCTTACAATATGTGTAAATATTTTAACAAAATTAGCAAAACGGATAAAAAATACTGTAAATTATACACCATTTAATGAAAAAAATCATTCTATTATTTATCATGAATGGTTCATCCACAAAGTTTATGTAGTATAATTTTGTGTATAAATAAATGCGTGAGTTATAACAAATTATAACACACAAGAATATTAGGTAAAACATGTTTGATTATGCTGGAAAGAGAGTTCTTGTTACACTTCCACATGTTCTTGTTACACTTCCACTTCCACATTTCCAAACTTCTCCAACTGGCAGCCGATTTCACCGTGAAGCGAGAGAAACAACGAAATGTATTATTACATGTAATCAAAATTTTGTTGGACAATACGCCAGATTTTACGCATAGTATTTTAAGAGTTCAAAAAAAGGTATAATATTACTCACCTCAACATCTTTTACCATCTGTAGCAATATTCCATAGTTTCGCTACATGGTCTCGTGGATGGCAATAACCTATTTACCCAATTCCTATCTTCCAGACTGGTTGCAATCAGATGGCTCTCTGAATTGCTTTTGCGCGGGAATCGAATGAGGTCTTGAGCTGGATTTCAGGACGGGTTTTATGAACCTATCCCGACCAGCGGCTCCTTCGACGGGCTACCTATCTTGCTGTCTCGTACCTTTGGTGACCACGACAACCACAATTCTTGTCCGTCTTATGCTCCGGAACACCAATGCCATCCTCCGTAGGTTCGATATAAAGTTTTTTCAATTCGATTCGATTCTTCACATGTTTTCAAACTGATGCTGTCGTGGTATTGGTACTATTTACACACCAAACTGCTCGTATGCATCGCGTACAACAGATATCTTTAATAAGGTGTCGCGGATTGTTACATTTGTTTGGGCCTTTCCGTGGGAGTCTTAGAATGGCTTACCTAAACGCCAATAACCGGTACCAACGAGTAGTAACAACGTGCTGTTTGAATCTACTTTCATTTATGCAGCAGGTTTTGGTGCATAGATAGATGTGGCGTGGTTTTTGGTAGAGGATTTGGTGCATCAGGAGAAGTGAAATAAAAACTGGTTGTGTTTTCATTTTCAGGTTGCTTGAATAGAGAGTAACTTTAAAGCAATAGAAAATGTGTCTATTCCATTTGCTTCCGTAGTAGGTTTATAGTTCCAGGGCTCTTGGTATGCGCTGTCCCTTTCTGTGCAGCGAATTGTTGTTTACTGATTGATTCAAACAATAAGCGAATGATAATTCATCAGAATTACAGTCGTCAATTTGCACAACTTAACAGGTCGAGGGTTAAACCCCGTACTAATCAAGCCTTAATGGCTTTAAACAATATGTCACAGTTTCCATATTCCCTTAGCTGTGGGCCTAGATCGGTTACAATTGTTGGGCCAAATAATAAGAAAAATTATTTATCAGAATATTGTTGTTTTCCTAGAGGTCTACAGGTTTTCTCGTTTCTTAATCCATAGGGTAAATCATGCCAAAATAAGGGGATATAAACTATATGTATTATCCTATGTATATATTGTTTCGCAAAGCAATGTTAAGGAACACTTTTCCTGAACACGGGCCTACTGGGTTGATTATGTCGTTTGTTTTTGAAGTGTACAAATCATTTTATTACTTAATAATAATTATATTATATTTTCCATTTTATTTCAGCCATATAAGGTTAATTTATATAATTAAAAGAAAGTATGTAAATAACTGCTAAATCATGTCTACGCATTGTTTAATGGAATAAGTTGTTGTTTAAGCTCTTATGTGCAAAGAAAAGCAGAATCAATGCAATATTTTTCGCCAACGAAAGGCTTTCACTGATGCTTTTTATACTGCTGTTTGTCCGCGAACGCTTTGCTCTCGCCAACCGATGGTGCTGCACTATGGGAAACGGTGGTTGGAAAAATAGTGATTTTAATCATATGTGTGAAATTTAATCACGAACTATGACATTTAAATTTTATTTTTTGCATGTTCAGGCAATAAGAAAAACTAAATAAAATAAAAACACTTAGTTTATGTCATTGCTTCTTTCATTCAAACTTTTATTAAAATTGTAAAAGTTAGTAACGAAACCTCAGGGTTTCAATGCATATTTTTTTTTGTTTTTTTTTTTTTGCATTTTTTTAACTTAAATTTTTGGTATTTTATGTATTTTCGATTTTTTTTTATTTTAGAATCATCCTACTGCACGTATCACCAGACATTGAACCGTTATTGTCCTTGCATGTATAGTTTCATGAACATTATTACTTGAAACATTTCAAGAACATTGCGCAAAATAAAACGTGGAGAGAGAAAGACAAACAGCAATAGAGAAAGAAAATAAAGGCGAGAGTTTCCCCTGCCCTGTAAATAGTATTATTACCACAACAAATTTTCAACTGTGATGAAAATGGCTAACATTTTTCTAGGTCGAATTCATCGGATGGAATTATATGTCTAGCACAGTGGAGTGAACTGAATTGAGTTAACATTAGTGGTTGTGTAACAGCATTGCAAAGTATTAATACATTTGGGTTTGTTGGGTTATTTTTCCAAATGTAGCTTGATAATTCTTGACAAAACTATGTGTTTTAGTAGAACGAAAATAAATGTAAAAAACAACAACAAATACTGCGGGCAATTTTTTACAGAATCTTTGAGTTTTAGCCCACTGTGACGGCATTGACTCTGTTCGTATCTACGGTCGGTGCATCTGGTGTGGCCTGGATTGTTATTTAGCATTACTCCGCTCACTCGCATGTTGGCGGAGCATGTTGGTGCTGTGTCTCGCTTAAGCAGTTCAGTCGGCGTGCAATGAATACCTTTCTTCATCGTTCTGAATCTGTTGCTCTAAATCAGTTTTGTGAATGATAAACATGTGATTGCGTTACAAATAATTTCGGTAAATTCTATATGGAGAGCTATTATACGTCCAGTTGCGTTGATGTTGACAGTATGATTGTAAATAATTACCAGTAGAAACTTTTCGTGCTCGAGTTTGTGTTGTGAAAGAGAATCGCAAAACAATGGTGAAAAGTGTGCAAAAGAGAGCAAATGATTTAAAATTGTGATGTTTTATATGTTACATACATGGCTTCACTGAAAAACAGCGAAATGTACCGAAATGGTTGTATGGCATAGAAAGGAGAAATTGTGACGTGCAACAAAAAAAAAAAAATAGATATCACTAACGCGGTCATCTTCGTATGAAAAGTGGTTCATATGCTACCGGCAAGATATCACCAATACGTTTTGCACTATGCCGATTTGACCGATCTCCCAAGGAAGTGACCTCAAAAGGCGCGGTGCCAGGCCAAGACAGACCGGCAGAAAGAAGTGTAACGATATTACAGTCAACAGTTGTGTTAATCGAAAGTGTATTCGTAGATTTTGTGTACATCGTATAAATGATAGAGGGCCATTGTGTAGAGTGCAAAAAGTGTACTACATATTGTACAGATTTATTTAAAAAAAACCCTATTAACTTAAAATGCTGTGTAAATGTGGTAGTTGTTGCAGTCCACCTTTTGTGTTGAAGATATTTGAACTTAAATTAATTGAAACGAAATGTGAACAGTACTTTTGTACATGTATATGCACCTAAAATATTAACAATATTTCAAAATTTTTATGTTTTGTTCTTACTGATATTTATCTTAGTCAAAACGGCGAATACACTTTATGTTGTGTATAAATACATAAATACGATGGAATTAAAATTACAAATTCGCACCGAAGAATCAAAAACTAAAGCAGGGTTTGCCGATGGCAATGAATAGAAAGCAAGTTAAATTAAAAAAAGAAGAAAAAAAAACAAAGTTCGTTCCACATTTTTTATACCAACATTTTATAGATAAATAGAGAAACATTTTCCCTACACGAATAATGGTCCGTTATTCGTGTCACTGGAAAGATTAGTTGGTGTCATCCACTTTTCCGCACATTTTTGATTTGCATATTTGATTGAGACAAAATTCAGAATGTAAAAAATTGTTGTTGATTGATAAATTACTATCTAAAAATTTACATATCAAGTTCTTGTTTAGGTAGCAAATACGTCGCAAATGGTTGTTTGATTTAATATTATTCATATGTACTAGCAATTTTTGAATGCGATAAAAATAAACAATTATTCTGCTTATTGTTTAGCGAAGAACGGTCAGGGTATAGCCGTATTTCTACTGATGTTCCTTCAAAAATAAGAAATTCAAAGAGGATTAAGCGAGATTAGTTAGTAGATTTCTTATCAATAATAATTTCAACCAATAAACTAGAATTTAAGACCCACGAAATGTTTTCAACAGCTATCTTCTTCTTCTTCTTTGGAACAACAACCGTTGTCTGCCAAGGCCTGGATGTACTACGGACGTCACACGAAGCGTAAACTTCGGCGTAAACTAAATTTCAGCCATATACGGACGTCACACGAGGCGTAAACTCAAAAAGTTTACGCTTGATTTGTATGGGAGAGCGTAAACTTCCTGTCAAAAGATTTCAGGGTTGTATGGCTGAAATCCAGTTTACGCCAAAGTTTACGCTTCGTGTGACGTCCGTAATACAATCCTTTAATCTTTTGACAGGAAGTTTACGCTCTCCCATACAAATCAAGCGTAAACTTTTTGAGTTTACGCCTCGTGTGACGTCCGTATACCACTGCACATTGGGCAAACGCCTGTATAAAAATCGAAAAACCAACTTCATCGCAGGTTAACACCATAATCATTTTCTTAAAATAGATACTTAAACTTAGTTGAAACCAAAATATTTCACGTTTTTATCTTAAACTTACTGAGATATAGGCCATCAAAGTGTAAACTTTCTGTTTTTTGTCCCAAATTGGAGCTATTTTTTGACCGAACATAAACTATCATATTTTAGTATATGATGCTAAGATTTTAATAATCAATGTGTCGTTGGAAACGTTTTTTTGCCATACTTTGATGTTATGTCTGAATATTTTACAAAAACTTGTTTTTAAACTTCATAAACGATTGAAAACCAAACATCCCTGCTGAATTTTTGGATATTTTCATTTTGGAGTGTGATTTTTTATCATTCCTCGATTTCACTCGTGAGTCGTATATTATAAGAAAGATCAACATTTTTCGTACATTTTGTCGTTAAAACTAGCTGCGACCATCTGCGATCCCGAAAATTATTAAAAACTTTTTCTTGAAAATAGCGCGAGCGATTTTGACGTGTTGTTGTATGAGCCATTAACCACCAGTATCCAACTACCTGTCATAAACGGGCATTTGAAACAAACAGGCAAAAAACAAAGCTGAGAGGTAAAACAGTTTAAAAAAGGGCGTAACATAGGAATTAGCTCTTTTCCAATCAAACCATAAAAAACACAACTTTTTTAGCGCGTAATACTTTAAAAAATCATGTTCAGTCAGAAACTTATTCCACCTTCGTTTTAATTTCTAACACTTACTGTTGATGCTGTTAACTAATACGCAATAATGCAATGTTGTGAGCGATAATTATTAAGTTTTATTCGCTGTCTTGACGATTTTAGTGTAGGACTACCCTGTATAGTAAGAACAATTGTATTGAATGAAGAAAAACTGCAATAGCACGAGGAATTGATTTTCATCCCGGCGTTTGTATGGCCGTTGCCCACTGTGCACTGGTAGGCTTGGCTTTCAATGATTTATTAATTACCATAGCAGGATAGTCAGTTCTGCGTATGAGGGCGCAGTCCATTCGGGGTTTGAACCCATGACAGGCATGTTGTTCAGTCGTAAGAGTTGACGACTGTACCACCAGACCGGCCCCAAATAAAATATATAAATAAATAAAATATATAAAAGATCATCTTGCACGGGGTGCATAATGTAGTACAAATTGGAAACTCTGAAAACCCTGTAAGATACGTTAATGCTTAATGTATTTTATCAGGAATGTGCCAAAATTAACAGTTTACTTCATTATAAATCTTAGCATTACAACGAATCTCATTGTATTGATAATTTTACCGACTGATCAGGCCGAGAAAAAGTAAACGCCCCTGAGCGGAAAAACTGATAACAATCATAATAGTGACGAGGAGTAGGAAATTGCGTTGTCATAGGAAGCATCATTTTAAAAGGAAGTATGCCGAGGAGGATGAAAGTATGCAGAAGAGGTTGAAAAGGTCTTGCAAATCCCTATTCAACATGATCGAGAGTCATCTTTCTGATCATAAATGGGGTCCGTTTCCCTTTAGCTACAGGAACCTGTCTTAGATTAGTGCACTATGTGGGTTAATGTGACGCACTAACTGCATGAGTAAGTGCTGGAATAAATGGGACTAATGGGCTTGGTTTTGCTTCAGCTTCTGCTATCCCGAATAATTGTAGTAGTATTAAATGATATGAGCTACTTATGATAATTTGCATGTATTCCCCAATATACGTAGACCGGAGGTAATCGCGTATCTTGAATACTCGTGCATATCGAATTTTGAGGGTTTCTATGAAATTATAGCGAATTTTCGTGTAATTTTCCGTGTAAGTCGTAAGTTTTACCAATCATTTGATCTGGTTCCAACTAAAGATTATAATTTTATACCTTTTAAAATGGTTTTTGAAATTTCACCAAAAGAGCATTATGTTGTATTTGACAACTGATGTGTCAAATTAGTACAATTTGCTAAAAGAACTGTCAAATTTAGAATATTGCGTGTAACGAAATCACGTTCATCGAGTATGGCGTATATCGAGAAATACCCGTACACTTAAAAAAGAATGAAGTTATGATTCTTTTTGAATATAAAAGAAAATAAATAGCGCAAACGTAATGTGTTAAAACATATTAAAATTTTGTGCGATTTTGTTGCTGAATCTTTAGTATATTTTTATTAAAAAAATTAAAGGTTTTGGGATTGTTAAAATCAGCTCAGCCTAAATTTCGGCTTCTTTTTCAATTGATTTCAATTATTATAATTAAAACATGTACGTATGTGTACATAATGATTTCCACTCTTTTTAATCATGTTTTTTTTATAATTATACGACTACCGTGCTGAACAATACCAAACAATTTCCGCTTTTGACGGGTTATTTTAAATTATACGGTATATGCAAAAAACATATCGAATTTTGCAGACAATACTAACGTTTAATTTTCCTAAATAGATGAAACAGCAAGTGAAGATGAATAAAAACAACGGTTACAGTCCGATTATTTTGATGTTAATGGTGAACCATGGCCAATATGATCTCGGAAGAGAAATTCGTACTCCTTATTAACTTGTAATCAACTAGCCATGACCATTGCTGTGTTTCCAGTGCCCGCCAGCTTTGGTGCAAGTGCAGACTATCAATACTGTAGTACGTTCTCCTAGGGAAGAGCAATAAAAAACGGGTTTATTTTTCATTGTTGATTTTGTTGTGCCATTAACATAATTTTAGGATCTTGCAGAACGGTGGAAGACAAAGTTTGAAATTTCGAACGTTGTATGATCACGATTGTAATTTGGAGAAAGTTAAAACTTGTCCGGTGTTTTGATCATTGGGTGTGAAGCTGTCATTAGAAAAGTCATTAAATAATCATTCATCGCATTGTGTAAACATAATAAGTACTGCTCGTTTTCTCATTACTTCGCAACCATTCTTATTAGTGGTATTTTGACCTGAATAAAGATAGTTGGTTAAAAAATAATCTTTTATATTCCTCTAATGGTTGTTGATGATCGACCATTGGGTAGGGGGACATTTTAACCTGTCATCTATAAAGAAATTAATCTGGAGACAGATAAAAAATATGACATCTGATAAAAAAATGAAAGATGAGATGATATTTGTTTTTAGTAAACTGTTTAATATTATTAGCATATACAGATATGGAATCATAGGAAAACATAAGGTTTTAGGTTTGTGTAAAATCATCGCATCGATAAGCAATGTTAAACAATGTAAACATGTTTAAAATATTATCATTTATTATGAAAAACTGTTGTGGTGTATTGCTAAATTACTAATATTTCTCAAAATAATCATCGTTACAGGTTGCGTGTTTATTTAACTGACCAGACCTGCACGAAAGTCAGAACCAGTTTGATTCGGTTGATTAGTTTCCTTCCTCTTCTTTCAATATGAAATAGTGTGGCAAAGAATGTGTTTTAGGCTGCAGCCCATTGAGTGATAATTGATACAATTGCATTCTTTATCCAGAACCATTAGAGCTATTAACAGAATTGCAAGGAGTTATAACTGGTGCTAGCCGTGAATTGAAATGATTGAATAATTTACAATACAAGTAAATGCATTACATGCAGAAGTAAATTGGAGCACATGCATTTGATGTTGCACAGTTTGTGCAAAGAAAGATGGGTAACATTATGAGCAGTAGTGATTCAACGCTTTCCAGACAACAGAGGAACAGAGAACGTTGTGCATACTATCGAACGACTTCGCAAGATCAAATAGATTATACTACTACAAAACGGTGCTACTTTGAAGATGATATCGATAGCAATCGAAACAACGGTCATGCAACTTACAACAATAGACAACAGTCTCCAACTCAGGAAAACTCTCGTATGTTGTTCTTGTTGTACCTTATTCATCGAACATGGAACGTGGTGGTCGATAGTGTGGATCAAAAAGGAAAAAAGTAAGTACGTAGTTAAGTATCGTAAACTAATTATTTAGCCTTTGCCAAAAGCACATTCCAAGCTTTCTTTGTAAATTGAATCCGTTTTTATGTAAATAAATTATTGTATTTAATGGTAACTTAAAAAAAGTAAACTACTAATACAGTTTGTTTCTGTCTTAATCATGTTTTTTTTTGAAATTTCGAACAAAATATGAAAATAGTTGAGTGATTTCTCGAGATAAAAAAAAAACAAAAATAAAAATGTTGTAAAACCTAAAACTGCAAATCGCATAATACACGTGTAGCTTTTCCTTAATTTTGGCTTAATTTCCCACTTGCACTTTCAATTTTCTTAGATTTATTTCCACCTTTTTACTTTCTTAGGCGGTAGTAAGTATGTCGAATGAAAAGGCAAACTCCGCGTGTAGGATGCTTGGAAGGGTTTTTTTTTTGCATACTTTTGTGAAGGATTTTCATTCATCAAACGGTTTTGTGTTGGGTATTGACCGAAGATATGATCGATGGAGTATTAAACTAACATTGAAATACATCGCTGAGCGATAGCACGGCAGAAAGGCAATGTTCGATCGAAACCGGTTTCACCCCATACTGTATAACATGCAGATTCAACTATACATGCAATAATTGCCATTCGTTGAAGAAAGTGCGGAAAAGGTAGGAAGTGAATGTACCATGCATACTATAAATCATGATAAATAAGCTTGCCAGTCTAAAGTGTAACACCTAACTGAGTAGTCAGTCCTTATATAATAAATTTATACAGTGTACATAATATTGTAGGAATCTAAAGTTGCATTCACGAGAATATATCCTACATGTAAATGTTTAAATTACATGGAAATTTTTATTTTTGTACCATTCAGTTTTATTGAGTAGTGCTCTAAAAACCGCCGAGGAATACTTTGTGTGACGCTGGTACTTGATGACTTTATTCTTTTTTCGTTGGGCACATAAACCGATATGGAAGATATCATTTACCGTGTCTACACAGTGACACAGAGAGATCAACAGAGAATCAAACAAGTTATACAGGAAGGAAGTATGTGTTGCTACTTAATTCCGTTTCATGACAAAGAGGTAGTTTTTCCTACACAACTAAGAAAGTATCAAGAAAACTTACCGGAACATATTTATACGGAACTATTAATAAGCAACAAGACAATGATTTGCATTACAATTACGGTGTTAGGATTAAATAATTTCTCAAAAAAGGGGAAAAATCTAATACAGCTATTAAAAAACAAGCTGTTCAGAAAATCACTGAGTGGATGTTATTAGTACAAGTTATGGATAGTATTATCATATAACAACAATATTGCACAGCCCATTTTTTTTTATCTGTTTCAGTAAAATTTTATACTGTAACTTTACTTTACATTTCTTAGAGAAAAAGTGTTTAGTGGATGCCTTTTAATATAACTTATTTTACTCAAAAGTGGTAAACAATTTGACTTTTTTTCATTTTGGTTTGTTAAGTTATTGTTCATGATTCGCATTATTATCCTTTTCAGATCTCGCTTGGGCCCGCCGCCGAATGCAGAAGGCAAAATAGCCTCAAACTATTTATACAATGAAGACTTTGACATCGACCTCAATTTCACAGATTTGGACGACCAATCGAGTATGTATGAATCTCAATACACATTCTGCACTTGCAGCTACTGTGAGGAGGAATCCGATCGCAGCCCATTCAACAACGTTTCCGGCAACAGATTTTCCTTCTGTGAAAGGTATGCTAGTACTTGTACTTTGTAAAATATTCACATTTTTTACGTTACACCATGTTATAGATTACACCGATATAATATATTCTTCTACGGTGGTGTTCTATACATTCCTATATCATTTACGTTTCGTTTTTGTTTGGTACATATGGTGTATATCCAACCTTTTTAGTCACGGACCGCTTAGCTATGTATACAGATTTTCCGCGTCCCACATCTATTAAGGGCATGTATTTTGTAGACTTTGTTCAAAGCTGCTTGATCAAATTATTGTTTTGTTGTTCTGTGTTTTTGTGAAATAAAAAGTATTATATGGATCGTAATTTCGAGGCTAGGCAAGACCGTTATAATAAACTAAATTGAATGAATTGTAATTTTGTATCAATTTTGAATTAAGATAAGCTGGATGTTTCAAAAAATCAAAATTGTATACTGGCATTTTGTAAGCCGCAGTTTTTCAGTTTTAAATAATTACAACTATCGATATGATTGAAACCCGTTGAATTTAGACAAGTGCATCGCGATCTTCTTTTGTCTACTATTTGTACACCCTTTTAAAGACATCATCAAAATGATCTTTATCATACATAGCAACATAAATGAATGAATGGAAACATTATTAAACTTCACACATGCATTTTAAGTATATTGCCTGAGCTATAGATCCCACCTGCCCTAAATAGCTGATTATTTTTTTTTACTTTGACGTTCAATGTTTATTTTCTACGCTGAACCTTTTCGCAACATTGAAATTCAAGTCGTCAACTCGTGCGACTTAACAACATGCCCGTTGTGGGTTCATGTCTCGAATGGACCGTGCTCGCATGCGTAGGACTGACTATCCTGCAACGGCAATCAATAAGCCACTAAAAGCCAAGCACACTAGTGGTATAGGTAGACCTTGACCGAAAACGGTTGTTGTGTCGAAGAAGAAGAATCTTATGTTCCATTGAATACGGAACACCTGGTCAGTGTAGCTTAAAATGTGCAGCGAATGTTTACCATCACAACAAGTGGCTCAATATGTCTGCAACTTCCTAAATCTTTGCCCAATTCTACTACATTATTTCTATGTTGTTCAATTGTACTTGTTTTTTTTCTCATGGATTTCAATCAATTTAAAGTCCCAGTAGATTTGCGTCCGTGAATTATGGCTCCGTCAGTTTTGCGTTTGTGAATTCACGTCTTTGAATTTTGTGTCGCAATTTTACACAATGTCACAATTTTACTAAAGGATTATACTACCAAATATTTTGTGACCATGTATTTTGCATTTTCTTATGATGTTGCGATTTTGCACCGCGTATCTTGGGGACTACCTCTACTTAGCTATGAAAATGTATATTTATACGAGACACTCTCCATAACAATAACGTATATAATCATTGCTAGAAATGCACACAAAAAACTTGACAAATTACCCACAATAGCTCACTTTTGGTACGGCCTCCAAGAGGAGGTTAGTATTTATACGCCTAGATGTATGCCATGTTAAGCGTAAGGCATAACTGGTACAATTTTTGGTTTGGAGCGGAGATTTTTTTCCTTGTTTTGCTTCAGATTTTTTTAAATGAGTCGTTAATATTTATGCTATAGATGGTACGCTGAAACAGGAATATGACACATGTTTTAATAAATTTGTCTGGTGCCCTCGCGTCTATTCGCGGAAAAAACAACAACTTGCTAAACGTGTCTATATAATCGTCGAAACCCCTGTATTTTTTATACATGAAAAAATTTTCAATCTATGGTTGAACCTTCTTGTAAAAAAGGTCAATATTCCTCATGTGTTATGAGGCAATACGAAGATAATAAAGTAGAATATTCGATAGGTGCCAGAGCGCTGCCTAAGCTAAAACGCCTAAATTTATGCAACGCGCATTGAGTGACAGTGACGATATTTTCATTGTTCATTGTCGTGTTGGTGTAAAATGAATATAACGCTTTTATGCTAAATCACATTTATAAATCAACTTGGTTTGAAAGTAGGAATGACCTTTTCATCCCTAGAATATTTCACTACTTGTTATTGATGCTGTTTGTTTTATATCTTTTGTCCAACCAAAAAACTTGGCTGCTTTCGTCCAACCGAAAATGTACTTCTAGCATCCCGATCCCGAGCATGCCGATTTTAGTTTCAGCAATAAATAAATGTTGTGGATAGTTAGCGATGCCCAATACAGAGGGTATTTACTATTCCTAATATCCAACACACTTCAATGTATTGGATTACCAACGAATAAAAATGCTTGAATAAAATTGTGTAAAATAGCAAGCTCGTCGAGCTAGAACTTTTAACCTGGAGTTTTCTCTCGTTTAAGGTTTATTTTTTATTCGGGAGGAATAGCTTTGCTATGTAACTAATCCAAGGTTCCACTGTTGTTGATGTTATTTTGTACTGTATTTCAAAACAACGGAACAACGTGAAAGATAACCCCATGAAATATTTCATGCTCTAATTTAAGGGTGATTTCTACCGCATTTCTACGCCTTTTACAAGGGTGCATGATATACTGCGTCTTTTAGGTAAATAGTTCTGATAACAAACAATGTTCGGCTGGACATACACGAACCGAGTTAGCTATGGTAACGCGAAATTAGCGCGTTTAAAACAGTTGTAGAAAAGTTGGGCTGTCAAATCTTCCGCGCCTCCAATTGCGCCTTCTGTTTCGCAGTTTTCGCGATAGCGCGAACCGACTACAGGCGTCCCCCGAGTTACGACCCCCTCGAGTTGCGACGATTCGCAGATACGACGATTTTGATTTTGACAGTGAAAAGTTGTCATCGAGAAGAAATTGATGTATATTTTTGAATTTCTGAGCTGATAACCGTTACACACACATTTCCAAAGATTCCACTACTACCCGTTATTGTATATCTATATCGGGTAAACGATTTTTTGTGTAAAATTAATACATTATCGAACATTGTTTCAAATAAAAACACGATATGATAGATTTCGACTCTTCAACTTCGGTTATAAACTTAAAATTGACAGATATTTGACATACGACCTTTTCGACTTACGCCTTGCGTTGGGCCTTTTTTTCGGTCCCAAATACAGTCGTATCTCGGGGGACACCTGTATTTTAACTGAATTTGTTTGCAAACTTGTGTCGAGACGCGAATTTTGTATTTTGTTTTGCAAAAAATACCTTAAATAAATAATATGACTTGCAAATTGATAAAAAAAAATTTCATCTTGGCACATTCAATCGTTACCAAACCTCGGAGAAGACCATACACGAACTGCGATTGTCTCGCCTGTCTGTCACCTTGCAACCAGACTTCCCACCAAATAGCGTCGCGTCGTGAAGCCAAATTCGATGACATTCGATGATATTCGATGACAGCTCCATACAAAACCAATCTGTTTCACGGCGAATATTTTAATTTTGGGCTATTTTTTCACGGTTGACGGCGTGAAATTGTCTCTATATGTCTAGTTGCACGGTTAGATTTTATTTGCACAGTACAACAGTACAAACCATACGCATTTTCACGGTACTGTGGAAATCTCGGTACATGTATTTCCAGCCTTATGTTTTTCAATATTGGCCCAAGTGACATTTTTGTTGTTGTCAGTTATAACATAATCCTAAAGTATTAAGTGTCAATTGTAGTATGATCATTTTTAAAACATATTTTTCGTTCCCTTTTTTCTGTGAAATATTTTGTACAAAGGTATTTTTCACAGCATTTGTTAACTTTATTTAATTTTATTTAAGCCCTTCGAAATAGGTTACGTTAAAAAAAATTCAAATGCATATTTTATTACTCTGTTCTATTGAAATATTCCCAAGTATTGCAAAGGTTTATAAAATTTGAAAAGAACATAATTGAGCAGTAATTATTAGACTGATTACATTTTGATCGGTTGACAGTCGTTCAAAAGTTATGTGACTAAAGCTGCTTTAATCTTGTAGATAAGTTCAACCCAAGTAGAGGATACAAAACTGATAGGATGAAGTAAAAAAAATGCAGCAGTTATTTTATGATGATTTATTTGACATGATGATTATGCTGGTTATTAACACGGGTAATCACTGGCCATGTGTAAGTTATGATAGATATTTAAAATATATATTTTTTTTTACTTAGTTATACTATTTACTCATTCAGATTATTTCCATTGCGCTGGCAAACTACCAAATCTGAATCTCGAGGCAATCCGTCAAAGAGTAGATAAAATTCAACAATTTCTCAACGTTGATCTTAGTTTTCAGGTTTGCGATTTAGGCAGGTTTTATTCATTTCAATAAAAGTTATCGGGAAGTATGCCTTAATAACTAAATGCTTACATTGCCGTACGGCCGTAGAACTAGCTTGAATATGCTGACACAACTGATTAACGGATAGATTAAAATCTGCTGATAACCCTTACCGGTTATATACTTATATTACTCTATCAGTTATTATTCTATTAGTTTGTTTGCATTTCTACAAAGGTTTAGACGTTACGAAAAATAATAATAATGAAAAATAGATCACAGGATCGTTGTCAATACTTGTATTGAAACATTATTTCCAATACAATACAATACAATCGATACGTTTCTTAAAATATTTGAAATACTTCTTGAATACACAACATTAGTTGATACCATTTTACGCATTTTTTCTTTAGAAAAAACTTCAGAAGTTCTTCTTGCCCGGTTGCTAACTAACCACATTTGTTGATACCATTTTACTCATTTTTTTCCTTAGAAAAAACTTCAGAAGTTCTTCTTGTCCGGTTGCTAACTAATCGTTTCTCCAATATTGTGCAGCTAACACGCCATGCTGCTCTTATTAGGCTATCGTTTCTTATTTTAGTGGCAACTAAAAACCCCCGTTTGTTTGAACTCTCTTACTTATTGAGCATCTATCTAAACGCTAAACCAAGAAGCCGAAGTCTCTCTCCCTAATTGCTATATTGCAGGAAACCATTCGGAGGAAAACGCAATCTTCCCCTTTGGTAGCTCTGCTATAGTTTGGGTCGTTCTCTGCCTCTCTGCTATGTCTCTCTCTCGCTCTTTCTCTCTCTCTCTCTCTCTCTCTCTCTCTCTATCTCTCTCTCTTCGTAGAAGTGAAAAATAGTCCAGTAGTACGGCAGATATGTAGTAATGAAGAGAGCCTGAGTGCGAGTTGGTTAGTTTGGTAGCTTGATTGAGCGAAGGTCGCTCGACCGTCAATATTGTTAGAGCAGTTCATTACGAAGTGTGTGCGCTTGGGTGCTGCAACCGTTATTACGGGTTCGTTGCTTGATGTAGAATTGAAGTTTAAAAAAGGTGTTTTTCAAAAAATGTGTTTCTGAAGTGTATGAAATCAGCTGTAGTTAAATGCATGGCAAGAATACAAGCTAATAAGCAAATGATGTTACAAGTGATGGTAGTATGTCATTAACATGGTACACCAGAAGTGTAATGGAAATGCAACCAAAAACCACAAAATAGTAGTTTGTGCAAGATATGGTACAACCGGTGCAATCAAACATACCAGATGTAAATAAAACGCTGCATGCGCAAAATGTGGTCTAAAATAATCGAGGTACTCGATAAGATATAGGGAAGAAATGGTATTACGATGATTGGCTATTAGTTGAAATAATACCTACCCGTATGGACGTTCAGTGTATGAAACAGTTATTGTTTTCGCGATTGTATGTGTCCCAATGAATGATTAAAGTTTGCTGTGGTTTCGAGGTTTGCTAAGTGCTTGGCACTGCCACGGAAAATATACGCTCCAAATCCTCGCAATAGCTTCGCGTTCATGCGGTCAGTTTACCGTTATTTTCAGCGTAGATAAAAATCACATGTTTCGAATACACTAGTGACTACGATGATTTGGTAATTGACTATTAGTATGTTATTGTATCAAATTTCAGTACAATATCATAAACAGTAACAAAAAGTGCAACAATAAAGCGACTGTCTTTATTATATATCAAACACAAGTACCAGGTAATTTGTTTTTCCATTATAAAAAAATATGTTTTGCTTAAGATAAATATTAATAATCAAATCCTCCTTTAATATAATTGGGGTATCTAATTTGAAAAACAATAATATTATTGTTTAATAATTATTTATTTAAAATGAACGTAGTTACACAACCTGCAGATTTAGCAGGTTCAACTATTTTAATAGCATTTGAAGAAAAAAAAAACAAATTTGCAGAGAGTTTCATTAACTATTCTATATTTTGCGGCATACCATAGTTATGATGCACCGCAACGTGATAAATTCAGAAGCTAATTTAGCTATTTTTAATGCCATGATTAATTAACATTTTTCCCTGTGTCAACATTGCCGAAGTTTTCCATTTTCGGTCTGATGGTGTCGTCTTCTTTTAACTACCAAAAAACTCTCATTATCAAAAGATTTTCTCTCATTTGATTTTTGCAAAAGCTTTTACTCTGTGTAGCAATTTTTCTATTTCTATTGCGCGTAGAGAAAAGTAGTGAAAAATTTGAAATGGTAATTTCGCGCAATTATCGCTTTATAACGTAGCTGCTGCTTCCAACCTTTTTTGAGGCGATAGCACTAAGGCACTGTGTCTACTAGTTAAAGATTAAAAAAAAACTACCGGATATTTTATTACTCTGCTGTTTCGTTACACTAATCATAAGATTTTAATAATTCAGAACATTGTTATGGCAGAGCGGCCCACTAAAGTTGACCAATAAAGAGAAAATATCAGAATTGAATTGAGCTTTTGTGTGAATTATTCGGAATTTGTACTGGAAAAATTGCATGCGTATACTGAACTTTATACATTAAACCAATTATTCAACAAAATATAAAATTTTAGTTACAAACATCAAGTAACGAACACAGATTATTGCATTGCTACAATACAATTGATTATCATCATCAGAAAAACTATGAGCTGGATGGTTTACTATAGACTAAGTATTGATTGAATCAACGGTGTTTTATTTGAACTACCCTGGGGTATAAGCATAAATTAAAGCAAAAGAAAACCAACACCAAATCTCTATTTGCGAGTAGAACAAATGTTTATTGCGGACAAACAGAAAAATGGCAAAATACATCGTATCTTTCGTGTAAGAAAACACACCATACGATCGTGAATAAATAAAGCTCAAGGAGGTTTGTAATTTGCCCATGGTGCCATTTCAAACCTTCATGTTAGTTTCCACATTTTTTGGTAGCGCATCTCCTATTGGCTTTACTTTGTATCTTTCTGCTTCTTTTTTTCTGCTCACTGTCAAACCTTTGGCTGTCACGGTGCAATGAACGTTTCCGGCTCGTAAACTAACTGAACCGTAATGAAAATGTGCAAACTTTGGCGCTAAAGACGGACACTTCGATTTGAAACGATGCTAGTGAGAGGTTTAATATTACCTGCCATAGTTTGATAATCGGTTGCTTTGCCTAGTAGACCGCGTCTAATATGAATACAGAGTAACACAGTGAATTGATGAGCAATAAATGAATATCTTTTTATCACTCCATTATTAAGTCGAAGCAATTTCCGTTTTCCTTGATATTATTTCGAGTTACTGTTGGTCGCGTACATCCATTGAGACACTTTGAGGCGTTGGACAGTGTCTTAGTTTTGAAAACGATCCAGTTTACTATCGAATTTTAAATCATTTTGCCTTTTACTAGAGCCGGAAAGATGGATAGCAGACGCCCTTGAACGTGTTTTGTAACAAGTAATCAGTACAGCATGGACATGGAACTTATCAGTTATTTAAGGATACATTCAATAAAATTTTAAATGCATACTTATCTAAATACAGATTGAATGTAGTTTAGATATTTTCTATAAGCATCAAACATAAAATGTGTTTCACTATGGAGATCAGTCATCATTTGATCGTTCATGAAAATTATTCCTTTAATTGCTTATCCCTGTATGCTTTGCCATGGGCATTTTTCCGTTGGCCTGTTTTCCGGCCGTAGTAGCAGCCGATATATTGTTTATGCATATGATTCGCGTCTTCAAACAGCTAAAATGCAAAAGCTGGGCTCAGTTATTTCGATTGCACCAGTTTAATTGCTTTGAGTTATGCAAAGAAACAAGTGCGCTAAAATGTAGCTCCAAACTAAAAGGGGAAGTAGAAAATAGAGGAAACAAAAGGCAAAAGTTGCAGATTTTTTTTCATTCAACGTAGGTTTTCCTGCTTCCGTGAAAGTAAAGGTACCGTCTAGCATTGTTGTTAACTGAAGTAGCTGAAGCTCCCGTTTGAAATCCGAGCGCATCGCGTTGCGCTGCGCGCAGTCGAAATGCGATGTGTAGTTAATTTTCAAACGCTAGTAGGAGTCACGATTTTCTCTGAGTTTTCCCTGGATACGTAGGCTTCTACAAATGCATTGATACGTATGAGTGACTTCCTTCAAAATGGTATGGTTTTTTAGTTCGTAAGCAGTGTGTACAGTTCATTAATGCGCTTATGTTCATGTTGGCACTCTTTTCGTGTTGGCATAGGTGGTGTCGGCACTATTGAAACTGGAACGATTTGTGGCTTGCGGTAAAGTAGAGCGCAGGTGGTTCGAGTTGAACTCAGCTAAGCGTGTTTTCAAAATATTACTTAAAATGACTTTGTTACACATTAACTATGTAAGTAGTATGAACTACGTGCTGCTAAACTTGTAGCATTAAAGCAATATTCTACTTACACTTTTAGTTTTTGGTTTGTCTAAAGTATTGTGACAAATGATCGCAAATGATTCAATATTTGAACATAGTTTATAGTTCATAACGCGGAGTGATATTAATTGATATCGGTTAAGCAATGTAAGTATAAATTGAGGCAATACAAAACACATTTGACAGTTGAGTTTTTCTTGTCAACAAATTGCTCAACAAACCCTTCTCGATGGAATATCCACTCTCCAATGCTTCCGTGTTGAATACGACTGTCGTAAAAAATTTCTCTGATAATAAGAGCAAACGAACGGAAATGTTGAAACTGAGTTTAACATGTATACGGCGCTACGTGTACGTATAGTAGGATGAAAAAAAAATGTGTCGGTTTGCTTACGTCGCCGAAAACTGGTGAAAGAACATGCAAAACAATTTACAAATTCATTAAATTTTCATGCGTGTTTTTTAAAGTGTGTATGTTGTTTCTTCCGGTTTTAAAAGCTGCATATAGACCACGCTTTCAGCAATGCGTATATTACTTTCATTCAAATTCATGCTTAATATGACTTCTCGTTGTCTACCTTCTTTCATGTCGTTTAAAATAACTGAATCTTTTTTTACCAATACGCTCTACATTGTCAGCGATTTTGGGGTTGATGACTAAATGATCGCTGAGAACAGGATTTGCTCTTTTATGTCACTATCGAAAAGGAAATCCAGTTTCTGCTAAAACATGTCACTCAGGAACTTGTTTGTATCAAAAACTATCTCTCAACATCCTCGGCCAGTGAAAGGTTTGATGATGTCTGGCGCTGAATATGCAAACAAGAATCTATCATGTGCTTTTAATAGAAGTTGCTGAACCTTTTTGAAAGTTTTGTTGCACTTGTTTGGTGTTGCGGTGTAAGTAGAAGATGGATCGGATTGGCATGAAATCTTTAACAGGTTGTTTTCTCTGTTTATGACAAATCGCTTATTAGGTATGGCTACTAAACGAAGCGCAACCAAAATTTAATCCACTGTGGCAAAAACGCGGTCGAGATGTCATTTGCTACACATTCACCTATTAGTGAAGTAATTGGATTCAACACTTACATGTCGAGGGTTTGTTGGACGAACAATGAAAAAATATTATTCAAGTATGAATAACTAAACAAAGCAAAGTTAGCGCTTATTACAATTTTTAGTAATGAGGTTTATTTCCTAACCATTGGTATCGCACGTTTACATTTATGAATGTTGTACAACCTGTATACAAACATTAAGAAAAACGACAACATCGAAGTAACAAAAATAGATGTCAGATTGCTAGATTGCAGCAACTAAATGAATCGATGAAGCATAGCAGGGTAAGGAAGGAGAATAACAAACAGCAACGCGGTACTGTCGGTTTCAGGCCTGATCAAGAAAGCTTTCCGCATCTGGGTGAAGTATGTAAGGTCCGTTATGTTTGAAATCGCTTTTGAGCAAGAAAATATGGAACCATAGCATATCAACTACTCGCATCCAGCATACCAGTCAGTGCCTATCTCACATGTACGGTGGCGATCGAAGATCGTGTAAGTTTCTGCCCCCGATTTTGTGATCTCAGTTTTAGAGCAAAGAATCCCCCGATTTTGTGATCTCAGTTTTAGAGCAAAGAATCGAAAAGCTCATTTCATAAATGTTTTACAATGCCTTCACGCTGATTTTTATATTTGATGTTTAATTCTTAATTTAATTTAAGATTAATTCTTTAATCCTTTGTTATTCTACGAAAAACGAATATTATCTAGAGAAGTTGTACATGTAAATTATAAAACCAATAATTTCCAAAATGTTATTTAAACATCTTAAAAAAAGAAAATCAACCAAACGAATTCATATAAATTAGCACAATAGACACAGAGTGAACCGTCATGGTCATGATCTCGTTACATGTACGTGAACATACACATAACTTTACCCAGTAGTTTTGTTTGTTCTGATTGGATAGAAGTCATCCCGTTGGTCTGTATTGCTTTACCTCCCATATATTAGTGCGATTCCTTTTCTTAACAGCTGGCTGAGGAACTAGCAGCGAACCGTGACAACTGCATTAAGCGTGAGACCATACATTATTAAACATCTTTTTGCACGGGGTACGGGTACGGGCTCATTAAACCCGAGTTCATGCGAACTCCGTATCAGAAAGAAAGACCTTTTCTTTAAAGTTCTTACGAGATTGGGATAGACTCCAATAGTGATAAACAGAATAACAATAGTGTGAAAAGAATATTCAAATCTACGCTCCTGGGAACTTGGGAGACAATATAAATAGTACCAACATACTACCATCATAATGACTATGCGACAATTGTCTCAGGGCATTTTTTCTTCATGCCATTCTGTATTTGGCAAAAAGCTTTTCCTAACGAATACGATTCGCGTTGTGTTTGTTTTTCTTGCATGCTTTCTCATAGAGCAACACCCTTAAGAATTTACCGCTTTTAGTTTGCGAGACAAGTGTATCGGGAGATTTTCGTTTTATTTCAGTGCCAACAACAAAATATAAAGGTTTGGGTAACCACTAGTCACGCCAAGAAATCTTTCGGTTGAAGAAGCACAGAGTATTTCAATAAGGCATCGTTTTCTGTTGTAATGACCCCAGGGTCTTTAGTGACCGGTGCCAGAGATGCTGGCGAGACAATATAAATGTATTAATTAAAGCATGTTAATTGTATCCGTGTACTGTCAGTGGCATGATTTTTATACATAATTGACGCCTTAAATGCATATGTTTCGAATCAAACCTGTTGCTTTTGCTTTCCGTGTTTTTATCATCATTTGTTGCTTTCTCATTGCATGTACTTTGCATAGTGCAAAGAAAGAAAGTGATATGTTTCCTAGTATAAATTGCTTGGAAACAATTGCTACTCACTTTTTTATGCGTTTTATCAACATTCACAACATAAATACCGTTACCGTCCATATAGCGCAGAGCGAGCATAATCGAAGTGAGAATCAAGTCGACTACTCATTAGTCACAATAATCAAGTCTCTAACCTTTTCCAAAGCAATACCGACTGCAGAGCAATGCGCCATGTCTGTAGTTTATAGCAAAAAAACAACGCGAGGGTAATATGCATAAACACATTTTTCCCTATCTCATTCATCATTCCCTGATCATGTTTAACATTTCTCAGCTTTACCAGAATGTATACCAGCTTGCAGTGAAAGCTTTGCGAATGAAAATAGATCCGCGTACAATATGCGCATGTACATGCGCTGGAAAAGCTAGCGTTTTTGATGAGTTATAGGTGTTTTTTTTATTTATCGATTCAAACAAATGCATTCATAATACTATTTACAAAATATTGCATTTACTTGTTTTTAAATCATGCATGCTGTAAATGAAACTGTATGCATGCATGCATGAAGATGAATAAAATAAATATATTAAAAACATATACTTACTACAAATTAAATTCATGTTATCAACATGCTAACAACCAATTAAAATGTATAGCATTGATGATACCATTCATAACGCAAATGGTTAGAGGAATCTCTACCAGATGGTTTCAGTAAATATAAATCAAAATAAGACCGATAACGATATAATTAACGATTCCGATAATATACATATCTTTCGAATTTAATTTAACGATCGCTTACCTGTGAATTACACATATGCCATCATTTAAGCATGAATATGCTCCAAGAAGTATGCATAACGAGTGTTTTACTTGTTGAAATTATTTCGGCAGACAGACGTATTATTTAACATTGCTAAAATTGTGTGCCTTTTCGTCGCTAACGCTAACGCATGAAGGTCACGCACACCAATAGCAAAGAGAGGAAAACGGCGGCACCGAGCTGCTTCGCAAAGGCGATAAAACCCGTTTCATAAATTCAGAAGTGCAACAAAATATAAAAAAAAGTTAAAAAAAAACTCCTTTCTCGATAATCTCTCTTCAAAGACGATCGTTCGCTAATGGGCCGAAAAGACCTTATTAGGCGAGCTGCGAATATTTCTTACTCCACGATTTTATACAGAGGATCCGCCCGACATAGGTGTGCCACAAATTGTTTGCAGGCGAGAAAAAAAGAGGCGATAATGTGTTTCGTCTCAACGATACCTATTGTTTCTATCTTCACACAATGGTGAGCACAATAAGTACTCTATTCGACAATAGCAGGCTGACGATATTTTGGAGCTGGAAGTGCGGTACTGATATGCGTCACTGCATGTTCGTGTTGAGTTGTCGATGAAACGTACATTTTCAGCAGTGCGATGGTTGTAGGTGTATGGGTGTTCGTGTGCTTAGAGCGTTCATTAACATTGGACGCATTTTACCCTTTTTTGTAAGTGAATGATAATGAGCAGGTTCAATGAATGTTGCAACTCGGTGGAATTTATATTTTTGCATAAGTGAAATGACACAGTAACTGAACTGTAACCAAAAAAATGTTTTTCTCTAGATTATATACAGCTTGTTCAATTCAAGTTGTGAAATCATTTTGTTCCTTTGCGTTTGTTAATTTTTATGTTATCATATTCTACAGATGGTGCCCTAGCACCGAAATTATGCTCACTCGTATACATGCCAAAAGTTGTTAAAGCTTTCAATGCGATGGTCGAATTTTTGTTAACTCTGGTAGATAAGATTGAAGAAGTAGATGCTGCTCATCAGTTTAGTTGGAAAGAAGACATCATTTGATTATGAATAACCATAAATACATGTCTTACATAATAACGTAAAGTACAAGCAACATGTTTGAAGTCCGCCGATGCTGTATATGCACTGCCACTAAAGTAATTTGATAAATATATTGCTCTTCGCCATTCTCTAATATTATTTAATGGCACTTGCAACACAGCACATACACAATACTATACCTCATTTAATATTGAAACAGTCGGACATTGAACCTTTTTAAGACTTTCAAAAAACTAATGACCCAAAGCAACGGTTGATCCTCGTTTCCGTAACAACGCCCACACTCGACATCGATTCGTACGCTGGTCCGCGATCCACGCCGATGTACGTTTATCACACTTGAAGCTACAGTGAGCTTGGGGGTATGTTGCGTTGATTAGAGAAATTGTATCTTCGAAGTGGAGATCAATACACTGCATGTTCCCCAGAGCGGGCTGATCTGTCGGACGGATGTTCCGCCTGCCTACAAATGACGCGAAGAGTTCAGTTCACTTTTGGTTTCGAATAGGATAACATGCTTGGAACGTATTGTGTTCATTGTTACGCGCAGTCCTGACAGTTGTTTCGAAGTTGTTGACATTAGTGCGGGGCATTTGTGCTGATAAAGCACGTTGCAAAAAGCAAAAACATCTCACTATGGTTGGACAACCATGGTTTTAGCAGTGCGACCACAATGCGTGTTATTTTGTTGAACGCGAAATCGATAGAAACATTTGTAAAAGTTTCACTAATGCGCGCATCGATACGCACCAAACGAAGTGGAACAGCGTAA